>NC_084847.1:3648616-3978200 GCF_033115175.1 Lepus europaeus
ACCATGGGCCCTACACACCATGGGCCCTACACACCACGGGCTCCTACACACCATGGGCCCTACACACCATGGGCTCCTACACACCATGGGCCCTACACACCATGGGCCCTACACACCACGGGCTCCTACACACCATGGGCCCTACACACCATGGGCCCTACACACCACGGGCTCCTACACACCATGGGCCCTACACACCACGGGCCCTACACACCACGGGCTCCTACACACCATGGGCCCTACACACCACGGGCCCTACACACCACGGGCTCCTACACACCATGGGCCCCACACACCACGGGCTCCTACACACCATGGGCCCTACACACCATGGGCCCTACACACCACGGGCTCCTACACACCATGGGCTCCTACACACCATGGGTTCCTACACACCATGGGCCCTACACACCACGGGCTCCTACACACCATGGACCCTACACACCACGGGCTCCTACACACCATGGGCCCTACACACCACGGGCTCCTACACACCATGGGCCCTACACACCATGGGCTCCTATACACCATGGGCCCTACACACCACGGGCTCCTACACACCATGGGCCCTACACACCATGGGCTCATGCGGCACAACGGGGCGCTCAGCACTGGACCAGATGTTCCCGTGTTCAGCTGGGGCGCTGCTGGATGCCATGCCAAGGCTGGGCAGGGGTCTCTGCACCAAGTCCTGCCATGCAAGACAGGCCTGCCCAGCCTCCACCACAGCAACATCAAACCAACCCCGGCCAAAGGTGGCCAAGAGTGGGGCCATGACTCCTCTCCAGCACCCCCTTCATCTGGCCCTAGAGATCCCAGTGCCAGCCCCACAACCAACAGGGAAGCGTGTTTTCCTTAGAAGACAAATGCCAGACCAACCTCACCAAGGCCACAGGGGCCTGCCTTGCCCTCTCCAGGCCTGGCAACATGTGACTTGGGGCAAGGCTTTGTTGGGCAGTGCAGCCTCCATACGCACACACATCCTCCACTCCAGCAACTTTTTTTCTCCTGTAACCCTATTTTCTCCCATTTCTGCCCCTTCTAGTGCTACAAAGTTCATTTAGAATGTTTCACAAACAAAAAATAAACTGTGTTCCAAGTTCACCTCTGCCTGTCAATCAGTGTCTTCAAGGCAACCCGAGTCCCAAGCCAGCTCTGCCACCCAGGCGAGGTGCTCATCACTCCCAGTGCCTCAGTTCCCCCATCCGCCTATAAAATAACCGTGACACCTGCATCACCGAACTACTCAGGATGACATCACAGCCCATGGCGCCTGCACCCTGTACCCTCCACATCAGCTGAGGGAATGACGACGGCCTCATGGGGGTGAGAAGCAGCAGCACCTGAGGACCCACCGAGCCGCTGGGCAGAAAGTGTGGAGGTATGAGCACGGGCCCACGGGAGAAGCCCCCTAGCCTGGCATGGCTAAGCAGGGGACAGCTCTGTGGCAGGAGCCAACCAGGCTACTCCACATGCAGCTACTGCAGCCCCAGTCTGGGGAGGGGGAGGTGGGTGGGCAGCAACACTGTGCTCTTTGCTGGCTCATGAGAGCGTGGCTTGGCCACATGTGGCTGGGTTCCACATTACCCACAAGCGCTCCCACAGCCAGTGTGGAAAGTGAGCGCTGTGCTGAGGCCAGGTGGCTGTACTCTGTGGGGTACAGGGGGCTACACACTCAGGGGCCAGGACAAGCAGATCAGGAGTGACACTGTTTATTAGGCAAACGGAGCCTGGGTGACAATGGAATGGAGTGTCACAGGCTGCTATGAAGGCCAAGGCGACATGGCCTGGATGTGATGTTCTTGAACCGGTAGCAGCTGGCCTGCGACTTCAGTGACGACTAAACCCACCAACAACTCTGTGCTGCCCCCCAGCCACCTACCTGATGGACTGTGGACAGGCCAGATGGAAGCCTGAAGGTGGAGTCCTCACCTCAGACGAAGTGGGCAACCAGAGAAAGCCACACGCTGAAAAGAACCACGAGGGCCTGTGCCAATTGCCAGATTCCAAGGCCCCCTCGACAGCAGGGGTGGGCGGGAAGACAGGATCCTGGGGAAGCTGGCCAATTCACACCGCTGCAGTCCTGGAAAAGCTGCACCTTTGCAAGGTTACTTTTCCTTTAAATCTTTATTTTTTTATTTGAGAGGCAAAGTGACAGAGAGAGAGGTCTTCCATCCACTGGTTCACTTCCCAAATGGCCACAATGGCCAGAGTTGGTCATTCTGAAGCCAGGAGCCAGGAGCTTCTTCCAGGTCTCCCACCTGGGTGCAGGGGCCCAAGCACTTGGGCCATCTTCCACTTTCCCCGTCATTAGCAGAGAGCTAGATCAGAAGAGGAGCAGCCAGGACACGAACCGGCGCCCATCTGGGATCCCGTGCCACAAGCTTAATCGACTGCACCACAGCACCGGCCCAACAAGGCTATTTCTGAACAGGAAGGCTGGGCGGGGGAGGGGCTGGGAAATGCTGGCAGCCACCAAGGCCTCCCCAGAGTGGGCTGAGGGTGTCCTCCTCAGTGACTCGCAGCCACCGAGCCTCAGGACGTGACACACGAGCAGGGTCTTCTGACAGAGTCAGTAAAGAGGAGGTCCCAGCGGTGCAGGGCTCCTAAACCCAATGACTGGTGTCCTTACAGCGGCAGGACAAGCAGAGACAAGCAGAGTCGCAGCATGGCAAGGGGAGGGCCGTGGTGACGGCGGCAGAGGTGGGAGCAGAGGCCGCAAGCCAAGCAGCGCCACCAGCCCTGGAAGCTGGGCGGGCAGGTGATGGGCGCTTCGTGGGGCTCCGCCTGACCCTGGCCTGTGGCCTGCAGGGTGAGCAGGTTCCCACTGCAGAGCATTCGTCCCTGGCCTCTCCCACAGCCCCTGTGCCTGCTGCCCCAGCTGCAGCTCTGGAGCTCAGGGCCGGGCTTCCTCCCTGCCTCAGGCATCCAAGACGCCCCGCCACGTCCTCACGCCGGCCCACGACAGTGGCGCTCAGCCTGAAGATGCTTCAGCTCAGGGACAGAAGTGACCCTGGCAGCTTCACGAATTCCATGGCTAAGAACTTCTGAAAAGGGCCCGGAGGTGGAGCACATCTTTAAGGTGTCAGGCTTTGGCCCCCGGAGCCTCCAGGAGCCCGGGGGGAGAGCTGTCCGCAGAGTGTGTCCGCTGGTGTTTGTGGAGGTCCGTGCCTCGGCGGAAGCCCCTGCCACAGGCCGAGCACGTGTAGGGCTTCTCGCCCGTGTGCGTCCTGCGGTGGGCGCTGAAGTGGGAGCTGTTGTTGAAGCTCTTCCCGCACTGGGCACAGACATAGGGCCGCTCGCCGGTGTGCGTCCTGCGGTGGATGACCAGGCTGGAGCTCTGGCTGAAGCGCTTTCCGCACTCGGGGCATGGGTAGGGCTTCTCGCCCGTGTGAACCCGCTGGTGTGTGCTGAAGTTGGAGCGGTCGCTGAAGCCCTTCCCGCAGACCAGGCACTTGTAGGGCCGCTCCCCGGTGTGCGTACGCTGGTGCTTGGTCAAGTGGGACGTTTTACCAAAGGCTTTGCCACATTCGGGGCACACGAATGGCTTGTCGGGCCCTCGGGGGCCCCCTCTTTCTGGTGGGGGGCAGCCTTGCCGCCGCTCAGTTCCAGCTGAGCCCCAGCAGCGCTCCGAGAGCACATGGTACCACTCTGTCCTCACGGGCTTCTCCTGGGGGTCGCGGCCATCCTCCACTTGGATCACAAGCCCTGAGACAGAAAGCACAGTCCCTGAGAGACTCCGCAGGGGAAGAGGACAACGGCCCCCCATCAGGGAGTGAAGAGGTGCTGAACAGAGGAACGCACCACACACACACGCCCCCAGGGTCAGTGGCGACCCCACCCTGCAGATGACACTGAGGCCTGGGGAAGTTACGCTGTGGCCCTGGTGTCTGGGCTGTGACCTCCAGGCCATGACTGGGGACAGGACTGTAACCGGCCTCTAGTGGGGGCAGGAAACCTTCCTACCAACCCAGCCCCCACGGACAACGCAGCAGTGGCGAGACAGAGACCTCTACGGTGGCCATCCTGGTGGGAGCAGGACCTGGAGGCCCGGGGTCCTGCCCCACAGGGCCTCCTCCCCTGTGCACTCAGGAGCAGCCCAAAGCCCCTTGGCAAGATCCCAGTTGAGGAGCCACCAGCGTCAACGACTCGACTTCTCTGCTCCCTCCTCTGGCACAAGCACAGTGAGGCAGAAGCTGTCAAGGGAGTCCCTGTGAGCTGCTCCATGCCTGCAGCAGGCAGTCACTGACAGTCAGGGAGGGGACAGGAGGAGAACCTTCCATCGGCCTTGCAATGTCCCTTAGAGGCACTGTCTGTCCCCAAGGCCCTCCTTTGCCTCTCTCCAAACCTGCACTTCCAAAGCTAAGTGTTGGCTTGGCGCTTACCAGGGCTCAGTTCCCACATCAGCACAACTGGGGTGACGATGGAACCGCCCCACTGGCCTACTCTAAGAATTTTCCAGAGGCCAGCGCTATGGTGCAGTGGGCTGAGCTGCCACCTGGGACACCAGCATCCCATATGAACACAGGTTCAGGTCCCAGCTACTCTAGTCCAGCTCCCTGCTGTGGCCTGGGAAAGCAGGGAAGATGGCCCAAGTGCTTGGGCCCCTGCACTCACGTGAGAGACCCAGATGAAGCTCCTGGCTCCATCCTAGTCCAACCCTGGCTGTTGTAGCCATTTGGGGAGTGAATCAGCAGATATAAGATCTCTCTCTCTCTCTCTCTCTCTCTCTCTCTCTCTAACTGTGCCACTCAAATAAACAAATATTTTAAAAAAGACACAGATTCATCCTATGACCCAAGCACAGATGCCAAGAGAACTGAAAACAGGCACTCAAACAGAAACTTGTATGTGACTGTTCATAGCAGTATTGTTCAGAATAGCCAAAAAGCGGAAACAAATATCCATCAGTGGATGAATAAACAAAATATGGTCCATCCACACAATGGAATGGTATTCAGACATAAAAAGGTGTGGAGTAGGACTGGTGTTCGGGCACAGGGGGTTAAGCCAGCACTTGCAACACCAGCATCCCATACCAATGGATAGTGGGAAAATCAATCTCCCTCTTGTTCTTGCTTTGTCTCCTCTTTTCTCTCTGTAACTGTGATTTTCAGCTAATCCCCAAAACAAAAGGGCCTGGGTTAGGATGGCTCTCTTGTGGGGACCCTGGAGGTCAGGAGCAGGCCTTCTGCCCCACACTCCTGATGACCGACAGATGTGCTCTGGGAGCAAGATGGCCCTGGGGAGGACCGCACAGCTGCACCTGGACACTAACCCTTCACAGGCAGCAAGACACAGACAATGCACTACACTGAAGTAAAAAACGTGTGCAACCACAAACACCTTCCACAGAGGGAAAAGGCAACCCACAGAATGGGAGAAAATACTGGCAAACCAGGTATGTGATGGGGTTTCTATCCAATACAAAGAGCCCCTACAATTCAACAATAAAGCAAAGATGGTCCCTTGTGGAAGGGATGCTTCCCTGGACGGGGACAGGGAGTGCAACCAAAGCCGCTCATCATCACCTGCTTCAGGGGAGCGCAAAACACAGCCCCCAGGGGGCTGCACTTTGCCCCCAACTGGTAGACCAGACCATTACCTAACACAGAAATGACCAGATGGTCCCAAGGCTGTGGCCAAACTGGGACACGTGACCACAGATGGAAGAACAGACACACAAATACGCTGTCCACACAGAGGAACATTCAGATTTAGAAAGGAAGGCTTTGACACCTGCTACAACACAGGTGGACCTGGATGGAATTCTGGGCTCCTGGCTTTGGCCTGGACCAGTCTAGTCCATTGCAGCCATTTGGGAAGTGAACCAGCAGAAAGATTTCTCTCTCATTCTGTGTCAAATCAATCTTTAAAACGTGTGTGTGCATGAAATAAAAAAAGCACACTGTCCCAGCCTGGCAGTCTGGCTCTCCTCCTTCTGTCCATGAGAAGCCCCAAACCTTTCCTAAGGTCATCATCTCCCCCTGCTTTTTCTTTAGCCAGGTGGTAGCAAACTATGGCCTGCAGGCCAAGGCCCACTCTGGTAATAAAATGTTAACAGAAAACAGCCACATCTGTTTATCTTTCTATTGCTCATGGCTGCTTCTGCCCTACAATAGGGCTGAGAAGTTGCAACAGAGATTGTGTGGCTCCTAAGACCTGAAATACTATCTGGTCTGCCAACCTGAGCGAGGCCCTTGAACTTGAACTGCACACACATGAACACCAAGGGCTAAACTCCCAGGAGGCAGAATCGAACATGGGACTTCCATTTCCTTCTCACTGACTCATCTGAGCCGGCTCTGCCTGGGACCATCTTGGCTGAAGGCAGCACAGGCCTCCCCGTCTCCCCAGCTGGACAATCAGGGCCTGGGCCTGGGGTGTCCTCCCAGGACAAGAGAGGGGCGGCTGTGAGTGTGGGCTGGGTTGGAACTCCAGGACTGCACGATCCCTTTCCACAGAACAAACGGGGTGGCAGGAATCTGAGAAAGCTCAAAATGCAGGAAGATAAGGTGAGAGGTACGGTGAAGGGAAGACACAAGGAGACGGGGCCCAAGACACTCACTGCCCTGGGAGGGAAGCTGGGAGGCTCTGGGGAGGTCCAGGGCTTTGCTGTCACAGCAGAGGTGGCCTGGCCAAGGGTGGTCACACACGGGGAGACAGACAAGGGCCGAAGAGCACGAGCAGAGGTCCAGCAGCTGCAGACCCAGCCAAGTGGCAGCAGCGATGTGTGCGTTCATTCATTCATTGATTCATGCACCCAGCAGACACTTAATGAAAAAACCAGCATGGAAGGAAACTGTGTGGGGGGTGATTTCAAGGTTGAACTTGGCCCAGCAGTGTAGTCACACAGCAGTCTAGATATTGCTATGAAGATGGTATAGGACAGGACCGACACATACGAGCAGCTGACTGTCAGAGCAGCAGGTCACCTGCCCTTCCTGCGGGCGGCTGCACCCAGTCAGCCAGAGGCCTTTAGAGCAAAACTCAGTTTCCCGGGGAAGCACCTCTGCCCCAAGACTGTCACACACGTCTCACAGCCCATCTCAGTCCAGCCTGCTGGCCTGCCCTACGGATTCTGGACACATGAGCCTCCACAATAACATGATGATTCTTCAGAATAAACCTGCACAGGTGCTTTGTCAGAGGTAAGGCAACGCCTGTGATACCAGCATCCCTTACAGATACCGATTCAAGTCCTGGCTGCTCCATTTCTGATCCAGCTCTCTGCTATGGCCTGGGAAAGCAGCAGAAGATGGCCCACGTGCTTGGGCCCCTGCATCCATGTGGGAGACCCAGAAGCTCCCAGCCCAGGTCGTTGGGGACATTTGGGGAGTGAATCAGTGGATGGAAGATTTATCTTTCTCTATAACCTGACTCTCAAATAAATAAATCTTAAAAAAAAAAAAAAAAAAACAAGAGGAGCAGTGGCCCCTGTACAGCACAGGCAGGACTGCCAGGCCTTGGAGGAGCAGCTCCCAAGATGAGGGCAAAGGTGGAACGGGAGACAAGGTGAAGCTGGACCGTGTGGTGGCAGGAGCACAACACAAGGACCCCAGGACAGCTCTCGGCATCTGCCTGGGGCACAGGAGAGGGGCCTCACTGCCCTCTGTAGTCGGGACACTGAGCCTACGAGCTGCTGTGGCCTTGCAGGTTACAGTCAGAGGGCTACCGAGCAGACCCACTGGGCCCGTGAGCCACCGCTGGGGCACGGGCTGTACGTTCCCCGAGAACAAGGCCCCCCTGCTGTTACCCTCACTCTCTGGCAGCACGTCCCAGCTGCGGTCACGCTGAGCTGGGTCCAGGTGTCCCTGCTCCTCCTGGGACAGGTACGCAGCCACATCCTCCAAGGTTCCAGGCACCTGCTGGAATGCACCCCACTTAGTCCAGGCTCAAAAGGAGCCCCCTTGTCACCCTGAGCCAATGCTCTTGCTCACTTCCTGCAGGCTGGGCCCTGTCCACTCCAACCTTAACACTACGGCACGGCCTGCTGTCTCCCACCCCACCTGGTCCCCAGGAGCTGCCACGACAGACACTGCTGCCCACCTGCCTCCCGAGCCACAGCTTCAGCTTAATGCACTGTCCCAGGACCACAGGGCTGGGGACGGACTCAGGGCACACAGCGGCCACCACCCACCCCACGACCCTGGGGCCGGCACTCCACAGGCAGACAAGTTAGGGGCCCTGGGAGCCAAACAGGGCAGCTGCCTCAGGACACCTCCAGGCCACTGGCTTCCACATCTGGCACCAGGCTGACCTGGAGCACAGTGAGAAGATAAGCAAACAATGTCTGGAACAGGCAGCTCCGCAGACAGGAAGTGGGGGCTGCCTAGCAATGGGAGGACGTAGGGGGCTGCCAGGGGGTCTGGGGAGCCCAGGGGAAGAGAAGAAAATATTCTAAAACTGTGGTGATGCTGACACAACCCCACACACAAGGCAGAACCTACACCTGGAGCAGGGGCACCATAGGTGTGTGACTCACACCCAGGAAAGCTGCTGCTTAAAAGCAAGAAGCAGACACTGCTCCGGACGGGGCGTGGAGGAACCTGCACGTGCACTGCACCCACAGTCCCGAGAGACTAGCACCCAACCAGAGCTGAGGTTACTGCCTGCCTCGCTGCCGGACCCCAGAATCTTCAGGGACGCTGCGTAACACTGAGGGGGCAGCTGGGGAGATGCCAAGAGGTCCCAGGAGGCCAGGGTTGCACAGAGTGGGAAGCAGTGAGGAGCCCTTGGCCTGGGTGACAGACATGTCCCTAACAAGGGAGTGTGGCGCAGGGGCAGCGCAGACCCAGCAACGCCACAGTCCAGCGGACCACGCTCACCTGGGACCAGGCTGGAAGGAAAGACGAGGCTGAAGCAGACACCGTTTCCTGATCCCGGGGTGCCGCGCGGCCTGGGAAGGAGCAGAGTCAGTGAGGCCCGCATGGATCCCCCAACAGCTGTGCAACCCACACCCAGGCGCAAGCGCTGTCTCCTGCAGCACCTGCGTGTCTCTCAGCCCCACTCCCTAGCGGGCAGCTACTCACCCGTTTTTGGCCACAGCAGGGGACTCTCTTCAGGTCTGTGGCTTAGCTGAGCTGGGGGCTGATGGCTGCGAGAGCCAGCCCCCTCCTCTGGGGCAGGCGCCTCTGGCCGAGCCTCTGCCTGGTGTTTGAAGCATTGTCCCCCTGGCCCAAGAGACACTATGTCGTCAGAAAGCATCTCCGGGTCCTGCAGAAATCAGTCCACCAGGTTTCCAGAAGGGCAGAGGGAACCCCCTCACCGTAGTCCCCAAAACCGCATCTGGAGCACGTGGGGCCAGCTTCCCATTTCTGGGGCTCTGGCTACAGACTCGTTCTCTCGGCCTGCCTGTCACACAGCGCTCCCTCCAGCTTCCCAGTTTCCCAGCCCAGGGACTCCCTACCCTCTCTCCTTGTCACAGGACGCTGGTGCCACGTTCTTACCCTCTGTGTCTGGGCTCTCCCAAACAACTGAGCCAGAAACGCCTGGAGTCAGCGCTGTTTCATTTCAGAAGTGCCTACTACTGCCTCTGCTGGGTTTTTTGGAATTACCTACCTACACATGCGCTGGATGCTCTTTGCTGATCCAGGAAGGGTGAGTTGGTCAGAACTGAACTCTTTCACAGTACCATGGATCCCCCAGGACTGTAAAAGCAGTACCGGGGACCCCCTCACATATTTTTTTTAAAGATTTATTTATTTATTTGAAAGACAAATTGAGTCAGGAAGAGAGAGCGAGAGAGAGATCTTTCATTTGCTGTTTGCAACAACTAGAGCTGGGCCAGGCCAAAGCCAGGAGCCTGGAACTCCATCTGGGTCTCCCTCATGGGTGGCAGGGGCCCAAGTACTTGGGTCATCACCTGCTGCTTTCCCAGGAGCATCAGCAGGGAGCTGGATTGGAAGTGGAGCAGCCGAGACCTCACAGGGGATGCTGGCGTCACTGGCAATGGTTTAACCCACTGTGCCATGTCACCGGCTCCCAAAACCCACCATAGGCTTCCTCCCATCCAGTGCTTCGCTCTCCAGGAGTAAACAGTCCTCTTGGAGAGCGAGGCCTGCCCCTCCCTCATCAGTGATCACCCTGTGCCTGGCAATGCAAGAACCCCAAACATCAAGGCCAGAGATGAGAAGTGAGTCGGGATTTGCTTACTATGGTGAACTCACGTGTGGTCAAGTTTTGGGAGATGTGTCTACACTACTGGACTCAAAAGAACAGCACCGTGGGGCCAGAGTTGTGGCCCGGTGGGTAAAGCCACCTGTGACGCCAGCATCCCATATATACCTGGGAAAGCAGCAGAACACGACCTGAGTCTTGGGACCCTGCCACCTCCTGGCCTAGCCCTGGGGGAGCGGACCAATGGATAGAAGCTATCTTTCTCTCTCTTTGTAACTCTGCCTTTCAAATAATAAATAAATAAATATTTTAATACAAAAATAAAAAAAAAAAAAAAAACAGTACGGCTGTGTGGGGCCAATGGCACTGGCCCAGGGAGAAAGGTGACCTCCCAGCATTGGCCAAATACCGACTCCAGGCAGGGCGCCTGGAAAAGGATGCAAACAGGGGCAGGACTCTTCTCTTTTAATCTTAGGAGTTCCTAGCACATTCACATACTTTCCCACATTTGGCTGGAAGGACGTGGCCTCCAGCTGTGGCCCCCAGCTGCGCTGTCTCCGTACAGCGGCCACTGGCCATGTGACGACACAGCCCCTGAAAGGTGGCCAGTGTGGCTGAGGAACCACGAATACTTTTTTTTTTTTTTTTTCTAATTTTTATTTGAAAAGCAGAGAGAGGCAGAGAGGTTGGTTCCAGACAGGTCTGTGCCACAATAAAGCGGGCAGTCAGGAACTCCATGCAGGTGGCAGGGATCCAAGTACTCACACCACCACCTACTGCCCACAGGATGGACATCAGCCAGAAGCTGGAACTGGCAGTGGAACTGAGCCTGGACCTCAGGCACTCCGCTACGGAAGGCAGGCTTCCTCAGGGCTGTTTTAACCACCAGGCCAAACGTCCATCCTAATTCTGGTACAGTCTAAGAAGCTGGCAGCTGCTGTTTTGGATGCCACCACTCTAGAGAAATTGGGCAACTGCTGAGGGCTCTGATTGGGGCTTTCTTCCTAGGACTGTTCAACTCCCAAAGCCTTAGACGGTGTCCAGGCTACGCTGAGATGGCATCAGTGAGCCAGTCACAGCTGCTGATCAGGAGCTGGTGTGCAGGGGGAGGCTGGCCTTGTGCCATGCAGGGGAGGCCAGCCTTGTGTGCGGCAGGGGGAGGCCGACCTTGTGTGCAGAGGGAGGCTGGCCTTGTGCCATGCAGGGGAGGCCAGCCTTGTGTGCGGCAGGGGGAGGCCGACCTTGTGTGCAGAGGGAGGCTGGCCTTGTGCCATGCAAGGGAGGCCAGCCTTGTGCCGCGGCAGAGGGAGGCCGGCCTTGTGCCATGCAGGGGAGGCCAGCCTTGTGCCATGCAGGGGAGGCCGGCCTTGTGCCGCAGCAGGTTAAGCTACTGCCTGTAACACCTGCACCCTGTTTCAGAGCGCGGCTTCAAGCTCCGGCTGCCCCGCTCCCAATCTAGATCCCTGCGAATGCACCAGGAAAAGCAACAAAAGATGGCCCAAGTGCTTGATCCCCTGCCACCCACATGGGAGACTCGGGCGGCTTCAGCCTGGTCCAACCCTGGCCACTGTGGCCATTTGGGGATTTAACCAGCAAGTGAAAGAGCTCTCTCTGTGTCTCTGTCTCTGTCACTCTGCCTGTCAAATAAATAAGTAAATATTAAAAAAAAAAAAAAAAAGAGTGAGCTAGAGTGGCAGTGTAGGGTTAATCCAAGGGCGCACACCAGGGACCCGGGCTGAGGAACACTTAGGTGCACTTCAGACTCCCAGCAGCCTCCACTCCCAGACCTCAGCCGGGGGGGGGGACCCCAACTTCCTCACCTCAGGGCCAGAATGCCCCCCACCTCACCCGCGGCCTCTGCTTCCTGGGCTCCCGCTGCAGCCCTTCCACGAGGACCACGGCCTCCTCACCGCTCTCGGGCTGCTGCTCCCGGACCCAGGCCTGGATGTCCCCGGGCAGCACCGTCAGGAACTGCTCCAGCACCAGCAGCTCCAGGATCTGCTCCTTGGAGCGCAGCTCGGGCCGCAGCCAGCGGCAGCAGAGCTCCCAGAGCCGGCTCAGGGCTTCCCGGGGCCCAGCGGCCTCCTGGTAGCAGAAGAGCCGGAAGAGCTGGCGGAAGGTCTCGGGGCTGGGGTCTGGGGTCTCCAGGGAGGGCTCCTCTTCCCAGGAGAAGTCCTCCTCCACCTTCACAATCAGGATCTCCTCCTGCTCCAGGTCCTGCCCCAGGGGCGAGGCAGGAAGGGCACTGGATGCGGTGGCCATTGTTGGGGGGTGGGGCGGCTTGCTCCTCTGCCGGACCCCGGACAGGATCTTGTCCAGCCTGTGTGCAGAGACAAAAAAAATCACGTGCAGGGAGGCAGGGAAAGCCCTGTGCGGCTGCAGGGCCAGCTCCGCCCGCTTTGCTCAAGCCCTGGCTAAGTTAAGGCGCTCTGAAAACGAGGTGACAACGCGGCCTGCACGCACGATGCGTGGACAGGACTCAGCGCAGGGCCTGCTGGGCCGCGACCGCTCCTCACTGTGGGGGTCCTGGTCCCTTAAGGGCGCTGGTGAAAACTGGGGTCCCTCCAGCCACCCAGGTCGCAGGCTCCATCCCGACTTGACCCCTGACCCCCGGGCCCGTATTTCTGAGGGGACGGTCGCCACAGCCCCGCCAACTTCAGGGCCCGGGGCCGCCCCCCGACTCAAGCCCTCAGGTGGCGGTGAGCGGGGTCCGACGCGGAGCACCGCTACCTGGCATTCTCGCGCCCGCACTCACCAACGGCAGGCCTGGAGCGGAGCGAAGCCCCACGCCCGCGGTCCTCGGAAGATGGATCGCCCCGGACGTCAGTGACAAGAGCCGCCGTGCCCCAACCCGAGACGCTGAACGAGATTTGCGTGGGCGAGCTCACGGGAGGGCGTGTGCGAAACGTGGTCCTCACGCTATTGGCTGGGCCAGCTGTCCGTCGCAGGGACGAGGCGCGCGGACGGGCGGGCGTGATGCATTGTGGGTAACGTAGTTCTCGAAGGGAGGCGCTGAGGGCATCGGAGGCCGCACGCCGCCCACGCGCACGCTCCATGAGCATGCGCAGAAGCTCCCGCCCAGCCTGCGCACCGCCCTCGCCTGGTCTCCGCAGCCGGCCTCCGCTGACCTGTCCGAGGATCGTGTTGATTTAATTTTCACTCTGTGCCAAGCGGGTTCCTTTGAAGCAAGCCCGAGACCCGCGCAGCTCACAATGAAGGAGAACAGCCCAGAAAGGCCCCTGCGTTTATCGATTGCCTTTTTTTTTTTTTTAGATTTATTGATTGATTTGAAAGGCAGAGCAACAGAGGGCAAGGGAGAGACAGAGAAAGCGATCTTTGACCTGATGGTCCACTCCCCAGATGGCCGCTACAGCCGGGTCTGGGCCAGGCCTAGGCCCGGAGCCAGGGAGTCCATCCTGGTCTCTCACAGGGGTCGCGAGAGCCCGTGTGCTTGGACGGTGGTCGGCTGCCCTCTCAGGCCTTCAGCAGGGAGCTGGGTGGGAAGCTTAGCAGCCAGGATTCCGACCCCCACTGAGACTAAGACCCTGAGGGCTGCCATTGTGGTCCAGGGGGTAAAGCCGCCGCCTATAGAACCAGCATCCCACATGGGCACTGGGTCGAGTCCCGGCTGCTCCACTTCCGATCCAGCTCTCTGCTATGGCCTGGGAAAGCAGCAGAAGACGACCCAAGTCCTTGGACCCCTGCACCCACGTGGGAGACCCGGAAGAAGCTTCTGGCTCCTGGCTTTGGCCTGGCCTAGCCCTGGCCATGGCAGCAGATGGAAGATATTGCTTGCTCTCTTCTCTCTCTCTTTCTACCTCTGCTGCTTCTCTGTAGCTCTTTTAAATTAAAAAAAAAAAAAAGAAAAAAAAAAGACTGTGTTTGGGACTCCCAATCCCAGTTCCACCCCCAATCCAGCTTCCTGCTAACGGTATCCTGGAAGGAAGCAGGTGATGGCCCTAGTGGTTGGGTGCCTGCCACCCACGTGGGAGACCTGGATTCAGTTCCCTGTCCCAGCTTTAGCCTGACCCAGCGTTAGCTGTGGCAGACATTAGGGGAGTGAACCAGTGAATGGGAGATCCTTTCTGTATCTCCCTCCCTCTGCCTTTTTTTTTTTTTTTTTTGACAGAGTGGACAGTGGGAGAGAGAGAGAGACAGAGAGAAAGGTCTTCCTTTGCCGTTGGTTCACCCTCCAATGGCCGCCGCGGCCAGCGCACTGCACTGATCCGATGGCAGGAGCCAGGTGCTTAGCAGGAGCCAGGTGCTTATCCTGGTCTCCCATGCAGGTGCAGGGCCCAAGCACTTGGGCCATCCTCCACTGCACTCCCGGGCCATAGCAGAGAGCTGGCCTGGAAGAGGGGTGACCGGGACAGAATCTGGAGCCCCAACCGGGACTAGAAGCCGGTGTGCCGGCGCCGCTAGGCGGAGGATTAGCCTGTTGAGCCACGGTGCCGGCCCCTCTGCCTTTCAAATAAATAAGCAAATTTGAAAATCCAGCAGCCAGCTCTGCAAGGGTACCCAAGGGAAACTGCTCCTGCTGCTGTCCAGTTTGACGGCTTTCCTGGGCCAAGAGTGCATGTGGTCCCTCCAGGTTCAAAGCACTTGGCTACCAGCGACAAGAGAAGGCAGAGCCACCAGAAATGTCCACCTGATTCTCCTGACAGACACGGAGGTGCGGGAGTAACCGGAGGGGTCACTTTCCGTGCTGCTCTATGGACATACACAGCGACACCAGTTGGAATGGAACGGGACCATCAGTGAGCATCCCGGCTGGGATCACGCTGAATTGCCTCAAAGCCAGCTCATCACTGCCGCCACGTGACTTCCCGCTAAAATGCGGCATTATTGAAGAATTAAAACCACATACCACCGCAGTAGGAAACCAATACATGTCAGATGTGTGTGCAGCTGGTGGACGGACGCCCCGTCTGCTGATACCCTTGTGGGAGCCTTTGCAAGCGTGTACACCTATCCACGGCTCCCAACCGCGGAGACTGCGACCTCACCCACGAGGGCCATGTGCCAAAGCTGTCTCGCCGGAGGAGGTGCCGCTGGCAGCAGTGGGTGGAGGCAGTGGACTCTGCTGCACCTCCCGGCGTCCCTGTGGCTCGGCCCGGCAGGTCGGCAGTCTGAGGGCTCAGCAGCAGGTGCAGAGCTGAAGGGTGGTTGCTTCGGAACTGCAGCCGGCGTCGCTGCGTTGCCGAGGGCTGCTCTCACGCTTGGGACTGTCTCTGCCCCGATGCAGGGACCTCTGAGATGGCAGGGACAGGTGGTGCGTGTTCCCATGCATCCTGGGGGATCCCCAAATCGAGCCCACCTGGAGTGTGGGTGGAGGGGCAGTCTGGTGAACTCTGTGAGACCTGGCTAAGCATCCCGAGCACCTGCCCCGTGCTGGACGCCTCTGCCCGCACACAGCTCGCCGTCTAAAGGGGAGACTGACTCGAAAACAAACCACGTGGTACGGACATGGAGAGGCCAGCAAGGGCGGTACCTGCAGACGTCAGGAGGGGTTCCCAGAGGATGGGATACTGCTACTTACTGTGGTCATTTACTGAGTGAGCACCAGGTCCTTGCTCCTTACGGGAGAGTGGACATCCCCCAGCTCCCTCGGTGACAGAGGTTACGAGTAACTGTCTCAGCTTTGGCCCCGACCACATGGGATTCTGGGAAGCCCACTTGTTTCTGAGGTGCTCTGCCTGGCTGGCTGCTGTGTCCCGTCAGCACCCTGTCAGTCTGGCTGCCATCTCTCTGGGTTCTGGCAGGCACATCCCAGGAACAGCAACACCAGGATTTGGGCAAGGGCAAAGTTGGGGGCTGGGCACTCCATCCGGGTCTCCAGGTGGTGGTGGGGACCTGACCACTCGAGCCAGCACCACTGCATCTCAGGTCTGCATCAGCAAGGAACTGAAGAGAGAAGCCGGAGCCTGGTACCAAATCAAGGCACTCTGATGCAGGACGCAGGGCTCCCAACCAGCGTCTTAACTGCGAGCCTAAACATCCGCCCCGCCCTTGGCCAGCACTGAACGGATCCAAGGGTCCAGTTTGCCGCCAAGCCCTGCTTCTGGGGCAGAGGGGAAGCCCTCTAGTCCCCAAGACTGCCCAGGGCCCTGGGTCTCACACTGGAACTTAAAAAAGAACTACACGTTTATTGGAGGGTAGCACAAAGCAATCATTTACAAAACACCTCTCTGTTTTCCAAGCACAGCGTTTCATAAAAAACAATGTCCACCTTTAACAGATGCTCTGCTAAACAGGTGCACCCTGGGAGCCCGTGCGTGCTCAGAACTCGTCCTCAGAATTGTCCTGAACCCTGCTGTAGATTCTGGAGGGCCCGGGGCTGGACGGCTGACCCGGGGTGGCATCGTCCTGGGCCCTGCTGTAGGCTTTGTAGGGCCCGGCGCTAGACAGCTGGCCTGCTAAGGCAGGATCGTCCTGGGTCCTGCTGTAGACTTTGAAGGGCCCAGGGCTGGACAGCTGACCCTCAGAGGCAGGGGCCAGGTTCACCCAGCCCGGCCCGCGGGGCAGCAGGTGGCTCTCATTGAGCCTGACGACGCGGTAGTTCTCGTAGTGGACATTGTGGGTGATGTCCTTCAGGTCCTGCAGGTGGGAGCTGGGCAGGAGCAGGTTGGTCAGTGCTCGCCAGGGCGTCCCGGGGGCTCCCTGTCCCCAGCCCCAGGGCTCCCTGCATCCTCACCGGATGAGAAGATCTCTCAGGAGAGGGAACTCGCAGTGCGCCATGTTCTCCACTGCAAGACACGGTACTGAGTGCGGCTCTGCTCCGCCTCCCCACCCTCGCCAACACAGAGCAAGCGCCTACCGCATGCTGCGGGGCTCCTGACGCCTGCCACCGCCCCTCTCCACGAGGTTCTGTCTGATCCCACCTCTCCTCCATCAGTTCGTCCATTCGCTAGTTCGCTTGTTATCACGTCCCCAGGGCACAGCGAGTCCACTATCATTATCATGCGGGGTATACTGCACTATGGATCACGTTGCCCATAATCCATCGAAGCTGTGCCCTGGCGGCTACTCCTCTCTCACTCTTCCCTCACCTTCAGGGGCCTTCCCAGCTCCCTGCAGGGGGCCCCCTGCTCCCATCAGCGGTCAGGGCCCTTGTCAGTCCTGCTGTCCCTGCCAGGCTCAGCACACAGTAGGTCCACAGTAAATTCAAGGGCATCATGCAAAGTGGTGGCTCCAGCCACCCTGCGCGGTCTGCTCGGAGTCGAGGGTCTTGCCCAGGGCCTCGCAGCTGGGAAGCCGGACCCTTCCCCAGGCCCACCATCTGCCCTGTCTGTGGGCTGAGCACCTCGGGCCCGGGAGGGCCGCCACCCTCACCTGCACCCTGCCCCACGGCCCCGCGCCAACCTTCAATGATGCCCCACTTGGTCTTCCGGCCCAGGACACACTTCCCGTTCACCAGGTGCTCTCGGTCAGCCCCAACCACAGCAAAGGGGATCCGGTCCTGGGGGGGGGGGGGAGGCAGATGGGCCCCCTAGTGAGGTGGGGGAGAGAAGGCAGAGAGAGGGCACCAGGGCACTGTCCTCTGTGGAGAGCATGGGAGTTCTGTGGGGCCCAGAGACTCAGTGCTAGCCGCAAAGTGCCCAGCACGCAGAGGGTTAGCGAGCAGCCCTGGGAGAAAGCGAGCTCCCGCCAGCTGTGAGACACACAGTGTCACCAGCTTCGGGGTCATCACGAGGGTTGCAGAGGTAACTGTGGGGCCTCGTGGTTAAGATATCCGAGTCCCAGGGCCGCGTCCTGGCTCAGCTTTCTGCCACTGCACACGTCGGGAGGCAGCAGCAGCGGCTCAAGTGACTGAGTCCCTGCCACCCGCAAGAGGGACCCAGGTTGAGTTCCCAGCTCCTGGCTTCAGCCTGGCCCGCCTGGTGCAGGCATTTGGAGTGCGGGAGTGAAGCAGTGGGTGAGAGTTCTGTTTCTCTCTCTTGGCCTCCACCTCCCTCAGAAAACAAAGACGTAACTTAGCAAACCGGAAGAGGCAGGCTGTGGCTCCTGGGCCCAACTGTGCCCCCGCACATTCCTCCATCACGTCCATCCGCACGCAGTTAAGCCCACCCGCTTACTCCCCTCTACGGCTGCAGAACAGAGCAGCTGCAGCTGGGCCGCCGCGGCCGCACGGCAGAGCCGTTGACCAGCCGTCTCCAGTTGTCTCCTCACTCAGGGCCAGAAGCAGAAATGCAAACTTGTAAACTCCAGAACACCATATGTGGGTTTGTCTGTCTGCCTTCCTTCCTCTTTTTCTTTGAAAGGCAGAGTGACAGAGAGAGAGAGAGAGAGAGAGAGAGAGAGAGAAAGGCAGAGACAGAGATAAACAGAGATCATCCATCTGCTGGTTCACTCCCCAACTGGCTGTAACAGCTAGGACAGGGCCAGACCAAAGCCAGGAACCCAGAACTACAACTGGGTCTCCCATGTGGGTGCAGGGGCCCAAGGACTTGGGCCATCTTCTGCTGCTTTCCCAGGTGCATAAGCAGGGAGCTGGATCAGAAGTGGAGCAGCTGGGACTCCAGCTGGCAGCCATACGGGATTGCCCGGTATTGCAGGTGGTAGTTTAACCTGCTGCACCACAACATTGACCCCGCTTTTTTTTTTCTAATTTGTTCATTTTTGTAGTATTTGAAAGGCAGAGAGACACAGAAAGAGACATCTTCCTCCTGCTGGTTCATCTCCCAAAGACCTGCCACAGCCAGGGCTGGGCCAGACCAAAGCTAGAGGCCTAGCCAGGGCTGGGCCAGACATCCACCCCGCCCTCGGCCTGGAGGCCTGGAACTCAATCTTGGTCCCCAGGTGGGAGGTGGGGCCCCAAGTACTTGGGTCATCATGTGCTGCCTCCCAGAGTGGGCAGTAGCAGGACGCTGGACTGAGAAGTGGAGCTGACATCCAGGCCCATGCATTGCCACACTTGGGCATCTGCGTAGCCTCACCACCACTGCCCCAAGAGCCCACTGTGCTGCCTTTTCCTAATCTAGGCAGGAGCATGGTGTGGGGAAGCCGAGTCCCTGGTGAAGGGGCTGGAGTGGGGGTCTACAGGTGACGAGTCCTGGGGCCCTGAGGCTCTGGGTGGACTGGCACTGACCGTGTCACACAGGCACCAGGATGGGGACTGAGAACAGGACTTGAGCAGCTCAGAGACACGAACATAGGAGCTCTCTCCTCCCTGCCTAACAGTTTATGGAGGTCTAACTCACACCAGATAGTTCGTCCCTTCAAAGTGGGTTCTAACATACTCACAAGGTTATGCAGCCATCATTGTCTCTAACGCTAGAATGTTCTCATTACCCCCAAAAGGAACCCGTTAGTACCTTTACTCCCTTTGCCTGCTCCCCCAGCCCCTGACAATCACTCCTTTGTGGATTTGCCCGTTGTGGACATTTCATCAAAACAAACTCATGCACTCTGTGGTCTTTTGCAACTGGCTGCGCCCACTGAGGCCTACGTGTGCAAGGTTCCTCTGCGGTGTGGTGTGGTGCGTGTCCGGCAGTGCTTTGTTCCCGTGGTGCGGCCCTTCGGGTCAGTGGTTAAGACGCACACATCCCACATCGGAGTGCCCAGATTGGAGTCCCTGTTCTACTTCCTAGCCACCTTCCTGCTGATGCACACCCTGGGAGGCAGCAGGTGATGGCTCAAGAACTTGGGTCCCTGCCACCCATGGGGGAGACCTGGATGGAGTTCTGGGATCCTGGCTCCAGCTGGTCCAGCCCCAGCTGTTGGAGGCATTTGGGGAGTGAATCAACAGAGAGAAAAAAGCTCTCTCTCTCTCTCTCTCTCTCTCTCTCTCTCTCGGCCTTTCAAATATAATAAATAAATGACAACTTACAAAAGTAAGAAGTTTGCCATGGCATGCAAAGACTGCTGGCCAAGGGCTTGTTTTGCACGTTGGCTATTGTGAGCCACGCTGCTGGTGCCCTGGGGCACAAGGCGTGAGCACACGTGTGTAACCCTGGATGTGCACCCAGAAACGCAGCGGCTGGGACCCACAGTGACTGCTGCTCAGGCTGGGTTCCAAAGCGGTTGCCCCCTCATTTTGCACTCCTCCCAGCTGTGTGTGAGGGTCCGCCCCGCCACAGTACAACAACACTCTCTGTTTATTATGGCTCAGTGCGGTCTATCCCCTTGAGGTGTCTGGGTCATGGGCCGGGGATGGAGTAATGACAGCTGGCAGGAGGAGCACCTCATATTTCCCGAGTTGTAGAGACCAATGTTTAGGTGGAGAGTTTGCACAGAAAGACTGTTCCCCAATCTGTCCCCCAGCCTCGTCCCCCCATCTGTGTCCCGGCCTCTGTCCCCGCCCGCCCCCCCAGCCCCGGCTCTCACCCGGATCTTGCTGTTGAGGATCCTGTCGTTGACGTCCTCGTCAAAGCACTTCTGTGGATACACGTCGATGCAGTGACTCCTTAGGTTTTGCTGGATCTGGGCCCGCACACAGGAGGCCTCAGTCTTCCCTGCCCACCCTGCCCGCTGCCACACTGGCCCCAGCCCGGCCCCAGGCACCCGGGTCACCCTGGTCCTGAAGGCCTCTCGCTCCTCAATGGTCAGGCTGTCCGCCCGGGCGATCACGGGCACCACATTCACCGTCCGGCATAGCCGCTGCAGGAACTCAATGTCCAGGGGCCGCAGGCTGCCCAGGCAGGGCAGGGCCGGTGGTGGCAGCGGGGAGTGTGTGTGAGGGGCAGGAAGCTCCCAGCCCACCCCAGGACCCCTCGCCTCCTCCTCCCTGCCCCGCACTGGCAGCCCTGCCCACCGCCAGCCCGGCCACCTCACCAGTGCCCGGTGGGCGGCACGAAGTACACGCAGCAGTGCACGCGGGAGTCTGGGATGTGGCGCTGGCGGGTGATGAGCAGCTCCTCCTGCAGGAACCGCTCGTACTGCGCGTTGATGTAGCCCAGGATGGGGTCCCAGCTGGGGCGGCAGACGAACCCTGCCCTTGGATCCCCGTCCCGCCTCCCCTGGGGCCCTGCAGGGGTTCGCCCTCAGGGCGACCCACTGTCCAGGGCTGCCTGGTCACCCACTCCCCTGCACCATGGGGAGATGCAGAGACCCCTGCCTCTCTCAGCTTGTCTCTGAAATGGGACAGTGCCACCCACTTTTGTCGGGGGGGGGTGTCGACCTGGCACTTCTCCCCATCCCTCCCCTCAGGCTGTGGTCAGCTCTTCTGCTCCACCTCCACTGGCCACACCGAAAGAGCGCCTGCGGCCCCCAAGGCCCTGCAGTGTCCTGTGCCCTCCTCGCTCCTCCCTGTCCTCTCTCACTGCGACCTCTCCTCCCTGCACGCACCCCAGGCCCTTTGCCTGTGCCCTGGCTTCTGCCTGGAGCACTGTTCCCGGCACCACGCACGCCTCGCACCCTCGTCTCTGGGAAGCTTTGCCCACACGCCCCCTTCTCAGTGGGGTTTTCCCCATCACCTCACCTGCAGCCGCACCCTCCCTGCCGCCTTTTCCTCTGCTGGACTTGGCACATCCTGACCGACCGTGACGCCGGCTGCTGGACGCCCTGGTGTATCCACGGCCCCCTGACTTCCCTGCTTGCCCAGTGGAGCTGTCTCTCTCTGGGGCGACTGGGTCTAGCCTCACCTGCTGTGTTAGCGGATGGGTTTCATTCTGCATCTGCCCCTGCCAGCCTTGCCGGTGGCAACTCCACGGAGCCCAGCCCACTCATCTGCTCCGCCCATGGCTGTGCCCACAGCAGAGGTGGGCACACAGTAAATGCTCAGTAAGCCATGTGTGCGGCTGGCTTCTCAGGTTTGTGAGTGGAGGGGCTGTACACGGCTCTGAGCTTAGAAGGTACTGTGCTTGGTGGGGTGCCTTTGAGGTTGTGGTCCCCCAGTTCTTACAAGTTTTGAACAAGGGGCCTAACCCAGGCTGTCATCTCTCAGGGTCCTGCAAAGTATGCGGCCTGTCCTGTGTCCGTGTGTATGTGTGTGTGTGTCTGAGTATGTATGCACGTGTCCACGTGTATGAGCGCATACCTGTATGTGTGTCTGAGTATGTATGCACGTGTCCATGTGTATGAGCACATACCTGTATGTGTGTGTGTCTGAGTATGTATGCACGTGTCCATGTGTATGAGCACATACCTGTATGTGTGTGTGTGTCTGAGTATATATGCACGTGTCCATGTGTATGAGCACATACCTGTATGTGTGTGTATGTATGCATGTGTCCACGTGTATGAGCACATACCTGTATGTGTGTGTGTGTCTGAGTATGTATGCACGTGTCCATGTATATGAGCACATACCTGTATGTGTGTGTGTGTCTGAGTATGCATGCACGTGTCCACGTGTATGAGCGTGTACCTGTATGTGTGTGTCTGAGTATGTATGAACGTGTCCACGTGTATGAGCGTGTACCTGTATGTACGTAAGTGTCTGAGTATGTATGCGTGTGTCCATGTGTATATGGGTGTGTGATAGGCGAGTGTATACATGTATATGAGTGTATACTTGAGTGTGTCCAAGTGTACACATGTGTATGAGAGTGTGTGCGTGCACACGGTTCACCAGCTGCTCTCAGAGCCCAGAACAGCTCTGCAGGGTGATATCAAGTGACAGCGAAGGCAACTGGCTCTGGCCTACACTGCTGGAGAGTGGCCGGACGTGGCAGTGCCGACCTGAGCTGGGCCTCTAACTGCTGTGACAACACGGTCCCTACTGCGTGCCCCTCGTGCCCCAGGCAGCAAGCCAAGCCCTTCACACACTCCACTCCCTGCACCCACTAGGCAGGGGAGGAAGCCAAGGCTCAGAGATGACATGGCCAGGCTGCTTCAGGGCTTGGGAGCTTCCCAGAGGTCAGGGGGGCGGGGTGGGAGCGGGACAGCCAGGCCAGCCCCCACCCCCCGAACCCACCACTTGTCGTTGTTGATCTGGTCCCCAAAGCCGGGCGTGTCAATCACTGTCAGCTTCAGCTTCACGCCCTTCTCCTCGATGACTGTGGAGGCAGCAGGGCGGGTGAGGGCTCGGGGCTGGGGTGGGGGCTGGGGCACGCGAGCCCACTCACATGGCCCACTCACCATGGGTCACTGCATGCAGCTTCAGCGTCTGGGGGGTGGTCACCCCCAGGCTCGGCAGGGTCGACTTCCACACTTTGGACCTGAACAGCGTGTTCACCATGGTGGACTTGCCCAGCCCGCTCTGCCCTGGAATGACCAGCCAGATGACAGCAGTGACAGTGGGCATTACTTTCTTTTCTTTTTTTTGACAGGCAGAGTGGACAGTGAGAGAGAGAGAGAGAGAGAAAGGTCTTCCTTTTCCATTGGTTCACCCCTCAATGGCCGCTGCGGCCAGCGTGCTGCGCTGATCCGAAGCCAGGAGCCAGGTGCTTCTCCCGGTCTCCCATGTGGGTGCAGGGCCCAAGGACCTGGGCCATCCTCCACTGCACTCCCGGGCCACAGCAGAGAGCTGGACTGGAAGAGGAGCAACCGGGACAGAATTCGGCGCCCCAACCGGGACTAGAACCCGGGGTGCCGGCGCCGCAGGCGGAGGATTAGCCCATTGAGCTGCGGTGCTGGCCGACAGTGGGCATTTCTCACAGG
The DNA here is from genome assembly GCF_033115175.1 of Lepus europaeus. Lineage (NCBI taxonomy): Eukaryota > Metazoa > Chordata > Mammalia > Lagomorpha > Leporidae > Lepus > Lepus europaeus. Next base: position 3,672,278 of record NC_084847.1, read on the forward strand.
CCCCTCAAACTCTTGCATAAGTAACACTTTTTACAAAGCAGCTATTGTAGTGCACACACACACACAAGGGCTTGCTCTCCTGGGTGCGCGCTGGGGCATTCCAGAGTCGGCTGCTCCCTGCTGCTCGGTCTGAGCTTCATGGGCGATCTTGGTCTTTACTGACCCTGCGACTCCCACATGTCCAGTGACAACACCCTGTGAGTGCCATCCTCCGGCCACCACTTAACCAACGGGGAGCTGAGGCCGTGCAAGGAGGGGAGCCTTACCCAGGCACACGGGGTCTCACTCACCCACCACCATGATGTTGAACTCAAACCCCATCTTCATGGCCTTGATCTTCAGCTGGTCCAGCACAGCCTCAATGCCCACGAGACCTAACATGTCGCACGGTGGGGTCCTGGGGCTGGAGGGCCGGGAGGTGCAGGGGGAAGGGGGCTGCCGCAGGGGGTCCATGGGCGAGGGTGCAAGGAAGCCTGTCACCCAGGGGGTGGGGAGAAGGCCTGCGTCACTGGGGCTCTCAGGGGCCCTGGCTGAGTCCTCACGTCTGAACCTGACTGCCGGCTTTGCTGCCAGTCCCCCCGACACCTTACACCCCTGGTCTGCCCTGAGTCCCTATGGGCCAAGGCCTGGGGGGCCTGAACCCCCATCCTGAGATGCTCCAGCCCCAGAGGCCTGTGCTTCCCCCACCCACAGCCCAAGCGGGTCCCGGGACTCTTGGGGGCAGGGGCACCTGGTGGGCGTGGGTCCCTCTGGGAGTGGCCAGGAGTGGCTCAGTCCTGGCAGGCCCTGGTGTGTGTGGCAAGGGGGAGGGGAGAGAGTGACAGTTAACGGAAGAATCTGAGCTCTGTGCCTGCTTCCTGGGGCCTCCTCACGCAGCAGGCAGGGACCGAGGGCAGGGAACGCAGAGGTGGTCTTCCAGCCCTTTGCTCCTGCAGACCACCCCCAACCAGCCTGGCCTGGCTCTACGCTGACCCCACCCCCACAAAGCTCCCTCCACCATGGCCATGAGCCAGTCAGTGGCTGAGCTAAATTCAACTTCCACGCCCATGACTCAGCTGCCCTGCCTGGGGAAGCAAACCTGGGACCCAGGGCTCAGAGGCAGTACCTCCATGTGGTTTCTTCGGTTTGCCATTGCTGGCAGCGTGGTGTCTTCAACCACCAGTGTTGATCCATCAGGAGAGTGATTCGGCACTTAACCTGGCATGTATTGCATACCTGGCACTGTCCTGGGAGCTGTGACATGTTGGCTGGCTACTAAACACCAGCACCCTGGGAGGGGAGTGCTGTTCCTACCCCCGCCTTACAGGGAAGACAGAGACCAAGAAAATTGCTCCAGGTCACGCAGTGAGAACCTGGCGGAGCTGGGACTTACCCAGGCACTTCTGCTCCGAGTCCATGTTCTTTTTTTTTTTTTTCTTTTTTTTTGACAGGCAGAGTGGACAGTGAGAGAGACAGAGAGTAAGGTCTTCCTTTTCCGTTGGTTCACCCTCCAATGGCCACTGTGGCTGGCGCGCTGTGGCCGGCGCATCGCGCTGATCCAAAGCCAGGAGCCAGGTGCTTCTCCTGGTCTCCCATGTGGGTGCAGGGCCCAAGCACTTGGGCCATCCTCCACTGCACTCCCGGGCCATAGCAGAGAGCTGGCCTGGAAGAGGGGCAACCGGGACAGAATCCAGCGCCCTGACCGGGACTAGAACCCGGTGTGCCGGCGCTGCATTAGCCTATTGAGCCACGGCGCTGGCCCGAGTCCATGTTCTTAGTCCCCACTGCCTCTTGTATTCACAGAAGTGTCCGGATTTCCAAGGCATCATAGAGACTACAGCCCTGGCCACTCTGGGCTCAGGCCATAGCTGCCGGCAATGTCCTCTCTAGAGGGGCAGTGTGCTCTCCAGCTTGCCACAGTCCCTGCTCCCCCGTACTGTCTCTCTGATGAGGTTTTCTGACAGCCGACGTTGACAGCCCTAAGCACCTCTCTGTTGCAGGCTTTGGCCAGGGGTTTCCATAAGGAGCTGGGCGCCCTTGTTTTAGGTCTGGCTGGTCCTAAGGCCTCTGTTGCAGCTACCACGCGACTTTCGTCACAGCACCGGCCAGAGGCAACATGTAAACCCATGGTGTGTGGCTGTGTCACAGTGACACCTTATAGGTGGCCCTTCCTATCAGGGCGTTCCACATGCCTGCCCCATCAATCAACTGCAGACGGAAAATATTACAGAAAACAAAATCGCACCGGTACTGCATCTTGTCACCGCTCCCTGAACAACAGGTGTTAACAGCGATTCTCGCAGCCTGTGTGCACCTTAGGTATTCTAAGTCACAATGGAAAGACAGCATCTGGGAAGACGTGGGCAGGTCCTATGCAAATACTACACAAGGGATTCGAGCATCTGCTGATTCCGGAAGCAGCCCCCTGTGGTACCCAGGGTGACTATTTATAAAGCCACTGTAGCCTCAGCTTCCCTGAGCTGAGCCCCGGTCCTCCTCTCTCCACTGCCTCTGCCTGCCCCTCTTCCTTGCTGTGTCTACACGGGTGACAACAGAGGCTTGACCTTAAACGCTTTGAGGAGGAGAGCCTGGTTGGGACCACAGGTCCACTTATTTCTTTATTTTAAGATTTATTCATTTATTTGAAAGGCAGAGCTACGGAGAAAGGGAGCCAAAGAGAGAGATCTTCCATCTACTGGTTCACTCCCCAAATGGCTGCAGTGGCTACGGTTGGGCCGGGTTGAAGCCAGGAGCCAGGAACTCCATCTGGGTCTCCCACGTGGGTGGCAGGGCCCAACTATTTGGGCTGTCTTCCCCTGCTCTCCCAAGCAGGTCAGCAGGGAGCTGGATGGGAAGCAGAGCAGCCAGGACCAGAACTGGTGCTCGTATGGGACACCAGGTCCCAGGTGGTGGTTGAACCTGCTGCACCACAATGGGGCCCCTATTTCTTTTAAGACATTTTCATTTTATTTCAAAGGCAGAGAGGGAGGGATGGAGAGAGGAAAGGAGAGAGAGAGAGAGATCAAAATCTTCCATTCACTGGTTCACTCCCCACATGGTCACAACAGCCAGGGCCGGGCCACACTGAAGCCAGGAGCCAGGAACTCCAAATGAATCTCCCACACGGGTGCAGGGACCCCAGTACTTGAGCCATCACTCGATGCCTCCCAGGCCACACATTCTCAGGAAGTTTGATCGGAGCAGGGAGGCGGGGACTGGAGCCAGGCCCTGCAGATGTGGGTTGCTGGTGTCCCAGGTGGTGGTCATTCGCTGACTCAGACCCCTGCCCGACAGTCCCAGCTGTCAGCGTGCGGCACGAGGCCCCCTGGAGAAGCACAGGAGAGTGGAGCCACATTGTCCCGGGGGGAAATTCTGCTTCCCGGAGTGTTGTAGGCTTCTGTGCAAGGGGGACTCCAGGTCAGCCGTCCCCTAGAGAGACAGTGAATTCTGTGAATGAGGACAAGCATCGTGGAGGCTGCAGTTGGTGGGGTCCAAGGAGCCCCTGTGGACTCCGGGCTCAGTGCAGAACTCAGGCCATCCTCAGGAGGCTTCCAGGGCAGAGCTGACTGCAAAGAGCCAAGTGCGAGAGGACCCGAGTGGCGGGCATCGTGGACAGGTGTGCGCTGAGCCCAAATTCGTACAGAAAGCAAGAGAGTGGAGGGAGCCGCCCCGGAAGCACAGAGCCAGCGGTGCTGGTGTCAGTGCACACCCCCCGTGAACCTCCCACGGTGCCACGGGGGCTCCAGTGTTGGTTATTTCACTGAATCCCCCATCCCCCCGCCATCCAAGGATGGTGCTATACGTAAATATCCCCCTTGTATGGATGGGGAAATGGAGGCGAGAAGGAGTTGAGTGAATGTGTCCAAGCTCACACGTTGGTGGTGTTAAGGTCTAGAATGGGAGCCCCTGCTATGGAGTAGCAGGTTATCTGACACCTGGCATTCCACATGAGCCCTGGTTCAAGTCCTGGCTGCTCCACTTCAAATCCAGCTCTGTGCGAATACACCTGGGAAAGCAGTGGGAAGATGGTTCAAGTACCTGGGCCCCTGCCGCCCATGTGGGAGACTGGATGGAGTTCCTGGCTCTTGGTCCAGTGTGGCCATTTGGGGAGTAAACCAGCAGATGGGAGATATCGGTCTCTCCCTCTCTCTTTTCTCTGTAACTCCTTTCAAATAAATCTTTCAAAAAGAAGAAAAGATGAGGAATGGACTCTCCCCTTGAACTTTCAAAGGAACGTGGCATGGCCAGCCCACTCTGCTCTCTGTGCTGCAGGCTGTAGGACGGGCAGTTTGAGCCTGTGATGTGTGACAGCAGCAGGAAATGAAGCCATTGGGTGTGTGGCCAAGGCTAGCTCCCTAACTTCTCCAGGCCCTGGTCTGCTCGTCTGTACAGCGGGAACACCCCTGTCAGCGTGGCCTGAAGAATAAAGTAGGGGACGTACGCAATGCTAGATGCAGAACTCCCTGTAGCCAACGTCTGTCGCCTGCTTGACCACAAGCACCTACAAGGCAAGGAGCCGTCCACCTGGCTTGCAGCACGGCGTCCAGGCCACACCCCGCCAGGCCCTGGTGGCCCCAGGCCCTGTGTCCTAAAAGAAGAGGCAGGAGGGCTGCTCACCCTGTGCGTGGAGAGCAATGTCAGCGGTCAGCGGCGGCTGGTCCCGTGGGCAGAGTCTGTGAGGCAGTAAGCACCACCTTGCAAAGGTATTTTGAGGATGAAGGTAGTACTACAAGGACCTTTGGGCCTGGTGCAGCTGCCCTAACTGCCCTGGGAGGGGAGTGGAATGTGGACAAGCCCTTCCACCTTTCTCTGTCATGCGTGAAGCCGGCAGCGACGGGGTGCCTTGGTTCCAGGCTGCTGGGCTGGCTGCTGGACTGAGGCAAACTAAAGATAGGCCGGCAACCCTTCCCCGGGCCCAGCAGCACCCAGGCTTCTCCTGTGGGCTGAGGAGGCAGGAGGCACACCTGCTGAGCCCTGGGGAGGGCGGGGCTGGTTGCCAAGGCCTCAGGTGAGGTGGATCCGGAAGCAGGAAGCACACTGCACTCCTTAGGGCCCGGGAGACGGGCTGGGCTGGGCGAGCTCAGAAGCTTCCTGGTGCTGCAGGGGGCTTGGCCAGGGTCAGAGGGCCGGGTCTGGGACAGAGGCAGGGGCAGGAGGGGGAGAGGCCAGGTCTGACAGCAGCCCAGGGTTCTGAAGTGGTCCCTGGGGACCAGGACAGCTGCGCCCAGAACACACCTGCCAAGATGAGTGTATCCGTGGAGGAGCTGGAGGCCACGGCCAAGGAAGTGCTAGGCAGACTGCAGAGCCACCAGCTGTTCCAGTCCGAGTGGGACACCGCGGCCTTCATCGTCTTCCTCACCTTCATCGGTGAGCGGTGAGCGAGGCCCTGCCCCAGCCCCAGGTCAGAGGCTCCATCTAGACACCCACCCTGTGCCCCCCAGGCACTGTGCTGTTGCTGCTGCTGCTGGTCATTGCCCACTGCTGCTGCTGCTGCTGCTGCGCCTCCCCTGGGACCCCCCGGAAGGTGAGCCCCCGGAAGATGAGTGCTGCTTGCCTCCAGGGCAGCCTGGAGTTACACCAGGGGTGGGGGGGGGATGGAGGAGGAGGGCAGGGGAGCGTGCAGCCCTAGGGAGGCTGGTGGAACCCAAACATGAACCCTGCTGGGCCCCTCTCTTGCAGGAAGGCCCTAAGGGAGTGGACAACTTGGCCCTGGAGCCCTAACACCGCAGCCAGCCCCCGTGTGCCCCAGGTGACAGTAACAATGCCTTGTGTTTGCCCAGAGCCTGATTCTTGACTGTGTTCCAAGCCTCACTGGGTGGGGACTCCTGTCCTACTGAGATGAAGCCCCTCCTCCCGGTGTCCTCTAAGCCTCAGCTGGGGGCTGTGCCCTGCCATTCCACGTCACCCAGCTAACGGCAGGGAAACTGGCTGTCTGGGCACGAACTTCAGGCCGAGCTCTCATCCCTGTCCCTCTCGGCCTTGGAGGCCCCTCTCTAAGGTGGGTTCCATGTCCAGCTTTGGTGTGGTGCTGGGAGTGGGGCAGCTGGGCTCTAGGAAGAGGGCTGCCAGTTCTTGAAGCTGATGGCCACTGGCCACTGGGGACCCTCACCTGGTCCCCACCCAGACAGGACAGACAGACCAGGGCTCCAGGTAATGTCTGATGAACTGTATTTCCTAGAGGTCTCATCGCAGCACAAACATAGCCAAGGGTACTACAGCTCACTCACGGGGAGAGCTTCCACCGCCCCGTCGGTGCCCCTCCTCCCCGCCCCTCACCTGGCCACCGGACGCAACCGACAGGGAGAGGAAGAGGAAGGAGCGTCCAGGGCCTGGCCCCATCCTGAGTCCAAAGGTTCCCGAGGTGTCCAGGCCAGCCAGGCTTGGAACGTGGGCCACCCCGTGACCGGTCTTCCTGACTCCCTCCAGCATACCACCAGATCAGGGCCCTTTCTCCCGGCGCTGCGTGTCCACTCCTATCTGTGTGTTTTGGACAGCATGGGTGAAGCAGAGAAATGCGGCCTGCAGGGCCCACCTCTGGCTGGCACCCCGAAGGGTGGGGGTGGGGACAGGCTCCTGGGGTCCTCGGCTCAGAAGGGTCTGTAACTCCAGTAGCTGGAGAACACGGAGATCTGTGGAGGACAGGGCACGGTCAGCAGGTGCTGGCGCGTGGTCAGTGGGGGCTGGGAGTCAGCTGGGTCTCCCTGGATGGAGCCACGCGCTGGCCCATGCACCCTCCGTGGCTAGGTGAGATGGGAAGGTCACCCAGGGGCAATGTGTCTGGGACAGGCACGTTCGCCAGTGACACCACGGCCCAGGTGCCTGGCCCAAGCATAGGGGTGCAATGGACTTCGGGACCTGGGGACACTTGGGAGGTGTGATGAGAGCCCCTGCACGTCCCCCCAAAGGCTGGGCCAGCACCTCCCCCCACCTTATCCTTGAGCTGCTGGCAGAGCTGCAGGGAGACAGTGAAGTAGACGAGGGCGTCGTTGAGCCAGGGGATCACGCATTCCACCTTGTGCACGTGGCTGACCTCCAGGCGCTGCGCGCCCCACTCACTGGCAGGTGAGGGGCAGGTTCCTGAGAGGGGCCTGGGTCCAGCCCCCAGGTGCAGAGGGGTGGGGTGGAGGCATTCCGGGGCCAGGCCCCCCCCAATACTTACAACATGGCCCCAGGGCTGTGGAGCACAGCGCCTCCGGATGGGCGGAAGTTCTAGGGACAAGAGCCCCAGTCCCGGTCAGGCGGAGCTCGGCCCGCGGGTCTGGGGGCCTCGGGGGGCAGGCTCTGCTCACCTTGGTGGAATTGGGCTGCAGGGCGTGCAGCTGGTACACGGTGAGGCAGAGCTTGTTGAGGTTGATGTAGACGTTGACCAGCAGGTCGGAGGGCAGGGCGGGGGCGAACATCCGCTGGGGGAGGCAGGTGGGATGAGGCCCCACCCACCCACACTGAATGGAGCTGCACCCCAGCCTGGGGTCTGGACTCATTTGCAGAATGGGGGAGGTGAGAGACGTTCGTCCCATGTGCTGGGGCTTCTAGATTTTTCTCAGGCACCCAAAGTAGGTTCCTGCACTGCCCAGTTTAGAAGCCACTGACCCAGGGTAGGGTTAATGTACTGGGGGGCCCAGGACGGGGATCAATGGTACTGACCGTGAGGCCGCTGGCAGCAATCTCAGACAGGGTGAGGGTGGCCGGCGTGGTGAGCCGGTTGCGGGCTCTGGTCAGCTGCAGCATCACGGCATCCATGAGCTGGGGGAGGGGCGGGTCACAGCCACTGCCGGGTGGTGGGGCAGAGCCCAGCACCAGGGGCAGTGGTCATCGTCGCTACTGCCAGGTCAGTGGCCTGGCGGGGAAGGGAAGCGCTGGGGGTGAGCCCAGGGACGGAGGCTATGCACACGGGCAGGCAGCAGTGCAGCTCAGGAGGGAGCCTCATCCAGCTCAGGTGCACAGTGTCAGGGCAGGCTTCGCAGAAGCCAGCCTCATCTCCACAGGTGAGGAGACCGAGGCCCGAGGCGGAGGCTGAGGTGATACAGCTGGTGAGCGGTGGGACTTCTGGAGCCGGTCTCTTCACCGTGCCACAACAGAGCCCTGCAGAGCCCCTAGAGCCCGACCGCTGCCGCCGCGGGCCCAGGAAATGAAGATTGTCTGGCGGAGGCAGGGGGCTGACACCACCCGGGTGGTTGTGGTCACAGTTCTGGAAGGGACGCGTGTCCTTGGCCCCAATATGAAGGACCAGACACACACAGGGTAGGGGAACCCCTCCAAAACACACAGCCAGCGAGGGGCAGCGCTAAAGCATAAGCCCGGCAGTGCTTCCGACAGGTGGGCTCGCTCACTCTGGACCTGGAGGTGTCACTCACGCCTGCCGCCGCCACTACTCCCAGCTGCTACACTCTGCTGTGTGCTTCCTGGGGGCCACCTGACCTGTGTTACCGCAGGTAACAGCCACCACAGTGTGTGCCCCTTTACAGGTGAGCAAACGGAGGCACAGAGTGGCCAAGCTCACAGTGGAGGCCCTCGGAATGGAACCTGAGTTTGATTCCAGACCCTAGGTTGTGAGTCATTATGCTATGGCTGGCTGTGTACAGAGGTCAAAGGTCACCAGCTCTCCAGGAACCAGCCAAGACTCAGGGCTGTGCTGGGGAGCTGGCCCTCTGGTGCCTTCGGGCAGCTCACCTGGAGAACCTCAGCTCCCGTCTGGAACTGGTAGCTCTCCTCCCGGTTGGCCAGGAGGTAAATGGCTTGGCTCACATGGTTCCTGGCGTCCTGGATCTGAAAACAGCACCGGTGCAGCAGTTACCGGGCCACATTTTGTCGACTTCAGAACAGCCTCTGTGGCCTCTGTCTCCCAGGAGGGGAGGGTGCACACCTGTCCAGCCTGCCTCTGACCCCAGAAGCTCACCTTCTAAAGGCGAGACAACTGCCTGGAGCAGAGGGGCAGGCAGGCTGGGCCCGTGGTCCAGAAGCTGGAGGGAGCATGAACTTGATCCTGGGAGCCACGGGAAGCCCCTGGAGACTCTGGACAGGGTTGTTCTGAATGACCCCACCCAGGGGGTCCTGGCCCACGCACAGGACAGGCGTCCCTGCTAGGACACACCCTCCCAGGCTTGCTGTGGCCTCCGGGCCCTGGGCCTGCCCCTGCGTGCCCTGAGGCTGGGCAGGGCTGGGTACCTGCTGCAGCTTCCACTGCTTGTCCTCCCGGAAGGCGAAGTGCAGCAGCTGGCTGTTCCGCGTCATCTTGAGGTTCACGTCCTGACAGGCGACAGCGGGTAAGCCCGGCCCAGGGACCCCCCGTGGCTTCTGGCCACTCAGAGCCCTTCAGCCAGGTCAAGAAAGGGGACTGGGGCAGGGGAGAAGTGTGGTGGCTCAGGCCCCAGAGCTCTGCACGGCTGAGGGCCTCCCAACGCCCTGGCCATTTACCGGTGAAGACAGGAGGCCAAGAAACAGGAACTCGAGCCCGTGAGGAGCCACAGAGAAGCGAAAGGGAAAAGGCTGAGAAAGGGAAGAGCGGGGGGGGGGGGGGGGATACGTGGCCTCTTTGTGACAGTGGGGACACGGGCAGGGCAGTGCCATGGTGCTCGGCACAGGATCAGGCACAGAATGGAGCTCAGATGGTGGTTGACTGGACTCTGCCAGTGCCCACGCTCCATGGGGCCCAGATGCGAGCAAGTCCCGGCTCTGGCCCCTTGCACCTCTCACTGGATCCACACAGATCCCCTGGGGAGGGGGACACGGTGGCAACCGAGGCTGGAGAGGTACAGGTCCTGCCCAGTCGCTCAGGCAGCTCATGGCAAAGCTGGGATAAGCGGGTGGGGAGGTAGAGGGGCAGGGGACTCACCGCCTGGCTGAGGGCATCCCCTTGCAGAGTCAGCACACCCTTCACCTGGTCTGTGCTGCAACACATGGGGGTCAGAGTAGCGCCTGCTCGGGCCCCTTCCCAGCAGGCTGTCCCTGGCCCTCCCACCCCACAGCCAATCAGTCTGCAGGGCAGAGGCCCCTTGCCCCCAGGGTACCCCAAGGAGCCCTTCCTGTGGGTCTCTGCTTGCATCGGCTCACCCAGAGCTGCCCAGGATGAAGTTTTCCTGCTTGGCTGGCCCCTGAGCGCCCGAGCCAGGCAGGGTGAAACGGAGAGAGGCCTCCTGCAGGGCAGAGGGCAGCCAGGTAAGGTCGCTCGGGTTCCACCTGCACTCCTCCCAGAAGCCCCCAACCCCTGGTCGGCCAGGGACCCTCCCCAAGACTCCGGGGTTCATCCCACCGTGCTGCCCCTCCCTGCTCATTCCACGTTCTCTGAGCGCCTGCGGTGTGCCCACCTTGGGGAATACCAAACAGAAGTGTGGCCTCCCAGCCACGGAAACCTGCAATTCTGGGCCACACCACGCACCGCACCAGACATTTTTGTGGGATGATCGGCTTACTTATCTTCACAACAGCCCTGCGCGATGGCTGCTGTTATCTGCTTTGTGCAAAGGGGGCAGCAGGCGGGGGGGGGGGGGGGGGCTGAGTGCGGGCCGGTGTCACCGGCTGTGCCCTCCTGCTCTCGGATTACAGTCCCTGCTTCGACCCCGGGCTGAGCCCAGCCCTCCTGGGTCCCGGCCAGGCTGGAGGTGCCCCGGGGCGGGGGCGCGGTGTGCAGTGCTCAGTGGGCGCCCAGCCAGCACCCGCGGGACGGCGTGGGGAAGCAGCCCGGGGGCGGGGCGGCGCCTGCTTACCTTGAGGATGTCCTGCAGCTGCCGCAGCACGGCGTGCACCTCGTCGTGCAGCAGCCAGCGGAACTCCTCCTCCTGCCGGGACAGCGCGCGGTCACGGCCCGGCCCCGCCGCCCGCGCCCGCCGCCCGCCGCCCGCCGCCCGCGCCTCACCAGCACGGCCCGCTCCGCTGCGGTCGCCGCCATCGCCGTCGCCGTCGCCATCGCGACCGCCCGCCTGCCCCTCGAGCCCGCTCCTCGCGGCTCTGTCGCCCGTCCGTCCGCGGCACCCGGCTCCACCTCCTCCTCCGCCAGCGATTGGCTGCGCAGGCGCCGGTCCCGCCCCCCCGGCCGTCTCTGTGCCGGTGATTGGCTAGCGCCTCTCGGCCCGCCCTGACTCACGAGACCGGCTCGCCTCTGGCGCCGAGCGCTGCGCGGATGGACCAGGCAGGGCCGAAGCGCTGCCCGCCGGCCCCGCCCCGCCCGCTGATTGGCCTGCGCGGCAGTCCGTCCGCGCTCGCCGGTCCCGCAGGTGGCAGGCGGAGCCCGCCGGCCGCTGCCCCGAGGCCCGGGGGCCGTGCGCGTCCCCGGTGCCGGCGCACACGGATCTAAGTCGTGAGGGGCGGCCGGCGCCGGGCCAGGGAGTCCACAGATGCACGCGCACGGCTGTGTTACCAAGAAATGTTTTATTTTTCTTGCAGTAGCTTTGTTAATTGCACAAAATCATGTATTGTTTTTGCCATTTAAACATTATCACACAATCCTATTCTCAAAGACAAATGTTCATTAAAAACAAAGCAAAAATAAAAATTCACAACCTTAATTACCTAGATTTGTCATTTAAAGGAGGCTTAAAGGAAAAAAAGGGGGAGGGGCTTTCTTACAAGCTTTCTCACAAGTGTCACATTTTCTCTCCAGAACGGAAGGACTTCAAAACAAAGGTGAAATAGCTTAAACAGAAATATTCTTAAAAAGGGACTTTACAGAACTGTCAACAATATTAAGACAACATTGACTAACCGGATTCATTACAGCATGTCCCCCACCCCCACCCCTCAGTGTCCCCAGGACTCCAGAACTGGCTTTGTGTTCAGACAGAAGTGAGTCCAGAATCCCAGTGAGATCGACAACTGTGTGAACCCCAAAGGGCATCTTCCCTGCCCTCCCCCGATGTCTTCTGGGACCCTCTACCTAGGTTCTATCAGTGAAAAACGGCCAGGGCTGTGAGGAGACCTCACACCGCCGCGACCACCTTATATATATATATGTATATATACATATATAGAGTTATATATTTCACTATAAATGCTGACCTTCTACAAATTGTGACTTTGGAAAATCCAACCCATGCAGAGGGAGGAAAAACTGACATCCTTTGGGTGACTTCTCCTTGTTCTTATCAGTATTTCAAGCCCCTTCTGGTCCCCTGTCCAAGGAGAAATACTAGGGCCTTGAGGATGTCCCAGATCTACCTCTGAGGGTCAGTTATAGTTCAGCTTAGGTCAGGCCCAGTTCTCTTCCCTCCCGACAGACCCCAGGCCTGGGAAGCACCGAAGACCATGATGCTGGCTGGAGTGAAGACACTCTTCCTGAATCAAGAGCTGAGCCCAAGAAATGCTCATCGTTGGTCAGGCTGGTCTGGGCCGGAGAAGGGGCAGACAGACACTGTCTACTTGGGAGGAAAGAGGTGAGGAGAAAAGGGAGGAGAGTGGAGAGGGACATGCGGGGACCGTGCAGGGCAGACTGGAGAAGGCGGGCACAAGGGGCCCAGTCAGAGCGGCTCTCCTCAGAGCCAGCTGACACGTCTGTGGCGTAACGGAAACAGGAAGGAGCCAATTTCTCCCTCCCTTCTTCCCAAGGGTTGGAATGCAAATCCAAACGCTAACACAGCCCGGTGAGGAGCAAGGCTCAGGGCTGCACGGCTTGGTGGCTGGTGGGGGCGCTGGGGTGCTGAGCAGCAGTGAAGGGCACCGGCTTCCAGGCTCACCTACAGGCCGGCTGCTCGCTGCTCTCCCTGGAAAGCCAGATCCCTGTCTTGGCAGGACTTTGCCAGTCTCATCTGAGTTCACAAAGGCGATGATGGAGAGCTGGTTGCTATGTTGCTGTCTTGGACATGAAATCATCTTTGTCTGCTCACCTGAGGCTGGCGGTCCTGCAGGAGCCTCTCCTGGAGTCTGTTTTGGCTCCTCTGGGCCAGAGCCTCTCAGATCCAGTGGGTATGTGGACTCGACGACAGCCTCCTCATCCTGCAGGAAGCTGTGGGAAGGCATCCACTTTCACTGTTGACTCTAGTTCCTTGGCTGGAAGGGTTTGGAGATAAGACAAGCTTGGAAGAGGAAAAAAAAGCCAGGCAGCAGTTTCTGGGTAGCTTCTATCCAGGGGTGAGTGTGTGTGTGTGTGTGTGTGTCCAGTACCCAGCTCAAGAGCTTCGCCACAAGCCAATCCTGCTGACGCCCCTCCCTCCCCAGGGCCTCAGGGAGGGGTGCTGCTGTGTGCTGTGCTGACGGCAAGTTTTAAAGTCTGTATAAAAGGAAATGGAGACAGATGGACTGGTCCAGACTTAAGTCCCAGGACCTCGACCCCACATGAGGAAGAGGGGTCCGAGGGAAGAGTAGAGGGGCGGGGTGGGCCATTGGTGGTTTAGTGGATGTAGGCTCGGTACACGGCAGACATATCGTTGTCAGACTGGTCCAGTGCCTTGGCTCTTTTGTATACCTGGAAAAAAAAGCTAGAGGTCAGCCTCTGGCCACCCAGCAGACTTAAAGGCCTGGACTTGAGCCCTGGAGGCAGTTCTGGATGAGGCTAAGCAGGCAGGTCCTGGAGCTGAGTTGTTGATATGAATCCTGACTGGATCGGCAAAATGCCCCAGCTTCTCAGGACCCCAGTGGCTGCTCAGATCAGTGGCCTGGTCGGCAGCAAGTGACAGCACTGACCTCCACATGGCTGTCGTGAGCACTCAGCACAGTAAGGGACAGAGTGCTCAGCGTGGCCAGTCACGTCAGTGACGTCCCTTCCTGCAGACACCCTCCGAGACTCGCCCTGCTACCCGGGGCTGCTGGCCTTGCCAACACCCCTGCACAGGATGCTCTCCCTCTGCACTGCTGGCTGCCTCCCAATCAACTCAAGGACCCTCCTGGAGCAGCCCCCGGGACACAGCAGCGGCACCCCCTGCTTCGCCCCATGACACTCTTCACTGTATTTCTTTTATGATTTTATTTATTTGAGAAGTAAGTTTCAGACAGTGAGAGGGAGAGACAGAGAAAGGTCTTCTGTCCGTTGGTTGACTCCCCAAATGGCCACAATGGCCGGAGTTGCGCCAATCTGAAGCCAGGAGCCAGGAGCTTCTTCTGGGTCTCCCATGCGGGTTCAGGGGCCCAAGCACTTGGGCCATCCTCCACTGCCTTCCCAGGCCACAGCAGAGAGCTGGACTGGAAGAGGAGCAACCGGGACTAGAATTGGTGCCCATATGGGATGCCAGCGCCGCAGGCGGAGGATTAACCTACTGTGCCATGGCGCTGGCCCTCTTCACTGTATTTTTAAGATGCTCTAAAATTCTTACTTGTCTAAATGCATTTGTCATTATCTTGGACCTCTTTCCATTAAAATTTTAAGTGCTCCAAGGAGGGGAAAGAGCTGATTATACTCCAAAGCCTAGAAGAGTGCCTGGCGATTCAAGGTGGCCCCAGAGACACTAGGTGAATATGAAAGACCTTGACAAGAATTAAAAAGGGATCAGTGTTGTGGTGTGGCAGGTAAAGCCACTGCCTGTGATACCAGCACCCATATCCGTGTCCTGGTTGTTCCACTTCCGATCCAGCTCCCTGCTAACGACATGGGAAAGTAGAAGATGGTCCATGTGTTTGCACACCTGGCATCCATGGGGGAGACTGGGATGAAGCTCCTGCTCTTGGCTTTGGTGTGGCCCATAGCTGACCACTGTGACCACCTGGAGAGTGAACCATATGATGAAAGATCTCTCCATCTCTGTATTTCGCTTTTACTTTCAAAATAAATAAATAAATCTTTTTTAAAAAATTAAAAAGCCACAGGGAGGGGAAGTATCTTAGCCGTGTGTTAAGCTGCCTCGGGTCACGGTCATCCCTTATCAGAGTGCTTGATTTGAGTCCTGGTTATTCTGTGCTTCCATCCAGCAATCTGAAACATGCCTGGAAGGCAGTGGATGCTGGCCCAAGTGCTTAGGTTTCAACTACCTATGTGGGAGACCAGAATGGCTCCTGGCTTTAGCCATGCCCAGCCCTGGCTATTGCAGGCATATGGGGGAGTGAACTAGTGGGTGGAAGATCTCCCTCCCACCCCCTCTTCCAACTCTGTCTTTCAAGTAAATAAGATGAATCATTTTTTAGATTTATTCAAATTCAGAGTTAGAGTTAGAGTTAGAGTTAGAGAGAGAGAGAGAGAGAGAGAGAGAGAGAGAGGTCTTCTGTCTGCCGGTTCACTCCCCAAATGACCACAACAGCCAGGGCTGGCCAGAACCAAGCCAGGAGTTTACTTCAGGTTTCCCACGCGGGTGAAGGGGTCCAAGCATTTGGGTCATCTTCCACTACTTTCCTAGCAGCATCACTAGAGAGTGGGGTGGAAAGTGGAGCAGCTGGGACTCAAACTGGTGCCCATATGGGATGCTAGTGACTTAACTTGCTATGCCACAATGCCAGGCCCTAAAATAAATCTTAAAAAAAAGGGAAAGTGGCCGGCGCCACGGCTCACTTGGCTAATCCTCCGCCTGTGGTGCCGGCACCCCGGGTTCTAGTCCCAGTTGGGGCACTGGATTCTGTCCCGGTTGCTCCTCTTCCAGTCCAGCTCTCTGCTGTGGCCTGGGAAGGCAGTGGAGGATGGCCCAAGTGTTTGGGTCCTGTACCCACATGGGAGACCAGGAGAAGCACCTGGCTCCTGGCTTTGGATCGGCGCAGCTCGCCGGCCGTAGCAGCCATTTAGGGGGTGAACCAACGGAAAGGAAGACCTTTCTCTCTGTCTTTCTCTCTGTCTAAATCTGCCTGTCAAAAAAAAAAAAAAAAAAAAAAAAAAAGAAAGAAAGAAAAAAAAGGGGAAAGAATAGAATAGATAGCCCAGAAATGTTAAGTCTAGAGAAACTAAAAATTATTTTTTCTCTTAATTTCTTTAAAATACATATGAGTATACTTGAAAAAGCTCATGGAAAAATTGATATAAAAGATAAAGCTTATTCTGGTACAAAAAACTTCAATATTTATGAATCTCTTTTTCATGATATGTACTTTCCATGAACTTTTTGCAAACTCCTTATATGCATGGACTTCACATTTTGGGCACCAGAATAAATTCATCTTTTAACTGCATTTTCATGAACTTTCTGAAGTGTTCTGCCATAGCTGCTTTAAGCAAAAACTACAATCCTGTGTGACGGGGTTCAGACACAGGCAGAGGAACACACAGATGTTCACCCCACAGCAGTGTTCTCACTGGGGAGGTCTTAAACAGAACAAAGCCGCCCCAGAGGATGTCTGGTACTATCTTAGAGACACGGTCAAAAAGGGGTTGGTGCTGGCCGTCTGCAGGTGCAAGCCAGGGATGCTGCCAAGTTTCAAGCAATGCCTAGGACAGGCCCTCCCCATCAAATGTCAGCAGTGCCAAGGTTCAGAAACCTTGCTGAAAGGAGGCATAAAATGCATCTGTGTAGCTGTGGGTTTGCTTTAGGTGAAGTGGTACAAGGTTAATGCCTTAAGTAGGCTGTGAAGTTAAGGATATATACCACAATTCCTAGAGCAACCACTAAAAAAATAATGCAAAGAAGCATAGTCGAAAAGCCAACAGAGGGGTGGGCATTTGGTCTAGTAGCTGAGACACCCACTGGGCTGCTCCTCTATCAGCATGACTGGGCTCCAGTTCCAGCTCCACTCTCCATTCCAGCTTCCTGCTGATGCTCACCCTGGGAGGCTGCAGGTGACAGCTAAGTACGTGGGTCCCTGCCGCCCACATTCAAGACCTGGGTTGACTTTCTGGCTCTCAGTTTCTGCCTGGTCCAGCATTTGAGGGCTAAACCAGCAGACAGGAGCTCTCTGTCTGCTTCTTCCTGTCTCTATTTGTCCATCTCTGCTTTTCAAATAAATAGATTTTAAAAGGCCAATAGATAAATAAAAGTGGAATTCAAAAAAGGAAGAATGAGAAAGGGACACACAGATCTCAAATGTTAACACGGTAGCTTCAGACGTATCAATAGGTACTCAACGTTGAGGGACGAGGCTGACAGTAACATCCTGACCTCCAAGCTTCCAACCGCCTGCAGCCTATATTCACACGATGCAGGAGGCCTGAGAGCACCATGCTGCATTGAGAAACTAACCAAAAACTGCTTCCAAGCCATGAATCCTGCAGAGTCAGCGCAGAAACAATTCCTACACCACTTCAAAGAGAACCTTTCCCAGCTCAAGTCATATTTGGAATCTTCAGAAGTAAATGCAATTGAAGAAGAGCCCTATGGACAAAAAACTATAAACCACACAAAGACTTTCCCTGCTGAGAGAACCCACACGTAGAATGAATGGGGGACTTGAAGTATCACTGCACTCTGAAGGAGCCAAGGCAGCAGCACTGTGAAACGCCCCAGACAAGGAAGGCACAGGTGACACAGAATCCAGGCAGAAGACTGCTCCCAGTTTGAAAAGGCAGGTCTGAAAAGCACAGTCCTGTTCATTTTAAAACCTTTCTCTGCTTTCAAGCCACAAGAGACCAATGAGTATTTAACTTAATAAAAAATGTGTACCAGCTGAAGGCACTTGAAAGCTACAGCTTCTAACAGAAACAAGTCATGAGTTTCATATACACATACACACATTAAGATTTATTTTTTTGAAAGGCAGAGTGACTGAGGGAGGAAGAGACAGGGAGACAGAGAAGAGATCCTCCAACTGGTTCACTCCCCAAATGCCTATAATTGCCGGGGCCAGGTTGAAGCCAGGAACTCAAAAACTTGGGTCATCATCACTGCGGCCCAGGCACATCTCGGAAGCACTGAGTAGTTGAGACTCAATCCAGGCACACTGATACGAGCTGTGAACAACTCAAGCAGTGGCTTAATCTATTGTGCCACAATGCCCACTCCTAAAATACTGGTTCTTTACTGTAACTTTATGGTAAAGACAAATTTCACTTAGTTGCGGTTTGTTTTCGATTAACCTATATCAAGATAAGATAAGAAAGCTGGCCTCCTACCTTAAGAAACTATTAACAAAAGAGCATCTGTAGGCAGTTAATGTCTTTGCAGATAGGCTAATGGATTTCAATTAAAAATTAGATATTGTCAGAATGCATAAAAACACAAGTCCTAACTACAGACTCTCTCCAGAAGACAATTTATGCATAAAGACAAGTAGAGAGAAAATGAATGGAAACAAGTAATAAAAACAGTAAGCATGAGCAGGCTGATGTAGAAACTATCAGTATCACATAACCAGACTTCAAGATAAAGAGTCAGAGGTATGTTTCATAGTAACAGAAGGTCACATCCATCAAGAAGACACAGCAGTAATAGATGGCTCAAAGCTTACTAAGACATTAAGAAAAAATGCACAGAATTAAAGGGGAGAAAGAGACAATGCTACGATTCCAGTCAAAGATTTTATTTTAAAAGTTGTCTCTCAGCAATCGAAAGAACTGGATAAAAAGCTCTTTATATCTTTACTCAAAGATGGTATCAAAAATGCCTTCAGCAACCACGGGCTGGGGCTGGCGCTGTGGCATAGTGGGAAAGCCGCTGCCTGCAGTGCCAGCATCCCAGATGGAAGCATCCTGGCTGCTCCTCTTCCAATCCGGCTCTCTGCTATGGCCTGGGAAAGCACTGGAAAATTCCTTGGGCTCCTGCACCCATGTGGGAGACCTGGATGAAGCTCCTAGCTTCAGCTTGGCCCAGCGCTGGCTATTGTGACTCAGTGGATGGAACCTCTCTTTCACTCTTTGCCTCTCCTTCTATCTTTGGAAATAAATAAGTAAATCTTAAAAAAAAAAAAAGACGAAGACACTGAAGGATCCATCCTGGGACTAGAGCCACACCCTGTGCCCAGTTACCTCATTGGCTGCAGCTGCCATAGGAGTTGGATGGTTGACGGCATCACCCAGTGCAATGGCTAAGCGGAGATCCTTTTGAATATATTTCAGGTAGAAATCAGGCTTAAAGTTTCCTTGTAGGATATCTGAGGAGAGAAAGCCAGTGATCAGAAGGAATCCAAGGATCCTAGATAAAAATTACATGCAGTAAGCACCTCAGAGTTTCACACCCAGCGTTTCCTAATAGCATAAGCCTTTTGATTCCTCCGGCATCTTCCAACATTCAAGAAAAGGGAGGTCCCAGCCCACATGTACAAATCTCATCAGCATGCCTCAGGATCTCCTCTGACCAGGGGCTTGGACTACCCAGAGGGAGGACATCTTTCCCACAGAATGAATCCCTGGAGAGGAACTGACAACCGCCTAATCCAGTTCCCCAGCTCTCATCAAAAAGCAGCAGCAAGAAGGGGCCGAGGTCCACTTACTTTGGCATTTCTGGTCCAGGAAAATGCTGGCCAGCTGTCCCTGATTAAGGATGTCTAGGAGCGTCTGTTGTGACTGGCCTGTCACCTGGGCCAGGGTCAGCCCCTCAGCAATGGTGGCCATGAAGCTCCCCTGGACCATGTTCACAATCAGCATCATCTTGGCGGCGTTGCCAACTTCACCTGTGCAGGACAAATCGTCGTATCTTGAGAATCTCACCGGCTGGGCCTCTTCTGCCCACCCTCACCCCTGCTCAGACCCACCTCTGCACTGAGGGGAGCCCCATTCACCTGCCCCCGACAGAACTGGCTCTTCCTCCTTCCAGGCACTGACTGTGCAAGCCAAAGGAAACCTTCCCAGGGGGCTCCCGGCAGAGGCCGAGTGAGATGGACGCTGTCAGCAGTGTGGGGGTGTGGCCCCCCAGCCTCCAGGCCTGATGTGGCCCAACGGGTGGGCAGACATGTTACCTAGGAAGAAGGAGGTCTTCCCCATCGCCTGGAAGCAGCTGCTGCAGTCCTCGTACAAGCCCCTGTCTCCGGCTGCTAAGATCACCAACATCCCATCATTAGACAGCTGCTGGTTCCCTGAGACTGGGGCCTCCAGAAAGCGGCCCCCCCTGGACACAATCACCTGGAAGGCAAAGTCACAGCTCTGGAGGCCTTGCTTCTCACAGGGCTCTCCAGGCAGGGAGACGAGTGCAGAGGAGGTAGGGCGCAGCTGCTCATCACACCTCCCAGAACCACAGAGGCGCAACCCTTACGAGCTGAGGTCTCAAAGCTAACGTCTGGATTAAGGATGGACATGGTGAAGAGTCAGGCAGGTTTTCCTCCAACTGCCCAGGAGCCACGTGGAGTAACAAGAGCAGCTGCAGCCACACACAGGCTCCCACTTACTCTCAATGTCTTACAAAGACCAAAGTCTAGACCAAGCACAATGCTTAGCCAAACAGACCTTGGCTCTGGGCACTGCCTGGCCCTAACGTCTTCTACACTAAGGACATGGGTCATAAAGTCACTGCTCCCTGACTTGGACCCAGATGCTTGGGAGGAAGAACACTCGGCTGGTGCCAACTGCAGGCAGCTGTTTATACCAAACAGGACAAGCTGCCAGCCCGGAGTGCTTCTCATTGTAAGGTCACCAGCCACAGGACCTGATCCCCACACCCGGATCTACAGTGACCTCTCATGACGGTTCAGACCAGCTGCAGCTTTGAAGGTGGACAGTAAAATAGGCCAGTGACTCTCCTTTGCTTTCTCTGGCTTTCGCTTGAGTAACTGAACTGCCCACATTTCTGGGTGCTCAGTCTTGGTGGTCTTGTGCTCCAACTGGACAGCCAGCCTGGATAAGGCTACTACCTGGGCCAGCTCGGTGACTGTGTCAGCATCCACTGTTGACATGTCCACGTAGCACTTCCCCGGGCGGATCCCTTGCAGCACACCGCTGGGGCCCAGCACCAGCTGTGGGGATACAAGGAGAAGCAATAGCCCAGGCTCCCAGCTAGGTACTCCGGAGCCCCCAGGGTCTTGCGATCAAAATCCTGTTGCTTTTGGGCTCATTTCCCGATTAGAAGTTAACGACTAAGGCTGAAAAGGAAAGAGCCATTAAATACGCAAGGGATAGAAAAGCATTTTCAGTATGCTCCTGCTGATCTGTAACTGTCCCCACCCATGAAAGGACACAAAACCTCAGTATTTTTGGGGGATTCTCTGGATATATGTAGATTAAATGGGTGACACTGCACTTGAACTTTGAAACACACAAACACAGGGACAGCAAACAGGAGCTTTGTTCGGGAACCAAAGTCACACTCAGCCCCAGTGCTCCAATTTAACAAGAATAGAGGAAGCCCAGACTTCAAGCCACTTTTTGTTCTGACTTCAAGGAAGTCTGTATTCAATTTATGCAATGGGCGATGGCCCCAGATAGGGAATTCAGCCCCTCACCCACCAGGGACAAACATTCCACAGGAGTGGAGGAAGGAAGGGCAGAAGGAGAGGAGGGGATCCTTACGTCCTTGGCTGCCTTAGGATCTGACACACAGGCGAAAGTGATGTCACAGGTTGAAACAACTTCCGCGGGGGTTCTTCCCAGGCGGGCCCCCTCCTGGATGAACAGATCACACTGCAAAAGTCACAGATCCTCCTGTGAGCTCGGGATGTGCAGAGCAAGCACCCCAGTGAGGCCCGAGACTGGACCAGTCCTCTGGCCAGCCTCCCTGGGGCACCAGAGCCCGAGCTCTGACTTCTGGAGCGATGTGGATGGGATGTCTTGCGTTTTTGTACCCCTGGGGCCTAGAACAATGTGCTACTTCATGGGAAGCACAAAACAAGTGTCTCCCTGGTGGTTAAGATAGTCTGCTTTCATCTTTAATTGTAAATGACACCAACAAACACCTTTAGGCATGACTTTATGGTTTGAATTTCAGTCTCCATAAGTAGGTTCCAAAGGATATTTTTAAGCTCATATATTAATATGATGTAAACAAAAGACTTTCTAATGAGGCTGTGTCAATTTATAATGGTCATCAGAAAGCTCTCAAATCACCAGCACTGACAGAAAATTGAAAAACCTGATAATTTAACCAACCCAAAATACCAACATTTTGGTTGACATATTTGGACTACTACTGATGACTGAACCATTTTTATATCTTGGTTTATATTTCCTCTTTTGTGGACTATTTTTTTTTGTCTCAGAATTATCAAACTGTATCAAACAAATGCTTTATCCCTTTTCCATCATATTTGCTGTGAGTACTTCTAGATGGTATTTCCTTCAATTTTATTTTTTTGTTGTAGGCAATTACCATAAAAAAATCAATCTTTTCTTTAGTGAATTTCACTCCTAGGCTTAGAAAAATCTCCATCAATATTTAATTTCACTTTCTATCCACTGGTTCACTCCCCAAATGCCTGCAACATCTGGGGTGAGCTGGATCAAAGTTGGGAGACAGGAACGCAGTCCATGTCTCCCATGCGGAGGTAGGAACCCAGCCACTTGAGCCAACACTACTGCCTGCCAGGATCCACGTTTGTGGGAAGCTGGAGCCAGGCACTGAATCCAGGCACGCCCATGTGGGATGCAGGCATCCTAACAGGCAGGCTAAACGCCTGCTCCTCAGTGGGACGCTCTGAAGAACTCATATCATGCACAAGTCCCAGCAGCACCTCGCTGTGCACACTTGGGATCCCTTCCAATGCACGCTCTACTACACCACCTTCCAGAGAGCAGTTCTTTTTAACCTCCCTCCTTTTGGTACATCTTAGATGAGAATGATCCCTTCTAAGAGCTGTACATCCACAGACACAGAATTCCCTTTCAGGTACACACAGGACCACAGCCCTAGGCTGAGAGCTCCGGAACTGGAGCTGCTGTTGTGATGCAGGGGGACAGGCCATCTCCTGCAACACCAGCACCCCACGTGGGTACCAGCTCGAGTGACTGCTCCACTTCCGATTCAGCTCCTCGCTAATGTGCCTGGAAAGCAGTGCTTAGGCCCCCTGCTATCCATGTGGGCGTTCCGGATGGAGTTCCTGGCTCCTGGCTTCGGCTTGGCTCAGCCCTGGCTATTGTGGCCATTTGAGGAGTGACCCAGTGGACAGAAGATGCTTTCTCTAACTGCACCTTTCAAATAGATAAAAAATATATAAACATTAGAAACAAAACAAAAAATTTTAAGAACTTCTGAACTGTCCAATATGGCACGCAATCCAATACAGTAGTCACTAGCCACAAGGTTAAATGAAATAGAAGAAAAATTCAGTTCTTCAGTTGTACTAGCCATATTTCAAGTGTTCAACAACCAAACACGACTACTGGCCCCACACTGGCCAGCACAGAGGTAGTCTATCTCCAAGGCCCCTGAGCGGACTCTGAGGCACAGTCCCGTGCAGGGCCACTCCAACACTCAAAGGCAGGGCAGCCATGCAACACGGCGATGCAGCAGACCCAGTCACACGCTCGGTATGAATGGCATCTGCTGCATATGTAAACAGTGCAGTAGGAACATGTATGCACATATATGTAAGTACACACAGGAGTACAAAAACTTCAGTAATGGCAGGGATGGATGTTTCCCATTTTATACAAAACATAAAAATTGGGGGTTGGCGCTGTGGCGCACTCGGTGGGGCCGCCGCATGCAGTGCCGGCATCCCACACAGGTGTCCATTCGAGTCCTGGCTGCTCCATTTCTGATCCAGCCCTCTGCTGTGGTCTGGAAAAACAGCAGAATATGACCCAAGTGCTTGGGCCCCTAGGGGACCTGGAGGAAGCTCCTGGCTCCTGGCTTCGGATCAGCACAGCTCTGGCTGTTGCAGCCAATTGGGGAGTGAACCATTAGATGGAAGGCCTCATCTCTCCCTGCCTCTCTTTCTTTCTCTGCGTAACTGTGACTTTCAAATAAATAAATAAATTGCATGTATTTGTGAGGTACTATGTGATCTTTGTTATATATACAAGTTGTATAATGTCCAACCAGAGTAAATTTATTTAAGTACTTAACATTTCTTTATAACTCCTGGGTATTTTTAGTTTTTGTAATAACTTCCTAAGCCTCTGTGTCAACCTCTCCACCAGCTGGACTGGGAGCTTGGCTTCTCCTACTTTACTGCACGCAGAGACAACAGGAAGAGGTTTTACTCTTCATTATTCCACACTCCAGAGGCCTAAAAGGGACCAACCCTAGGGGGCTTACTTTTTCGGCAGTCCGGTTCCAGACAGTCACTGTGTGACCCATTTTTAGCAAGTTGGAGACGATGCCACTTCCCATGAGTCCCAGGCCCAAAAATCCTATCCTGAAATAGACAGAGAATGATCAGTTCAAGGTGGAGTGGGAGGGACAGGGTGAGGCTGTGTCCTTCCTCCTGTACATGAGGCTTGCCCCCACAAAGAAACCTGGGAAGGGGACCTGAGATGGCCCCAAACCCCGGCAGTGTGATAAGCCAGGGGTCTTGTGATAAGGCACTGACACTGACACTGTGTCTTCTTCTACTGTGTGTCTAAGAGTGTCCCTAAACGTAACCAGGCATTTCTAAACCCTCAACTGCCAGAGAAAAGTAGATATGGTACAGTTCTGAGCAAGTCTTCCAAATTTGGTTCCCTTACTGCTGGGACAGAGGGTCTGTGCTAACAATTCTTTGTAGTGAGGAAGCAGACACTGGTCTCAAGCCCTTGAGATGATTTCCTGACCAGCTCCCCAGAGAGCAGGGCTTTCAGATGCCACCTTAAAGCATGTCATGATCCATGAAAGTCATGGGGGCTGCTTCCTCTACTACAAGAATCAGGGTCAGCTTTCATCGCCTGCCGACTCAGGCCTCCTGGCTCTCACCTTTGCCCTTTCAGTTTCTCTGCTGTCGATAGGGTTGGGGCTTTTTCCACCCTCTTCAAGGCCAAGTCCTTTACCCCAGTACATGGATTCTTCCTCTACGCCTGCCTCTCCTGTAGCTCCTGATGGTGCCCTGCAAGCAGCAGCCATCACAGTCCTTCTGTGACACGCTCTGCTCACCCACACTTCCCCAGGCTGTTCCTTCCTGCATCCCAGAAACGTGGAAGCTGGCTGCTACCACTGCTATTTTCACGTAATTTTTGTCTCGTCCCAATGTCTTTTCTGGTTCTCGCACTTCTTTCTCTCTCCCTGAATGGGACAATGGACAAATAAAGCCTCTTTCTTCGTTTCTGATCACATCTGGTTGTTTTCAAATCAAGTTTCCTTCCCAAGCCCTAGACATCCTCTGCTGCTTCTGTACTTTGACCTACACTGACCCTTCTGCATTGTGGGTCTTTGGGGATCACATGCGCATCACCTTGCAGACAGTCTCCTCCACTCAGCGATGTCTGGGACACAACACTTAATGTCCCCTTGGGGTCATACGCCCCCACCCTACAGAACCTGAGTCCCAGGAACCTTATGACCAGAGTCTTACTTTTTGTCTGTGGGCGTGATGCTGCCATTCACAGCTGTGCTGTCTGCTGCCTGGATAGAGGTGGATCCAGTTTCCTAGGGATAGAAAGCAAAAATCATCAAGGTAGCCTGCCCACGTTAAGGCGCTCAGTGACAGGCACAACAGGGAGGCATGGACACCTAACGTACCTCTTCACATACTTTCAACTTCTTTGTGATTGCCTGGTAACAGACAGCTGGCTAAGAAAGAGGGAGGGAAAAGGCTGCTCATTAAATTGAACGTTTGTCTGGTATTCACTTCAGTTTCCCTAAAAGGATAGGCCTAAAGTGACATTAACATTAAACACTTACTTGTGTAATTTTACTGAACTCCAAATACAGTGGAACGTTAAGGTGTATTAGCTCATTCAGTTCTCTGTGTAACTATGCAATGTTCTTCTGCTGACCATGACACTGAGAACCAGAGGCCTAAAGTCACACGCCAGTCCCAGAGCTGGTCAGTGTGCCTGGGTGGGTACCCTGTTCTGTTTGACTTGCAAGCCACAAACTGCTACTGGGTGCTGCCACAGTGCAGCCTACTCCATGGCCTCACAGATGCCAGGAACCACTTCCTGCACATCTGCAGGGCTGGACACTGTTTTGACCAGCAAGTCATAGCGTGTCTGCCATGTCTGTGGCTCCTTCATGAGTGCCAGCCACTCACGCTGTCTGGCTGTTGCTCCTAATTCCAAAGGCAACCGTGAATGTCTCAACCAACCACACATTTGGCTGAGTTTTCAAAGCTTTTTACTTCTTTGTTTCTGGTTTATTTTTACCTCGATGCCTAGTTCACAAGTCAATCTACACTGGGACTCTGTAGCTCGATGCTCTGGGCACTGCACAGCCCAGTGTAACTTCTGCAACTGGCAGGGTATGGTCCTGCCGGAGCAGCACCTCCCCTCAGGCCAGCCTCCGACCAATGACCAAGAGCCTTGAAGAGCAATCCACCGGGGCCGGCGCTGTGGCGGAGCGGGTCAAGCTGCCGCCTGCTGTGCCGGCATTTCATATGGGCACTGGTTCAAGTCCCAGCTGCTCCACTTCTTTTATTTTTTTATTTTTATTTTTTGACAGGCAGAGTGGACAGTGAGAGAGACAGACAGAGAGAAAGGTCTTCCTTTTGCTCTTGGTTCACCCTCCAATGGCCGCCGCGGCTGGTGCGCTGCGGCCGGTGCACCGTGCTGATCCAAAGCCAGGAGCCAGGTACTTCTCCTGGTCTCCCATGCGGGTGCAGGGCCCAAGCACTTGGGCCATCCTCCACTGCACTCCTGGGCCATAGCAGAGGGCTGGCCTGGAAGAGGGGCAACCGGGACAGAATCCGGTGCTCTGACCAGGACTAGAACCTGATGTGCCGGCGCCGCAGGTGGAGGATTGGCCTATTGAGCTGCAGCGCCAGCCTGCTCCACTTCTGATCCAGCTCTCTGCTCTGGCCTGGGAAAGCAGTAGAAGATGGCCCAAGTCTTTGGGCTCCTGCACCCATGTGGGAGATCCAGAAGCAGCTCTTGGCTCCTGGCTTCAGATCGGCACAGCTCTGGCCATTGTGGCCAGCTGGGGAGTGAACCAGCGCATGGAAGGATGGAAGACCTCTCTCTCTCTCTGTATAACTCTATCTTTCAAATAAATAAATAAAAAAAAAAGAGCAACCCACCTTCTCTGTCTGGCTCAGCAGGAAGTGATGGAAATGAGGATCTGCGTCTTTAACGGGCTGAAACCAGAAAATGATTAAATAAAACAAGTTATTTTCCACCAGAGGTCACTTCCTTCTGCCTTGTAACTAGATTCTCCTTTAGATGAACACCTCAGAGATTCTTTTACATCTGTCTGGAAACTTTTCCCAGGCTTGGCCTAGTGTCTTATAAACAACCCCTGTTCCAGTGGAGGAAAACTGGCTTCAAGTGGAAGGAAATACAAGTTTCTGATAGGTTGGTAAACAAGTTATTTCAACAATACTATGAGAAAATGTTAAAAAGCACGCTGATGTTTGTAATTCAGTATTCACCAGGCACTTCAGGAGACTCAGCACACTAAGCTGTCTCACCTCTCAGGGTTCTGTTCTAATTTTAGGTTTTGGCATACTGTACCCACCCCGGACCTGTGAGGATCAGCATTAACAGAACACTGGGGTGGGGTGGGGGGCCAGCCACTGCAGAGCTTCAAAGACATCTAGCAACAGGTGCAGCCATGTGCAGGCCACATAGCCTAGCAACTAAACATCCATGCTCTCACGTATGGGTGGGGGCGCTCATACAGTATCACGTGAAGACAGCTTGTGGCATGATCTCACTGCTCTGAAAAGCAATGCTAGGCTAGGCAACAGAAGGCATGCACAGGTGTCCAGTCACGGAATGGCAAGAGGACACCAAGGTCTGGGGCCCCTTCCATCCAGCAACAGCACTGACCGCAGAGTAGGGAGACCTTCACTTTTCAGCCTCACAGGATTCTGTACTGTTTTTGCAGTAAGTAAGACACAAATGCCATCCACAAGAAAAGGGGAAAAGGAAGAGGATCACACAGTAATGCCAGGAAGCCAGCTCTGCCACAGCATCTGTGCTGCCCGCAGGAGAGCCGTTTACCTCGCTCACGGTCGGCTGCCATTTAAACGCGGCCATCGGTCCAGCCATCATCCCCTTCACGGTACTAGACTCGGGGATGGTGAGATCCTACAGAGGGAGAGGCAGAGCATAAAGACACTTTGCTTCCTTTCCACCCTGAACTAAACCCCCAGCATGAGCCGTGCTCTACGTAGGCACTCGGGCCGGCCCCTGGGCAAGGTTGTGAGGGCTGTCCCTCGGGAGACAGAGCATGTTCTCAAACACAGCAACTCCTTCCCCTCAACACAAAGGGAGCGTTCCTTCATTCCTGCAACAAAAAGCTGTGACCTCACATCTAACTTCCTAAGGATGGAGGGAATCAGGGAGCCCCCACCTCCCCCCGTGGTCTGCAGTGGGAAAACTTCTCACCATAATAACACCTGGGGCAGTCAGCACCTGAGTGCCCTGTGTCCTGTGCAGGCTGATGCAAGCGGAAGACCTGGTGTGATCGAGTAGCTCCTCCTCCCCACAGCCCGGCCCACACTGTCCCTGAGCAAAGTGTCATCGGTCCTCTGAGCAAACCATCTGGTCCTTTGCTACATGTCACCCATGCTTCCTCTTTGCTCTGTTTTGGACATCTAATCGGAGTTTGCACAGGCCCCACCCAATTCTTGACTTGGCCTGCCCAAACCGTTCCTCCTGCACTCTTCCCAATCTTACCAGGCATCCTTGGGCCCTCTCTCTCCTAATCCATCAGCAGCAACTGCAGCTTTACATTTAGGTGTCTAGGCAACCCCTTCTCAGCGTCCCTGCTACCAACACCCAAGTTCAGGCCACCACCACCTGACACCCGGAGAGTCAACAATCAATCTTCTAGCTTCCATTCTGGAAACCCCACATTCTAGCCACTAGGGAGCAGCCGAGTGATCTTCTAAAAAGTCAAGACAGATGCTTTCCTGCCAGACTCCGGCCTCCACCACACCCGGTGAAGCGGAAGCTTCATTTTCATGGCCAACAGGGAGGAGGGTCCTATGAGGTTCTGCAGCCCCACGCTAATCTCTGACCCACATCCTCTTTCTTCTCCCTCTACTCTCCAGCTCACCGGCACCCCATGGCCCCCCACCTGACTCTAAGCACACCAGGACCTCGCAGCTGGCTCACAGGCTCCCTCCAGGTCTCTGGGGAAACGTCATTCCTTCAGAGCTGCCCTAAGTCTGCAGAAGTTGATGTGCTACAGACATGATGCAAATGTTCCTGCGGGGCTTGCTGTGTGCCAGACCGTGCTATCAGGAGCACTAATTCACACGGGCAGGCTCCTGAAATCCCAGTATCACATGACACAGAACCGTGACATCTCCACTTCAGAGAAGAGAAGACCACGCACTGAGAGCCGAGGTGCCCTTGTCACAGAACTACTCACTGGTGCTGCAGACGGAATTCAGACTCCGGGAATCTGGCCCCAGGATTAAGTAATTTTAAGTATGTTTAAGGAAAGCACTGTGTCAATTTTGCCTACTTTGTACGCCATGCTGAGAACTGTGCCTGACTTTAAGTCAGGGTTCAATATTTACTGAAGAACTGAGCACATTTCTTTCCCAAGGGGCCCTGTCTGTCCTTACTGCTGCTTTATGCCTAGATACCTGCTCTGCAGTGAAAGTCCTTAGTAAACACTTGCTGAATCAACGGCCACCTGTGGCCAGGGGCAGCAAGATGTCCTAGACAAAGCAGCCCTAGGGACCTGCCAAGGGTGACAACCGCAATGGGAAGAGGAGGCCACGGCTCTTGGTCCAGCACCAAGGAGAGGCTTGACTCCCAAATCGCTGCTCTCTGAGCGAGTGTGGAACGTCAGCCTGACCATGCTACTTCTTTCCCTCAGAGCGGTGCTCTCAGCTCAGGACTAGGGAACAAGAGCCCCAGAGAGAGGGCCTGAGTGTGCCACTGGGAGTGGCTCACAGGACAGTCTACACAAACCCAGTCTTGATCCTCCTGCGTGTACACACCTCTGCGATCAAGGTCAGCCCTTTGCGTTAATCCTCCCGGGGCAGGAGATTACGCCTGGAATGGCACTGGCTGGGGCTCTGCCTCTTATCACCCTGTGCTACTGCTCACTGTTTCTGAGCGGATCTTGCCAGCCAGGTGACGGTTACCATGGTGACAGTCACACACACACCCCCCCCCCCACAGAATACGTTAGCTCATGAGATGCACCCGAATTCCAGAGCCCAAACTTCCTGTGAGTCTGACGCTGCTGAGCTGAAGTAGCTGTGTCTGTGGCGCAGACGCCCTGTGCTCTCCTGCAGACATCTTCTGTCACTTCGGGCAGAAAGGACCCGCGAGGGTCAACAGCAGACAGAGCTCTGCACTGAGACCCGGCTGGACGTTACTGCCCTTCAAGTTCCTAACTCAGATGCCAGGGCAGACTGCTTTTTGCTGGGAGCCTGTGAGGAAAGGTCCTGTGGGGTTGCCCTGAAGGGCTTGCCTGGCTCTCACGGCACAGCGGGCTCCCGCCCGTGAAACAACAAGTGCAGGCACACCAAGTGCCCAGGGCACCGCAGGCAGAGTTCTCAATGCTTTGCCTGAGTTCTCATTTAATTTTCACAACAAACTTCCAGGCACAAATGATTTATTACCCCAGCAGTTAGATGAGAAAACCAAAGTGAAGGTACTCGGCCAAGGTTACACAGTTGTAGCAAGCCATGGGGTCATCGGTCCCATCTCTCCTTAGCACTTCTCTTCATCCGAAAAGCTGTTTCTCTCAACAGGAGTTGTTGAGATGCTTGGCCTAAGATGTCAGGCAGTATGAATTTGGAAAAAGGGTAAAATCCAACAGCCCAGATTCCTTCAGGATCCCCAGGAGATAACTGAGAAGCCACACCCCCTGCAGGGCTCCGCAGGCACTGTAGCTGGCAGTCCGTGTACACCTTCTCTGTCCCTGGGCTCACAGCTACCCAGGGAGGGCGCCTCCTCCACACTCGCTGTTATCTGCTCCCTCAATCTAAGGTCACTTAACAGGGAGAAGGGCCTTCTCTAACCCACAACAGCAATCACAGGCCCAATCTAGCTCAGAGTTCTTCCTTTAAAAACAAACAAACAAACAAACAAACAAAAACAAAACACAACTATAAATATTATAGCCTCCAAGCTTCTGCTACCTTTCCCTGAGGCTACCACAGACCACCACTGGCTTCAGAATTCTCCTTCCCGGGCTTCTAAGACTGGACCCCCATTCTGCAGCCGACAGGAGATTCACCTGCACTTGACTGTCTTCTGGGGCTTCCGCCTCTTGCCTCCAGACCACGGCATCCTCTGTGGAGCAGCCTTTGGCTTCTCTTGTCTTTTCCTCACTTCACAAGACCAACTCAGCCCGTCTCAAGACTCCAGCCTCTTTCCTACAGTCACTTCCCAGGCCTACATTTCCAGTCCTGAGGTAGCCCCAAGCCTCCAGCCTGCTGAGGCCTCACCTAAAATTTGTCACATTCAAAACAGCACGGGCCCCCTTCCTGTAAAGCCAGCTCCATTCCTCTGCCTTTGAGAGAAAGCCACTGCCATTTCCCCTTGATGGTCTGCTTCTCCCTGCTCATTCATGCTCTATGGAATCAGGTGCCACGCCTCACATACGGCCTTTCAATATGTGCTTTCATTCCCTACGAATCCGCACCTGGGTTTAGATTTCTACTTGGCTTAGAGCCATTTTTCTCTGCCCTCCACGACTCCTAAGGCACAGCTGGGAGTACACTGACACCTTGACACCCAGCTCAGAGTGTCATGGGCCCCATGGACTCTAGGGCTGGGACCACACTCTGAAGCAGACCCAGGCCCCTAGGCCTCCACAGTTCAGTGGCAGCCTACCTTTCTCCACCTGCACCGAGAATACCCACGCCAGCACCAGGCTGAGGTGGGCAGTACCGCCATCTCTGGGACAGCATTTCCTCAGCTGGCCTTTGCATGCCGGCTCGGGTGTGCCTCCCTCGTGCCAGCACCCAGGCCATGTCTCGTCTCCTGGTCAGAATTCTTTAGGGAAGCACTTGGCACAGGACTCTAGGCCCACTCTGTAAGTGGAAGCATCTCGTACAGCTCAGCTCTAGTTATACAAAGGGACGTCACTCATCCCAGAAGCTGCAGGGAGAAAACCAACCTTCTCATCCTTTGGGGGCCGACCCCGCTTCCGGGGACTCTGCTCTTGGGCTCTTTTCAGGGGGGACTTGGAGCCTCTCTCTGCAGAGCCTGAAGACACCCTCTTCTTTCCTTCTCCCATGTTCTTCTTCACCTTCCCTTCAGACAGGCTAAGTTTGCGCTTCTCATCACCTGAGTTTGGCCTACTTCTTTCCTCACTGGAATTACGCCGATTCTTGTCATCAGCAGAACTGTGGGATGAGGTCTGAAAGTTTAATAATAATAATGATGACTACCACAACAGCTGTCGCAGCCACCACCGCTGACACAGGCCACACGCTGCCATAGGCTCTTGATGTGCATCGTTCTCTCAACAGTCCTAGCAAACGGGTTCTGTTGTCACCCTCCACTTACGTTGGGGAAAGCAGACTAAAAAAACAAAAAATCAAGTCGCTTGTCCAAGGTCCCAAAGCTAAGAGGTGGGATCTGAACCCAGGCAGGGTATGTGTATCAGTGGGTGTGCTCCTCATCTCCGCACCACAAGACGGAAACGGCCAGTGCTGTGTTCAAAAGCTGAGCTACTTCTCCTGATCCAAGCCACTTTCCTAGAGGCAATGACCTAATCCAGAACAGTGAGCCGCATGCATGGGGTTCAAGCTGGTGAGCAAAGTGCTGCCGCCTCAGAACTGAAGCAGCTCTCTCCATGAGCATGTCATAACAACGGTTCTGGGTCTGGTACCATTTAATCTGCTAGCTACTACGCAGAAACAATGGGTCTGGTGTCAGCAGAAAGCACCCCTCTGTCTCTCACCTGGTCTTTCCCCTTGGCTCTCCGGAGGAACTCTTCCACGGCATCCACAGCCTGTTGGAACCGCTTGCCCTTGTTAATCTTGATCATCTCCTCCTTGTGAGCATGATATGGCTTGAGCTGCTCCACTTTGATCCAAGCACTATCAGAAAACAAAGGAAGGGTATGATCCACGCTGCCCAACAGTGCTCAGGACCTCTCCAGCACACTGTGCCCGTTGGGTTCAACTAGACTTTGAAATAGGCCTGATATTTTTGCAAAACAATTTATCAATCATCCCTAACTCCTGCGCTTACGGTGTATTTTCTTGAAACAAGTTAAGCACAACCACCACAAACTCCTGCAGGGAGATCACGGTGTTGCAGGCTGCTTATTCCACTCTCGTTCACCAGCTTTTCACGCCCAGCCACAGACACCCTGCGGTTGCTCAGGGCAGAAGAAACCCAAGGGTGCTCTCCCACTCTCCCCACGCAGCACAAAAGGCCCCACAGCGATCCCTGGCAAGCAGGGTGCCTGGCAGCATCACCTACTACGGCAGGATTCCTTGCAAGGAGACACTTGCTGGGTGCCAACAATGTGAGTCACGTTTACCATCTGCCCATCACCTGAGACCTGAGACGGTTACCAGAGCTGAAGAGTGCAGTATCTTCCAATATCCATCTTAGAGATGCCTGCAGCCACTAAGCCTCTGTCTGCTCATAAATGATGGTATCCATGGCTACCAAGCCACACAAAACATGGAGCACACAGCTTGGAACAGGAGCAACAATCACGAAAGGAGACCCTTAAAAGTGAGATTCACCTTGAGAACTGTAGGTAGAATACTGAAGTCTGATTCCTATAGTCGAAGTGTTAGCACATGAAAATGAAAAAAGCAGTGCATTATCACTCTGGCCTGAACAAATCTGGCACAATGGCTGCCTGTGGTTCTCCTAAATGCCGTTCAGCTTACAGAATCCAAGCGTAAAAGAGGATTTTACAGGCTTGGTGAGGTAGCCATTAATTTACGCATGTTTTACCCTGTAAAACTCAAAGGTTTCATAGCACAACCTTCAGAAAAAGTGGATCAGGTTAAGGATACAGAAACTGGGCTACCTCACTAACTGAAGGTTCTCTTCTGTAGAGAGAGCTAGAGAATTTTCACTAGTAATAGCAAAATTGCTAACCTCTGTACACAAAAATAATACTACCAACCCATTCCCACAGCCTGTCCTCTGGGTGCTGTGCTACCACGAGCAGCGGTTGACGAGAAGTCTGTCCCAGCACGACACCCCAGCACTGTCATCCTGCGAAAGCAAGACAGCAGACCAGGAGTGGAAGGAGGACCCCAGCACTGCTCTCTCTGGCACAGAGCTGCAACCAGACAGCTTTCTAATGACCAATTCAGCCACAAGTTTGAAATGAGAGCCAATGAATCCAATCTATAGGGAGAAAAAGTGGAATGAAAGCTGGACTCTGTAGTTCCCAGCAAACATAGCACTGAACTGGCTCCTCTGCCTCCCCTTGCACTTACAGGAATTCCGAAGACGGACTGAACAATCTAAGGCCAAGGCAGGCTGGCCAGAAAGCCATACTATCTAGCGTTCAGACACAATGTACGCGGTGTCGGGGATGGAGCTTAAAGAGCCACAGCCCTCAGGCCTGGTGTCTTCTTGCTGAGAGCTGAGACCCGCACTCATTTCCGGCAGAAGAGCAGCAATGTTTCTATGAAGCTTCCTGAGATGGGACAGGCGCCTCGTGGATCACTGACCCCTGCCTCTGCTCCCAGCCTCACATGAGCATCTGACTCAGAGGGAATGGAAAGGCGAGGATGCCGGTGGAGGAAGTGCCAATAAATCAACACCTATTTTTTTGCTGATGCATTTTAACTGGATTACTGATTTCTGCCAGTAGGAACAGACAGCCAAAATTCCATTCATCCTCCAGATAGGAATTTGAGATACTAACATGAAATTTTCCTCTCTATAACCACTTCTGTAATGTTAAAACAGGTTGCTAAGTGAACCAGACAGTACAAATATGACTTTAAAAGGATAAATGCATGGAATTTTAATCTACTTAAGAAACTGATCTACTATCACATCAGAAACACCAACTCACTAGAGCCCTAGGAAAATTATCTTTTGAAAGCAAACCAAATTTAAATCACTTTGGCTATCTGAATAGAATTCCTCCTCTAAACTCTATACTGCAAAACCCTCCATTTTTATTAATTTATTTGAGGGAGTCAGAGGGGGGAAGGAGGAAGGGAGAGCATGAATGTGAGAGTGTGCTCCCATCTGAGAGTTCAATCCCCAAATGCCTGCATGGCCACGGGATGGAAGCTGGGGGAGCCAGGAACTCAATGCAGGTCTCCCCCTGGGGTGGCAGGAACCCAATTACTTGAGCCAAGAGCAGTGCCTACCAGTGTCTGCCATCAGCAGGAAGCTGGAATCAGGAGTTGCAGCCAGGGACTGAACCCAGGCACTTGGAGGTGGGACATGGGCAATCTATCTGGAGTCTTAACCACTAGGACAAATCTCTCCCCTTAAAGCCCTCTGTCTTCTCCACCCTGTGGAGGCATATCAGCTGGGCCTGGAATGTACCTGGTGCTAAATAAATAATCACTGGGGCTATACTGCAGATCCAACCAGTGTGTGGAAAGGTGCCAGAATGCTCAGCTTTGTAAGGCTGCTGCTCCTGTTGGGTTTTAAGTGAAACGTCAGTCTCTTCCCTTGCTAGAAGCTGTAACCAGTGGTTCTCTCATCCCCCAAGACCCAGACGGAGCTGACCTTTTTAGTCTATTTTGACAAGGGCTGTCAAGTCAGAAAATCAAAACTTACTCAAGTTTTGCCTAAAGTAAGAGGCTTTGCTTTTATGTTCAGCACAGTTGGTTTGTGGTAGTAAATGCTTAAGAACAAGCTAACTAGCAATCATTGAGCTCACTACAAAGAACATGGAAGGTACCGAAGGTATTTGGCTAAGTGGAAGAGAACAAGATGGCCATCAGCAGTGTGGCAGCACACCGCCGCTGGCGCAACGGTAAGGAGAAAGTAAACTATGACTTCTAGATCACGCATCACTATGCATGGATTATCTCACCTCTAGAAAATGTCACCACTGCAGGGACACACAAGAACCCAGTCTGAGAGGCTGAGGGATGGCAGTGAATCGAACTGTCTTTGTT
Organism: Lepus europaeus; assembly: GCF_033115175.1. Lineage (NCBI taxonomy): Eukaryota > Metazoa > Chordata > Mammalia > Lagomorpha > Leporidae > Lepus > Lepus europaeus. The sequence goes on from NC_084847.1 coordinate 3,708,011, forward strand.
GTTTTCAGCCTGATTTTTGTTTTTGGAACCACAACATGTAATTTTTTTTTTCTTTTTTTTTTTTAACAGGCAGAGTGGACAGTGAGAGAGAGAGACAGAGAGAAAGGTCTTCCTTTACTGTTGGTTCACCCTCCAATGGCCACCGCGGCTGGTGCACCATGCTGATCTGAAGGCACAAGCCAGGTGCTTCTCTTGGTCTCCCATGGGGTGCAGGGCCCAAGCACTTGGGCCATCCTCCACTGCACTCCCGGGCCATAGCAGAGAGCTGGCCTGGAAGAGGGGCAACCAGGACAGAATCTGGCGCCCCGACCGGGACTAGAACCCGGTGTGCCGGCGCCGAAGGCGGAGGATTAAACTATTGAGCCGCGGCGCCAGCCAACGTGTACTATTTTTAAAAACAACCAATCAGTTCACTAAAGGCCTCTGTCACAGAACACGGGTTATTTCAACTTCCCAGAGAATTCTGACCATGACTTCGTGGTGTGTAGGCTTGCTCTGAGGCCTAGCTCTTGCCTAGTTGTTGGGGTACAGGCACCTGTAACACAGCCACCCACAGCAAACTGACCCTGTATTCTGGTATACTTTCCACACAGTCTCTTCACTAGCAAATACAGAAAAGCCACTCTGGGATCAGTCCATTAAAAATTAATTTTAACACACATTTTAGGGGCTAGCACTGTGGCGTAATGGGCTAAGCCTCTGCCTGCAGCTCCAGAATGCCATATGGGTGCTGGTTTGGGTCCCAGCTACCCTTCTCCCGAATGGCCTGGAAAAGCAGTAGAAGATGGCTAAAGTGCTTGGGCCCTGAGCATCTGTGTGGGACGACCAGAAGAAGCTCTTGGCTCCTGGCTCCTGATTGGTTCAGCTCCTGCTATTGTGGCTATCAGGGGAGTGAACCAGCAGATAGCAGACCCTTCTCTCTGTTTCTTCCTCTCTCTACCTCACAAAAAAATAAAATCTTATGAACAAAAAAACCACATTTCAGAGGTCGGTGCTATGGCACAGCGGGTTAAAACTCCAGCCTGCAGTGCCAGCATCCCATATAGGTGCTACTTCAAGTCCTGGCTACTTCCGATCTAGATCCCTGTTAATGTGCCTGGGAAAGCAGCAGAGGATGGCTGAAGTCCTTGGGCCCCTGTACCCTTGTGAGAGATCTGGAAGAAGCTCCTGGCTCCTGGCTTCAGACTGGCCCAGCTCTGGTGGTTATGGCCACTTGGGGAGTAAACCAGCAGATGGAAGACCTCTCTCTCTCCCCGTGTCTCTACCTCTGTTTGTAACTCTATCTTTCAAATAAATAAAAAATCTTACCAGAAAGGGAGGGGGGGGCAGTGCTGTGGCATAGTGGGTAAAACTGCTGCCTGCAGTATCAGCATTCCATATGGGTATTAGTTCAAGTTCTGGCTGCTCCACTCATGATCTAGCTCTCTGCTGTGGCCCGGGAAATCAGTAGAAGATGGCCCAAGTGCTTGGGCCCCTGCACCCACATGGGAGACTCGGAAGAAGCTCCCAGCTTTGGATCAGCTCAGCTCTGGCCGTTGTGGCCATCTGGGGAGTGAACCAATGGATGGAAGACTGACTGACTGACTGTCTCTCTCTCTCTGCCTCTGCCTTTCAAATAAATAAACAGCCCTTTTCCCCTTCTATTTCCCCCCAGCCCTTGATCCTGATCCCTGTGCTGCCTCCGGGCCTTCGGGGCACATGGCCTTCGGGGCACATGGCCTTTGGGCCGCCTGCTATATGCTTTCCCGCCTCCATGTTCCTCCATGTTGCTGGCTCCTGGTGCTCAGGATGAATCCAGATCTCCCTTTCTCTCTTAGATATGGCCCTCACTCTCCTATGCATTTCTCTCACTGAATAAAAAGCTTAAAACCTAAATAAATAAACCTTAAAAAAAAAAAAAAAAAACACATTTCAGGCCGGCGGCGTGGCTCAACAGGCTAATCCTCCGCCTTGCGGCGCCGGCACACCGGGTTCTAGTCCCGGTCAGGGCACCGATCCTGTCCCGGTTGCCCCTCTTCCAGGCCAGCTCTCTGCTGTGGCCAGGGAGTGCAGTGGAGGATGGCCCAAGTGCTTGGGCTCTGCACCCCATGGGAGACCAGGAGAAGCACCTGGCTCCTGCCATCGGAACAGCGCGGTGCGCCGGCCGCAGCGCGCTACCGCGGCGGCCATTGGAGGGTGAACCAACGGCAAAAGGAAGACCTTTCTCTCTGTCTCTCTCTCACTGTCCACTCTGCCTGTCAAAAAAAAAAAAAAAAAAAAAAAAAAAAAAAAAAAAAAAAAACAACACATTTCAAAAACTTCCACACTCTGACCTGCTTTTCCCTTAAATGAAAATCATACAGGGCCGGCATTGTGGGTAAAGCCACTGCCTGCAGTGCTGACATCCCATATGGGTGCTGGTTCGAGTCCTAGCTGCTCTACTTCCAATCCAACTCTCTGCCATGGCCTGGGAAAGCAGTAGAAGATGGCCCAAGTCCTTAGGTTTCTGCACTCATGTAGAAGACCTAGATGAAGCTCCTGGCTCCTGGCTTCAGCCTGAACCAGCCCCAGAAGTTGGGGCCATTTGGGGAGCGAACCAGTGGATGAAATATCTCTATCTCTCCCTCTGTATCTCTGCAACTTATTTCAAATAAATAAAATAAATCTTTAAGAAACACGTGCTTGTATGTATAAAAATATGACAAGTTGTCGGTTTCAGAGGTGTTATAGGTCCATGTCTAAACTATTCAGAAATGAAGACACTGGAAAACATACATGTGTGATACACACACACAAATGAAGAACTCCTCAGTTAATTTCAAGCAAGGATTACCTTACGTTACCTTACAGGCACCAAGACTTACAGGGAAGATAAACGCAGACTTTGTTTCCAAACTTGACAACATTCCCAATTGCTGGAGGACGCCTTGAGCTGTGCTGCCTATGTCAACTTGGCCAGCCACTTCTTTCTGGGCCAGTTCCCACAATTCCACTGCATAACACCTGCTCCTGGAGCCTATAGCATCAGCCACAAAGGGAGACATCAGTAGCACAGGAGACATTAACCGAGGCTCTCGAGGAGAGCCACTCCCATCCCTGGCACAGAGACATTGCTGTCTCAGTCCAACACCTGGAACAGTGGCCCTCACTATCCACCTGGCTCAATTTGCTAAGTGTTACATGGTGTGGGATGTATATATATATAGGGAAAGTGAGTCAGTCAGGTGACCAGCAGATTTTTCTACAAAAGTTTTACCACTGACTGGGACCACTGACACTCAGTCAGACCTGGCCCACCTTAGATACATCTGAATGTCAGCAACACCTAACGCCGGACTCTTCAACATCGTATCACTTAAATCCATAAAGCCCTGGCCTCCCAGTTTCCTCATCTGTGAAAAACTAAGGATCAGATCAGTGACGCTATCCATTTCCTGAAGGAGCTCCATGACGATCAGTGAAGATTGCTACTCCTAGGCAGTCATTTACAATGCACTCACTGTTTGAGTCGGGTGTTTCTGGTGGATTCTGAGCACCTGTAAACTAAACAAATACTCCTTCCACTGTGCCGTCGACAGACAACGATGAAACTTTGAAACCCGAGCTTTATCCCTGCTGTTTTGGGCAACCGCTACTGACCAGTGCTGTCCAAGGTGGACCCTAATGCACCTGACACTTAGTCTTTGATGGTGCTAGTAAAGCTATCCTGAAGTCATTTTTCTCTTTGTATTCTTTTTTTTAAAGATTTATTTATTTATTTGAAAGGCAGAGTTACAGAGAGGCAGAGGCAGAGGCAGAGAGAGAAAGAGAAGTCTTCCATCTGCTGGTTCACTTCCCAAATGGCTGCAACAGCCAGAGCTGAGCTGATCCGAAGCCAGGAGATTCTTCTTGGTCTCCCACACGGGTGCAGGGACCGAAGTGCTGGGACCATCTTCTATGGCTTTCCTAGGCCATAGCAGGGAGCGGGAGCGGAAATGGAGCAAGTGGGACTCGGATCAGTGCCCATATGGGATGCAGGCACTGCAGGCACAGCTTTACTGCTACGCCATGGCGTTGGTCACTCTTTGTATTTCTATGAAAACACCTCATCAAGCATCTGTATGCAATTTTACCTCGGCCAGTTGGCTCAGAGAACTGAACCCAGCTATCTTGTTAATTCCTTCCCTCACCAGGAAGCCCTGATTAGGCAGGTCTGGCCCTCTCTTCCTAACAGAGGAACTGAAAAACAGTTTGTTAGGGAAGGAGAGAGAGGGGAAAAAGAAATTAGGTTTTTTTTTTTTTTTTTTTTTTTTTTACAGGCAGAGTGGACAGTGAGAGAGAGAGACAGAGAGAAAGGTCTTCCTTTTGCCGTTGGTTCACCCTCCAATGGCCGCCGCGGTAGCGCGCTGCGGCCGGCGCACCGCGCTGTTCCGATGGCAGGAGCCAGGTGCTTCTCCTGGTCTCCCATGGGGTGCAGGACCCAAGGACTTGGGCCATCCTCCACTGCACTCCCTAGCCACAGCAGAGAGCTGGCCTGGAAGAGGGGCAACCGGGACAGGATCGGTGCCCCGACCGGGACTAGAACCCGGTGTGCCGGCGCCGCAAGGCGGAGGATTAGCCTAGTGAGCCGCGGCGCCGGCCAGAAATTAGGTTTTTAGAAAATTTGAGTCACTGTACATTTTGTCATAAGGGACTACTATTTTTACTCTTGGATAAAGCTTTTTGCTAACATAAAAAAAATTGTAACTACATGTATCTATTCCTTATTTGTTCAGTTTTGAAACTGAACATCTGGCCGGTGCCGCGGCTCACTAGGCTAATCCTCCGCCTTGTGGCGCCGGCACACTGGGTTCTAGTCCTGGTCGGGGCTCCGGATTCTATCCCGGTTGCCCCTCTTCCAGGCCAGCTCTCTGCTATGGCCCGGGAGTGCAGTGGAGGATGGCCCAAGTCCTTGGGCCCTGCACCCCATGGGAGACCAGGATAAGCACCTGGCTCCTGCCATCAGATCAGCACAGCGCGCTGGCCACAGCAGCCATTGGAGGGTGAACCAACAGTAAAGGAAGACCTTTCTCTCTGTCTCTCTCTCTCTCACTGTCCACTCTGCCTGTCAAAAAAAAACAAAAACAAAAACAAAAAAAAAACTGAACATCCCTGGGGCCAGTACTGTGGCATAGTGGGTTAAAGCTCTGGCCTGCGGTGCTGACATCCCATATGGGCACTGGTTCAAGTCCCGGCTGCTCTACTTCCGATCCAGTTCCCTGCTATGGGCTGTGAAGGCAGTAGAAGATGGCCCAAGTCTTTGGGTCCTTGAACCCATGTGGGAGACCAGGAAGAAGCTCCTGGCTCCTGGCTTTGGATCAGCCCAGCTCCAGCTGTTGTTACAGCCATTTAGGGAGTGAAACAACAGATGGAAGACCTCTCTCTCTGTCTGTGCCTCTCTGTAACTCTTTCAAATAATTAAATAAAAATCTTAAACAAACAAAACCAAAAAGCTGAACATCCCTGACTCAATCCTGTATTCCTCACGAATAGCCCTATCTATCACTGGTTAGAGTCCAGTAACTAAAGCAGCGCCCGTCCCTCGATGTGCCACGCTCACACGTGCCTCTCCTGGATGTCAAATGGTAAAGAGAGACTTACCACTTACAGTTCTGTCCTTTGTAACGTGCTTCTCATCCCTAGAAAACCGTCTTGAATGCATTTCTCACAGGGCTTCTCATGCTTGTCCTAAACACAGTCCCACAGGGCTCCGCTTACAGTGCCCTCTCAGAACTAGCTACTCAAGGCCACTCACTGTTTCAGATTCTGAACACACATTTTTCAGTCTCTGCTTTTCCCCAGTTAGAGCCCGACTTTTTTGTCTGACAAGGTCTCCTTTTCTAGGCCCTGACTAGTTCTGCCCAATCCCTTTGGAAGCATAAGCCAAACAAGAACTAAACAAGTTATTTTGTATTCAAAACCTTTTTGGTCAAAAGAACGTAACTGGCTGACATCCTTAGGAATCTCCAACTCTGAGTCCTCTCTTTTGAAACAAACTCCACACTTGCCTCCTTCACCCCATGGACACAGTGTGTCTGTCTCTCTCAGGCTTTCCTTAATTAAAAGTACTTGCTTCTTGGGGCTGCGGCCTGCAGTTCCAGCATCCCATATGGGCGCTGGTTAGAGTCCTGGCTGCTCCACTTTTATTTTTTAAGATTTTATTTATTTGAAAGTCAGAATTACACAGAGTGAGAAGGAGAGGCAGAGAGAGAGAGAAAGAGAGGTCTTCCATCCACTGGTTCACTCTCTAATTGGCTGCAGCGGCCGGAGCTGCGCTGATATGAAGCCAGGAGCCAGGAGCCAGGAGCTTCCTCCGGGTCGCCCACGCGGGTGCAGGGGCCCAAGCACTTGGACCATCTTCTACTGCTTTCCCAGGCCATAGCAGATAGATGCTCCACTTCTGATCCAGCTCTCTGCTATGGCCTGGGAAAGCAGTAGAAGATGGCCCAAGTCCTTGGGACCCTGCACCCGCGTGAAAAGATCTGGAAGAAGCTGCTGATTCCTGGCTTCGAATTGGCTTAGCTCTGGCCGTTGCGGCCATTTGGGGAGTGAACCAGTGGATGGGAACCTCTGCCTCTCTGTAACTGCCTTTCAAACAAATATGAAACTTGCTTCTTACCAGTGCTCTTCCTCTCTTGGCACAGATTTATACCAACTTAATATTTGCGGAACACCTGTCGTACGCCAACCCACACCAAACCTAAGTGACACTACCTTCCCTTCAGAACCATGAGGAAGGAGGCATCATCTCCTGACCCGGAGGACCCGGAGGCTAAGAAAGGTGACACAGCTTGCCCAGGTCTTGGAGCTGGTGGAAGCGGTACCTGAATGCACATCAGACCCACAACAACTAACAAACACACCGTTCTTTCCTGGAAGTAATTTTCTGCCACTGGTCGATCTGGAGCGCTTACCTCGTATAACAAAAGGTACTGAAGGGATCACCGGGGCAGCACCCTTCTTTGTTCCTAAGTTAACTACCCACCCACAAAAGCCCCACGGTGACTTAATTTTTAACAGTAGTTTATGTGGAACTTTTATCAAAGGAATTTAGAAGGTTTGAACACATCGTATCCAGTAGTTGTTCCCACTCGCTTGCTTATGAACCCCACCTATAGTCAGTTAATTAGAATCACATCCCCACAACTGCCTCCAGGTTCCATGTATAAGTCACTGGCTTTTTCTGTTTGCCTGGCTGAGCGCTGAAATGGACTCAACTCCGATTTTCATCACCCTGTTTCTAGGAACTCTTATAAGCAGGGAGCAGAGTTCACACCTTTTAGCATTAAAAAAATTTATCAGACTTTCAGGCCTCTGTAACCTGGCCGAGCTGCCATTTCTGTTTCAGACTTGTGTAATTCTTCATTTAGCCAACCAAGTTTGGGCCAACCACACTGCCTCTGTTATGGCCAAGCACCAGCTACTCTCCCTTCCCACGACACCCAGCTTCGCAGCACGCTCACTGCCAGGAGCAGCCCTGCCTCATCCTTCTGCCCCGTCCAGAGCAGGATTCACGGTCTAGCGCTTCCACAGCCTTCCTGGACCTCACTCTCCTCTATGGACCGCTCCTGCTTCTAGAAACCCAAGATAATCTCCTGCATCACTCATTCTACATACAATTGTCTCTGAAATGTTTATCTTGTCACTTTCTGAGCTCCTGCAAGGTGAGGACTACAACACTCGGTTTTTTTTGGGCGTTCACATCTCTCAGGAATGCCACGCAGAGTGCGGATGCACAACCAACACCTGCGTTATGCACCAGGATGAACTTCCTTATGGAACCCAAGGCATTTCAAGGAGGCTCTGGCGGCTCTGCATTAGCTGACCCCCTTGAAACACTGCCACCATTAGGAGGGTGAGTTAGTTTGGGACAGAGTATTGAGGGCTGGGTTATTTGTAATGGGAAGGTAGACATGCTATGCAGGCACTAAACCAGCAAGCACGCTCTTTGAGTGAGGGAAGAACACTGTTTACAAAGGATCTTCGTGTGTAATATTATGTATTGCTCTCCAGGAATGAATATTTTAACCATCAGTATTAATTTATCAGAAAAGTCACGTTTTTCTCCAAATCTAAAGCTTATTTCCCCAATAAGCATTATGAATAGAAACACAACTACTTAAAAAAAGAATCACCATCTAGCTAGACCCAGGCCATCAACCTGATGGAGTGAGAAAACTCAACAAATCACGGAAACTCATTGACACGCTTCCCCTCACTGTGGCTTTGGGTCAGGCCTAGGGATCTCAAACTAATGGTTTTGGCTTCTTCAGCTTTAGCACACATCTGGTATGAGAGCCTCACTACTGCGATGCTAGAGCAAGTCATCTAGTTACACAAGAGGATTAAACAGTTACTTCTACTAACAAAGCTTTTTTACTATATACCTCATGAACGAACGGTAATGATATGTGGATACGAGAAGAGAGTCAACCATAGCTCTTATAAAAGAAACCGCCAATGGAGTTTGGTAAAGAAAGATGTGAGAAACTGTCTCAGTGTGCTGATCACATTTAGAAACTGATGAACCCTAGTTCTTACCTCATTGACATTGTTACTGGCCCCATGACAATTTCTGTGAGGTAAGAATAGCACCTTCTGTTAAGCCAGAGCGATGTGCTTTTCTTATATACCACAAGAAGACTGAACTAAGGATCCCTAGAACGTTTTCAAAGTCGCTCAGACGCAGGTAACACCCTAACAAAAGCAAAGTGAAACTCCTGGTGAACTTTACTCACTGATCTTCTGTTCCAAAAAACTTCACAAAGAAGCATTTCTTTCCACGTGGTTTCTTCAAGTCTTTGGGTGGATTAACAATCTGGAGGATAAGAGGGAAAAAAAGGTTTAAAGGAGACATAGCATCCCACTAGGCAGGATTTTTCCACAACTCTAAGATGGGAGGAAAAAAAGTGAAACAAAACACCAAAATAATATGTACAAAAATAACCCAGGTCCTAGTACTTATCCAAATCTGGGACTTTTCTACTGAGATACACGGAAATGTGCAAATAGTTTAGAAAATCTCAAATAACTAACAGGTTGTCCACTAGACAGTACCCCTTTGACTATGACTGCTGTTCTACTACATGGACACCCACCCTGACCCAACCTGCCTGCAATGTGACCCCTGTCCTCACTGGAGAAATGGACAGGCCAGTTCCTCAAAATAGTCCCTGTGCAGGCAGAGCCGAGACAGAGTATAATGAAAATAAACGACAACTGAGGCACAGGAAACACCATATTGCAAAGAATCTAAAGACATTTCCTGGGCTTCCAGCAAGAATATAAAAACAGAACATTTGGAAAGCTACGCCGGCTCACCTCATGCAAACCCTGGAATGCCAACTTCTGCAAAGACGCACTGGAGCAGCACATATGGTGGGGGGGGGGGGGGGAGGAATTTAAACTTAGTTGGGACAAAAATACTTTGGTTTTTCAATAGCCTACATTTAGATCTCTCTCTTCCTGGAGGATGTACTGATTCACTTTCTTCTTGTCTGATTTAAGCATAAAGCTACATTCAAACAAGAACTGATTTCTGAGGTTAAAAAAAACCCAAAACTTCACAAAACATCTCTGATTCAGAAAACGCAAGCTGCGGATGACGCGGTCTGTAATAACTGACACGTTGAGAGCGCTGTTCGAGTGGGCGCGGCTGACCCAGCGCTGGAGGCCGAGTGCCGGGTACCTTACATTCCCGAGGAAGACTCAACCCCGATGCCGTCTCTCACTGCTGCCAAGACTCACCTTCCCAGGCCAAGGAGGATACCGGCCGAGCTTCCCCCTAGAGAGAACAAACACACACGCACACACACACATTGCAGAACTTGCCCTGGGAAAGCCAGTCTAGCTCCCTCGACCCACTCGAGGCGCAGCTGGCACCCTCCGGCCGACCGACCGTCGCGAGTTCTGGCCGTGGCTTCCACCGCCGGGCCCGGGGCCCTCGGACGCCGAACGCAAACCCGCACACCGCGGTGCGTCCTCCCGCGGACCACAAAGCCGCCCGGACTCGCTCGTGACCGGGACGGGGGACGGTTTTCCTCCGCACACACAGACTTCCCCTCGCTAGGGCGGGCTGAAGTCACCAGGACACCCAGCCCGGACTCGGACAGACGGACCGGCAGCGTCCGCCCGGGTGGACGAGCGACCACGGCCGAGTCTGGGTTCGCGCGGACCACGAGAGCCGCCCGGGACGGCAGGGGCCCCGGCCAAGCCGCCGCCGCCGCCGCCAACGAGAAGTCCCCGCTCGGCTCCTTCGGCCGACAGCGCCGGCAGGTCGGGGTCGCCACCGCCGGCCAAGCCGCCCGCACAGGTCGGTTTTCAAAGCAACGCGGATTCTGACGGACCAGCCCCGAGAGGTGGCCCCCAGGACTCCCCAGCTCTGCCGCCTCAGCCAAGACCCTGCAACCCAGCGTCCCCATGCCGGGGCTGCTGGCGTCCCCCGCGGGCCGGCTTCGGGACTCAGAGCCCGGCCCTCCGCGGCCACCCTCGGCCTCGGTCCCCCGGGGCCAGACTGCCCCTTCCGCCCAGCGTCGCGCCAACAGCCTCCTCGTCCCCTCTGTCCGCGCCCCGGAGCGCGCGGAAAGGCAGCTCCAGGGTCGGCCGCTGACTCTGCACCCCAGCAGGCAGCTCCCCGGCGCATCTCGCCCGGCTCCGGCCGCCCGGACTCACCACACCAAGTCGCCGAGCCGCAGACTCACAGTCGCCATCTTACCACCCAACCACCGCCGACGCACGGGCCGCCGGGAACATCAGGTCGGCCCGGCACCGCCCATTGGAGTGGACCCCACCACGTGACGGGGGCCTGCTGTCATCGGCCACGCCGCTGCTCTGACGTCACCGCGCCCGCCGGCGCTCATTGGCCCGGCGAGCGGCACGTGACTGGGCGCCACGATCTCCGCGCGCCGGAGCCCGGAGACTCCCGGCTCCTTCCCCCTCCCTCCGGCTCGTGACAACGAAGAACCCGCGGTCTGAGGTGGCGGCGGCGGCGACGGTGCGGCCGGCCGAGCGCGGGAGGGAGCCGGCTTGGCGGCCCGCCCCGCCCCCGGGTGCTGGACTCGGCCCTCCTGCTCCCTCGGTGCTTCCGTTACGGCCGTTAGTCCGGCGCGGGCCCCGGGGCCGTTCGAGAGCCCGCGGCGCCGGCCGGCCCCGTCGCTGCTGCCGGGAGCTGCCTGACGGACTTCGGCGCGGCCTGGAAGCCAGAAGCCGGCCTCCTCCCGAGCCCGGGGCCGCGCGCCCGGCGGGCTGCCCCCGGCCGCAGCCCGGGAGGCCGCGCCGTCTCGGGGCCGGGGCGCCCGGCCGCCCGGCTCCTGCAGCGCGCTCCTCCGGACGGCGGGCGCCGCGAGTTGCCCCACGGCTGTTCTCAAGTTGCACGGAGTTGGCATTTCTCCGCTTCCCTCCGGGGGCCCCGCCATGGGCCGCGGGACTGGCCGGCCGGCCGCCCGGAGGCAGGGCTCGGGAGCCGGCCGCTAGCCGCGCCGCCGCCCGGGGTTGGCGGGCCGGCATGAGGACCTCCGCGAGGGGACGTCTGCGGCCCGCGTCGGCGCGGGGGACCCAGGTGCGTAGGGCGGCGGGGCCGGGCGGTCAGTCGGTCACTTTGTGAGAAGTTGCGGCGAGCGGAAGACGGACGCGGAGCGCGGTGCGGACGCCGTACAGCCGAACCCTGAGCTGGGCGGTGCGTGCCGCCGCGGAGCCGGGCGCCACGCGCGACTTCGGGGGCCCAGGCGGAGGCTCGGGACTCTCGGAGGGGGTCCGGCGCCGGAGTGGACTCGCAGCCGCCTTCCTCCGAGTGTGGCCGCCGGCGGGGCTCCCAGCGCACTGGCTTGTCTCGCATCCTGAATCTTCCTCGGAGACCGGTGTCCCTGAAAGGCCGTGGGTGAAGTTCAGGGACTGTCACTGCAGGGCGCTCGTGGCGAGTGTGTGTGCGCTAGCGCGCGCGCGCACGCGTGTGCACCGACCGGTCATTCTAAGCGTGTTGAAGATCGCGGGAAAGAGTAAGCCGCAGCACACGCCCATGATTCAAAACTTACTCACCACTTGAGGGGTTGGAGGCTATTTTAGCGGCTTGTTAAAGGATATGAATGCTTTAATTAGTATTATACCGGGCTCCACGGGCATTCCCAGAGGAGTCTGCTACATGGCAGCGTCTCCTGCCTGATCCCAGCCAATGCAATAAGACAGGAAACAAAAATGAGAAATGTGATTTTTTTCAGAAGAGGAAAGAGAATTTTCATTTCTGTGGGTAATGGGAGTGCATATTGTGGGGGAAAAAAAAGCTTTTAAAATAAGAATCCAGTAAAGGGACTAATTACTAAACCAGCATACACACTCAGATTTTGTTTCACCAATAACCGGTTTGAAAAACAATAGTTAAAAGGATGTATGAGTATTTACAACAATGGTATATATATACTAATTGCTAGAAATAAGCTGAGATACAAAGGCTAGCATTTTTTGAGCTAATTTGGTTAAGGTGAGGTGTTGTAAGAGCAGTGTGTGGAATACTGTGTTTAGAATGCTATTTAGTTCACTGAAGTATTTAAAAACAGTTGTTTTTAAGCCTTTTCTTGTTTGTTTACTAACCTAAGGCTATGCAAGCAGAGATACTTGATCTTTGACAATGGTTGGATTAAGGCACCAGATTAGCAGATTAGGTCCCCTTAAACAATTAACTTTGTTTACAAAGTTAAATTCCCTTAAGTATTTTAAACTGGATTTAAAGTTCTGCATCTTTGATTCTCTGGAGAACTTTAAACTTCTTAGGTGAATTCATTAACCAAATAGTAAATTCTTTCTAATGACTTAAGCAACTCTTGTAATTACAATAAATGTGTAAAGATGTCACATTCTTTTAAACCTGAAAGCATTTTAGAGCCTAATCACATTTTTTATGCATTTTAAATCAAAATTATAAGTCCAGTTTCATTCTTTTTCATTCTATAACACTGTGCCTTTGATTCGCTTACATGTTTCAAAATCAGGTTATCACAGTGATTGTAAAATTTAACCTAAAATCTAACCTGTAAGTGTTAATATACTTTATCTAGTACCGTTTCTGTATCTTCTCAGGCTTGCACAGCCACACAACAGGAGGTGGGTGTGTGGTCCTGGCAACCGAGAGACAGCTGGGAGGGAAGCAGGCTCCATTCCCTGTCTTGAACCTGAGCAGAGACAGGTGCTAACTGTAGCCAAGCATAAAGGGAGAGCCCATTTAAAAAAGAAAAAAAAAAAAAAAAAAAGAGAGAGAGATGAGAAAAGTGCCTATCAAAGACCACACAGAAGATGTGGTTGGAGAAGGGCCTTCTAGCCATAGAGAATAAGGGGGAGGCCTAAGGGGAGAACGCCTAACTGCAGTCTTTGATGCCAAATGACGAGATTTGGGGTGGTTTTCATGTTTGTGAAAACTTTAAGATGCATATTACTTAAGCAAAACAAAAAAGCATGGCAATTTTAAAAGTTCAACAATGGATTCTTGACAGTGAAGTTCTTTTCAGCTTAAATCTGTATAATTGAATAAGAAAGTGATGAGTTTTGTCATCAGAAAAGTTGACCTGGTAACTCTTTTGAACGTTAACAGAAACCATGCGGTGACACCTGCTGAGCCTTGGTGGTAGCCATGTCGGAGCCCCACAGGGTCCAGTTCACCTCACTGCCAGGCTCTCTGAATCCTGCCTTTTTAAAGAAGTCCCGGAAAGAGGAGGCTGGAACAGAGCAGCACCAGGACTCTGAGCCTGCTGCAGCTGCTGTTCGGATTACACTCACCCTCTTTGAACCAGATCACAAACGATGCCCGGAGTTCTTCTACCCAGAGCTGGTGAAGAATATACGAGGGAAGGTGAAAGGTCTTCAACCTGGAGACAAGGTACGGTCCACCGTAACCCGGAGCCACACTGTAGGCCTAAGCATGGGTGTCAGCGTGGGCCACCTGCTGCTGCTTTCTCAGGCCGTAGCGGAGAGCTGGATCGGAAGAGGAACAGCTGGGACTCAAACCAGTGCCCATATGGGATGTCAGCACTGCAGGCAGCGGCTTTACCTGCTACGCCACAGCACCGGCCCCTTATACACGTTTTGTACTTTATGGGCTTAGATAGTAACAGTGGGAGCTGGATGAAGAGCAATCTGAACCTCCTGTCAACCCTTGCGGTAGCCTAGGTTCTGAAGAAAAGGTAAACAGGGCCCCACACTCCACATCCTGGTCTCCAGAGTAGTGCTCAGTAAACTGGCTCATGCAGTGTCTGAGGGTAGAGTGAGGTCCTCTTGGTGAATACCTCAGTGCCCTGTGCCCAGTCAGTCCAGCTCACGTCTGTGCTGTTTAAGGGGAGTTCGTTTGATTAGAAAGATTCCCAAGTTTTCTTTGCTCATATGAACATGTGTTTCCTCAACTGAGATCAAGAATTGATTGCTTGATGGTAGCTAATGAGGCTGTACCAGAGGCCAACTTGTATATGAGGGCCAGTGTGCAGGGCAAGAGAAAATAATTTCAAATTCCTTCATAATCCTTTTGCTGAAGTAGGAATGCTACCCTCTTTCCTGGAGACAAAGAGTGTCAGGGTTTAGTTAATGTGCTTGTTTATAGGCTGAAACCAAATCAGTAGGTCAACAGAAATCAGAACTCCAGTGCTGTCTGATTATACCATTCTGGGGACTCCTGATGCATGGGGTGTACACAGAGAGCTTTGGATCAGGTGTCAGGGGGTTCACACCTGGATTTCAGGTTCAGAGCTCCTGAATGTTGTGGGCCTGCTACACAGTGATAAAAACAAAATAATCTGAGATGTTTGGACATTGATTGACTTGACATGTGTTTCTTACAATGTGAGGGCACTAAACTGTGTAAGGTGGGGAACAGGCTACACCAGCCTCAGCTTTGCAATCTGGTACATGTTTTAGTAGAGTTATACTAACACACGTAACATATGTTAGAATGTGATCATTGCTTCATTCTGGAACAGATACAGGCCATGGAGTCTTGGGCAGAGGAGAGCCTGTGTCTTGGGTGCTTGGGCAGAGCCTGTCCTATGTTTGGACAGAGCTGGACTTTCCTTTGGTCAGGAAAGACTAGTTCTTGAAAGACTGCTGTTTGCAAGGCTCTAACTAACACATGTTGATTCTAGTGCCACTCATTTTTTTTGTTTTTAGGATATATATTTATTTATTTGAAAGGCAGAGTTAGAATCTTCCATCTGCTGGTTCATTCCCCAAATGGCCTTAATGGCCAGGGCTGGACCAGGCCGGAGCCAGGAGCTTCCTCTCCCTCTCCCACGTGTGTACAGGGGCCCAAGGACTTGGACCATCCTCTTCTGCCTTTCCGGGTGCACTAGCAGGGAGCCAGATCGGAAGCGGAGCAGCCGGGACTGAAACCAGCGCCCAAATGGGATGCTGGTACCGCAGACAATATCTTAACCTGCTGCACCATAGCACCAGCCCCGCTGCTCACGATTTTAAAAAATGATTTTAACTGCTCTAGTTATATGTGATCAATGTACCAATACACAGGTATTTGAAAGATGACCCATTTGTGGTATATACATCATGTGACTGTATATTTCTGTTTTGTCCCTTTAAAATGTGTATCCCTGTAACTGATTCTTTTTTTTTTAATATTTATTTATTTCAAAGTCAGAGTTACACAGAGAGAGGAGAGGGAGAGGGAGAAAGAGAGAGAGAGAGAGATCTTCCATCCGATGGTTCATTCCCCAGTTGGCCGCAAAGGTTGGAGCTGCGCTGATCCAAAACCAGGAGCCTCTTCCGGATCTCCCACATGGGTGCAGGGGCCCAAGGATGTGGGCCATCTTCTACTGCTTTCCCAGGCCATAACAGAGAGCTGGATCGAAAGTGGAGCAGTGAGGTCTTGAACCGGTGCCCATATGGGATGCCAGCGCTTCAGGCCAGGGAGTTAACCTTCTGCACCACAGCGCTGGCCCCCTGTAACTGATCCTTTATGAATGGGTGGGATTTCAGTAGGCACAGTAGGGAAGGTGAGATAAGAGTTTTGTTTTCCCAGTCTTTAGTATTTTTGATCTACTCTGAAGTTTTTTAAAAATGCATTTTCCATAAATGTAAATTAAAAAAAAATTTTTGTTTGAAAGGCAGACAGAGGGGAAAAAAAAAGATACCTTCCATCTGCTGGTTCACCTCCAAATGCCCACAATAGCCAGGGTGGGCCAGGCCGAATCCAGAAGCTGAAGAACCCCATCTGGGTCTCCCCATGTAAGTGGCAGGGGTGTGAGTACTTGAGATAGCACTTGCTGCCTCCCAAGGTACACACAGGCAGGAAGCTGAACCAGAAGCAGAGCAGCCAGGACTTGAACCAAGTGTTCAAATATGGGAAGTGGGTGTCCCAAGCAGCCACTAAACTGCTGGGCCACATTCCCACCCCTACTCTGCAGTCTTCAAGTGTACTAGTTTAGGAGTCTCATAGTAAAACAGATATTTTCGTCTAGGAAGCTTAAGGCCCAACTCGGCAGTGAGTGGATGAGAAAAATGCAAAAATAAGCCTGTGGAGTAGAATAAACTTTGGAAGACAACATGAAAATATTTGGAGTGGTTTTAAGATTGAGAGGACTGGGCCGGCGCTGTGGTGCAGCAGGTTAAAGCCCTGGTCTGAAGCGCTGGCATCCCTCATGGGTGCCAGTTTGAGTCCCAGCTGCACCACTTCCAGTCCAGCTCTCTGCTGTGGCCTGGGAAAGCAGTAGAAGATGGCCCAAGTCCTTGGGCCACTGCACCTGCATGGGAGACCCGGGAAGAAGCTCCTGGCTTCGGATTGGCACAGCTCCGGCTGTTGTGGCCATCTGGGGAGTGAACCAGTGGATGGAAGACCTCTCTGTCTTTACCTCTCTTTGTTAACACGGTCTTTCAAATAAATACATCTTTAAAAAAATATTGAGAGGACAAGAGATAAAAGACCTTTGACAATGGGCTTTCAGGGGCATTCCAGGGGCTGAAGTGTGTGAAGCTGCCACCTGTGACCCCAGCATCCCCTATGGGCACTGTTCATATCCTGGCTGCGATGCTTCTGCTCCAGCTCCCTGCTAATGTGCCTGGGAAAGCAGCAGAAGATGGCCCAAGTTACTGGGCCCCTGTACCCACGTGGGAGACATGGATGGAGTTTCAGGCTCCTTGCTTTGTCTTGGCCCAGTGCCAGTCATAGTAGCCATTGGGAAGTGAACCAGTGGATGGAAGATCTCTCTGTTTTTTTTTCCTCTCTCTTTCTCTTTCTCTCTGTCTTTGAGTGAATAAATAAATCTTTGTGGGGGTGGAAGGAAGATGGACTTCGAGAGGTAGGGAATGCTGTGAACCTGGATTTGAAGTTGGTCAGACTGAGGAGCGCGGACTCCACAGTTTCTCTAAGCAGCAAAGCAGAGCGACTCAGAAACGAGTACTACATTCAGTGACTTCTTAACCTTTTTGATCTGTTGACTATTTTGGAAGTCTGGTGAAGCCTTTGCATCCCTTCTTAGAATGTTTTTAAGTACATAAAATAAATTTTAGAGCTACAGAGGAACTTAATGATATGGAACACAGTTCTGTGGAGATTGAGCATAGCCTGTGTACAGGCCTTTGCTGGTATTGGGAACCTATAGCTCCTAGCACTGTGGGGGCTGTCTGTGGGCATTTCATTAAGTGTTTCTTTTTTTTTTTTAAGATTTTATTTATTTGAGAGGTAGAGTTATAGAAAGAGGGAGAATGAGGGAGAGAGAAGGGTCTTTCATCTGCTGGTTCACTCCTCAAATGGTTGCAATAACTGGAGCTGGGCCTATCTGAAGCTAGGAGCCAGGAGCTTTTTACGGGTCTCCTGTGCAGGTGCAGGGGCCTAAGCACTTGGGCCATCTTCTACTACTTTCCCAGGCCATAGCAGAGAGCTGGATAAGAAGGAGAGCAACCAGGACACAAACTGGCACCCATATGGGGTGCTGGTGCTGCAGGTGGAGGCTTAGCCTATCATGCCAAAGTGCTGGCCCCTCATCAAGGTTTGTTGAATTATATTAATGAAATTTTACATTGTTCAACAGTGATGATAAACACTAGAGATATGATAGCATGTATTCTACCTCATCTTTCATTTCTTTCTTTCTTTCTTTGTTCTTTTTTTTTTTTGACAGGCAGAGTGGACAGTGATAGAGAGAAAGGTCTTCCTTTGCCGTTGGTTCACCCTCCAATGGCCGCTGCGGCTGGCGCATCGCGCTGATCCGAAGGCAGGAGCCAGGTGCTTATCCTGGTCTCCCATGTGGGTGCAGGGCCCAAGCACTTGGGCCATCCTCCACTGCACTCCCGGGCCACAGCGGAGTGCTGGCCTGGAAGAGGGGCAACCGGGACAGAATCCGGTGCCCGGACCAGGACTAGAATCCGGTGTGCCGGCACCGCAGACGGAGGATTAGCCTATTGAGCCGCAGCGCCGGCCTCATCTTTCATTTCTAGCCATTCTATGAATAGAATTGTGGGAATTTTTTGTGACTCATCTTTTTGTGGAATAATCTCTTTACAGAAGAAAGATCTTTCAGATCCTTTCAATGATGAAGAAAAGGAAAGGCACAAAGTGGAAGCCCTTGCCCGGAAATTTGAAGAAAAATATGTAAGATTTTTCTCTTGAGCAACAAAACAACTTCAATGAGTAGACGAGGTTTCTAGATATTTCCGTATTTCTTTGGTGGATCATCATGTGATCACTGATCTGTAAATGAGTATAGAGCTTGGATTGAGCAGATTGCAATTACTAAACAGATATGTTAAGGTACAGAAATGCATGTGGTGGGAGCAAGTGTGGTGCTCAGTGGGCGAATGAAAGAGAGGGGCCTGCTACCTGCCGTAGAGGAAATGTTGGGTATGAAGCATGAGCCTATAGCTCATTCTTGTCTTAGGCCATTTTATGCAGCTATAAATATGTCCAGTTTTGGAGTTTTGTTTTTATTTGAAAGGTAGAACTACAGAGGGAGTGGGAGGGAGAGAGAGAGAAATGCTCGCAGCAGCCAGGCCTGGGCCAGGCCAGAGCTAGGATCCAGGAACTCGATTTGGGTCTCCCGCATGGGTGGCAGGGACCCAGCTACTTAAACTACCATCTGCTGCCTCCCAGGGTGCATTAGCAGGAAGCTGGATCAGAAACAGGGGCGGGGCCTGATCCCAGACTCTGACATGGGATGCAGGTAGCTTAACCATGGTGCTGCAATGTCTGCCCATGTCCCGTTTTAAAAGATCTTCAGGGAAGAAGGTTTTGGGGTGCATGTGAGGGGTTGTTCTGGTGCTTTAACCTTTAATCACCAGCTGAAGTTCAAGGCAACAATTCTGTGTGTGTATTCTTTTGCTTTTAAATTTTAGGGTGGAAAGAAACGTAGAAAAGACCGAATACAGGACTTGATTGATATGGGGTATGGTTATGATGAATCCGATTCCTTCATCGATAACTCTGAGGCGGTAAGTAGTTGATGAAATGCGGTATCAGCACCACCATACCTTAACTTCTACTGGTGGTAGCCAGGAAGTTGGGAGCAGTCAGAGCAGGTGTGCTCTCTTCTTAGCACAAGGCAGAAGCAGCTCTGATGAACAGAGGAAGCACCTCTTTGATCCTGACCTTAGTTCCTTCATCTGAAAATGGCTAGATCCACCCAAACACCTTGTAGCTCACATGTTCATGACTGACCAGAAGAGTATCTTAGTACGCTGTCTGAAGTGTGACAGAGAAACACGATCACATATCTCTCAGTACCCGCTTTGCACCTTTGGGCTAGAACCAGAACAGAACTTGGAGCTGACAGTTTGTTTCCCCCCTTCAGTATGATGAGCTTGTTCCTGCTTCTTTGACCACAAAGTATGGAGGATTTTACATTAACTCGGGAACCCTGCAGTTTAGACAAGCATCAGAATCTGAGGATGACTTCATTAAAGAAAAGAAGAAAAAATCTCCAAAGGTTAGAGCCTGCTTGCTTTTGGATTTCAGAAATGCTTTTTGACATGATCCTATAAGATCAGTAGCTAACTCACCAGAATATGCACTGGTTTAGGATGGCTCAGGAGGCTGGTGGAAAGACAGAGCTGTGCCCAGGTAAAGTGTCCATGGGGGCTCTCCAGCTCACGGTCATCGTGTCCATATCTGGGACATCTCAGCAAGCTCAGCAGAGTCATTTCTGGAGGTGTTCTCAGGGCGGGGCCAATAGCAGTGAGGGTGTGGAGTGAGGGAGTGTGCACCACCCTTGCTGATCCTCTTCTGTGGACATGTAGAGGACTTCAGTTCCCAGGGCTGTCACCCACCGAAAACAAATCAGCCTTAAGATGAGCATAGATATTTAAAAAAAATTTTTTTTTTTCAAAAGGCAGAGCATGAGAGAGATCAGTCTTTATTCTCTGGTTCACTTCCCAAATGCCTATAACAGCAGGGTTTGGCTGGGCCAAAGCCAGGAGCCTGGAACTCTATCTGGGTCTTCCATGTGGGTGGCAGGGGCCTAAGCACTTGAGCCATCATCTGCTGCCTCCCAGGATGCATCAGCAGGAAACTGGATCAGAAGTGGAGGAGTCGGGACTCAGACCGGCACTCTGATACGAGATAAGGGTGTCTCAAGTGGCGGCTTAACCTGCTGTGCTATAACACCCACCTCAAGATGAGAATCTTAAAGTGTCTTCTACTTCCTGTGTTTTTAAAGTAAGAGGTAGGGCCTACCTCTAAGTCATTCGGACCAGAGAGCTTTCCGGCTCCACAAGGGCCACCATTGTCTCCGCCCCAGGTGTTTCCAGGAGACAGTGTCAGCGGGAAGGCTGTGGGTTTGTGGTCCAGGGACTGATCTAGCTTCTGTTCACAAAGCCGATGAGACAGGTCCCAGGATGTGCCCCGGGCGGAGCAAGGCCAGTGCTGTGTAGTGCACTTGCTCCCTGAGTTAGGGAGCCGTGTAACTGTGCCTTGTCTTTAATTCTCAGAAGCGGAAGTTGAAGGAAGGTGGTGAGAAGATAAAGAAGAAGAAAAAAGATGACACTTATGACAAGGAGAAGAAATCGAAAAAGTCCAAGTTTTCCAAAGCCGGGTGAGAGGCAGCAGCTTCTTTGCTAGGATGAAGTCTGACCTGTAGGGCAGGACACCTGGGAGCTGACTCACCCTCCCCACAGCTTGAGAAGAGGCAGCAGGGCCTGGCTTCCCACAGTGGCTTGCTGGGCACAGTCAGACACTCACATCTCTGTGTCAGATAGCCAGAGTTTCTCTGTTCCACTGTCAGTGTTGGCAAATGCTCTGTCACTGTGTGATTGCTGACGTTCCTTGCTCTGAGTGTTCCTCTCTCTGCCCCAGTTCTTCTGTCTCAGCTGTTTTCCCGTGTCTTCTGTGGTCCTGCTTCCTTCTCTTCACTCAGTCTCACCCCAGCTGCCTTCAAGTTGCTGCTGTTCTCTGCTGCTCCTGCTTTCTCCCTTTAAATGCTTTTCTTGCCCCTTCCCTTTTGTGCAATCTTTTATTTCAGCCTGGCAGTGGTTCTTAAAAACCCATCGGATATTTAGCACTCTGTGACACTGTGTTGCTAACCTGTCTTAACTCTCAAGCTTTGGTCTCAGCCAGAACGAGCTCCATATGCCAAGAGGAGGGAGGAATAAAACAGGGTGACTGTGACTGAGGTTCTCCTGGAGACCATTGCCCTGGGAGCAGGGGTGAATGCCTCTGGAGTCCCCTGAGGGGGTGTCCTGCAGCCCAGGTGACCAGCTTCCTCCCTCTTGCTTGCAGCTTCACAGCCCTCAATGCCAGTAAGGAGAAAAAGAAGAAGAAGTACTCTGGGGCTCTAAGTGTTAAGGAGATGCTAAAGAAGTTTCAGAAGGAGAAGGAGGCTCAGAAAAAGAGGGAGGAAGAGCATAAGCCTGCAGCCGTCTCCTCAGCGGAAGCCCAGGGCCTGCGGGAACTGGAGGGCGCCTCGGACCCCTTGCTCTCGCTCTTTGGCTCAACTTCTGACAACGACTTGCTTCAGGCGGCCACTGCCATGGACTCGCTGACTGATCTGGACTTGGAGCAGCTGCTCAGTGAGTCTCCGGAAGGAAGCCCCTTCCACGATATGGATGATGGGAGTGACTCCCTTGGGGCGGGACTGGACCAGGAGTTCAGGCAGCCCGCCTCCCTCCCTGAAGGCTTGCCGGCACCTCTGGAGAAGCGCGTCAAGGAGCTGGCCCAGGTACGGGGACGTGGTGGGCTGGGCTCTCCTGGAGGCGTTTCAGGCGGGTTGCTGTGGGTTCCGCGCCACCCACGTGAGACCGGATGCAGAGACCCTTAGTGAGCTGGCGGTTCAGGTGCAGGCTCTTTGCAAGCTTTCCTCTCGTGCTGAGTGAGGAAAGGTGTGAGTTTGTCCATCACGGATCGTTTTTAAGCTTTTCTCGATTCTTTTGCTTTGGAAACTTTGCTTTCTTCTGGGAGATTTTACTCTTTCCATTTCCTGTCAGTTTTTCCCCCTACACAGTGTCTTTCCTGTTGTGTGCAGAGTGACACTGATGTTGCCAGCAGGCAATTGAATCAGAGATTCAGCCTAGTTTTGAAGGTTTGGAAGATTCACAAAAGTCGGCAAACATGTACATTACACATAGGTCGTATGCTTTGTTTCCATGGATTTTGGTTGCACCCTCGTGTTAAGTATCATCTGTGTTAAGTAGTGGTTTAGGAATGTCTAAATTGTGATCCATTAGAAGAAGCTTAACTTTATATGCCATCCATGTCCCATTACAAAGAATAACAATGACCTTCACAGTATAGCAGTGACGGTGGGCATGGATCTCTGAGCACCGTGAGCTTTCAGTTCGGTAATGTGTCACATACTGTGCACCGACCACGGCTCGATCGTTACGACAGCACTTGATTTTTGGTCAAAGTTACTTTGTACTTTGGCCATCGTGACTGGTAGTGCAGTTCAGTGACATTTACACTTCTCTGTAAGTCTTAGTTCAGTGATTCTCATGCATTGCAGAATTCCTGTTTTGTGTTACAGGGAAGGGTAAAATAGCAACCACAGCTACAGATTTTCTCACTTGCAAAAAATATTTGCAGATACTATGTGAGACAGATAAAGCATCTATTTAGATGTAGTTCGTCCTTGCTAGCTGTGTGCAGTGATAGACACATGTATTCCGTCTGAATGTAATGGTTTAAGGGACTCTGCAGTATGTCAGTGATTCAGAGCCTGTTTAATATGCATGGTGGTGGACAGAGGCAGAACTTGGCTTGTTTGAGCATGCTGTCCTCAGAATTGATGTAAAAAAATGACTCCCTGTTCCTTTCAGTCCTCTGGTTTGTAATCACATTGTTTGGTAGCTTCTGAAAGTCTTGTTGGTGAGTTAGGGTGGGTCTCTGTGTCGTCTTGGATGTGTCCCCATTCCCACCAGACTACGTTCTGGTATGACGACTTAACATTCATTTGTTGGGAAAGGTGGGGACGACTTTGATGGGAATGAAGTGACATCGGCTGAATCAGTGTTGGGCTGTGGTCCAACCTCACAGGAAGGACTCCCTATTTGGCCAACTGTCCATCTCGGGCTTATACTAGGGCATGACACAGAGGGGTCCCAGATCCTGTCCCAGGCAGACCTGTGTCCTGTGAAGGGTTGGTAACCAGGAGAGGGCGGGCTTCTAGATTAAAAATACAGTGTTCAAGGGTGAAGTTGATGCTTATCCAACAGCACTGAGAAATTTTGAAAAATAGAGTGGAGAGTTATGGGAATTAGCCACATCCCACCAATCTGAAAATGATTTCTGTTTGCATTTACCAGTCTAGGCTTTGTGTGTATTTTTTTTTTTTAAGATTTATTTATTTATTTGAAAGTCAGAGTTACGCAGAAAAGGAAAGAGAGGCAGAGAGAGAGAGAGAGAGAGAGAGGTCTTCCATCTGCTGGTTCACTCCCCAGTTGGCCGCAACAGCTGGAGCTATGCTGATCTGAAGCCAGGAGCCAGGAGCTTCTTCTGGGTCTCCCATGTGGGTGCAGGGGCCCAAGGATTTAGGTCATCTTCTACTGCTTTCCTGGGACATAGCAGAGAGCTGGATGGAAAGTGGAGCAGCCAGGACTCGAAATGGTGCCCGTATGGAACGCGGGCACTGCAGGCAGCTGCTTTACCCGCTACGCCACAGCACTGGCCCCTGTGTGTATGTTTTAATGCCATTGTAATTACAGTTGTGAATAATTGTATATTGCTATTTTTACTTAAAATTATTTTTTCAAAAGATTGATGTATTTATTTGAGAGATAGAACCACAGAGAGAGGGAGAAAAAGAGAGAAAGTTCTTCCATCTGCGGATTTACTCCCCAAATGGCTGCAATGGCTGGAACTGGGTCAGACCAAAGCCAGGAGCCTCTTCTGGGTCTCCCTCGTGGGCTCAGGGGTCCAAGCACTTGGGCCATCTTCCACTCTCTTCCCAGGCTACAGCAGAGAGCTGGATCAGAAGAAGAGCAGCAGGACACAAACCAGTGCCCATATGGGATGCCGGTGCTGTAGGCAGAGGCCTATAGCCCATTATGCCACAGCACTGGCCTCTTAATAAATAGTATTTTAAAGTCCCCATTACTTTTATGGTAGCATTAAAGAGAAGGCGTGTTTTAAAAAGCCACTTCTGCCTTTCCACAGGATTCCTGAGAGCTCCTTCCTGCCCAGAGGCCTGCACTGGGGCACTGGGGTCTCCTGTATGGGTATATGAGTGCTCTGGAGCTCCAGACATGCTGGGAGAGACAGCCTTCTCAGGGAAGGAATGCCTTTGTGCACAAAAATTGCATATAATTCTAGGAGCCAAACCTGAATATTTGGACACTTAGTAAGGATAAGGAGCCCTCTCCTGATATTAAAATGGATATTGCTTTTTTTTTTTTTTTTAATGTTTATTTATTTGAAAGTCAGAGTTACAGTGAGAGAGAGAGAGAAAGAGAAAGGAAAGACAGGGATCTTCCATCTACTGGTTCCCTCCCCTAATGGCCACAACAGCTGAGGCTGGGCCAGGCTGAAGCCTAGAGCCTGGAGCTTCTTCTGGGTCTCCCACATGGGTGCAGGGGCCCAAGGGATTGGGCCATTCTCCACTGCTTTCCTAGGCACATTAGCAGGAAGCTGGATTGGAAGTGGAGCAACTGGGACTAGAACTGGCGCCTGTACGGGATGCCGGCACTGCAGGTGGATGTGTAACCTGCTACACCAAAGTGCAATCCCCTAGACCTTGCATTTTAGAATTTAAATTAAACTTCATGCATGTAACTATAACATTTGCAGTGTTATGTGTTTCATACTTTATTTTTCACTCCCCGCCTTTCTCCTTTTCCCATGTCCTTTATTTTTATAACATTGATCACTTTTTTTTTTTTTAAGATTTATTTATTTATTTGAAGGTCAGATTTACATAGAGAAGGAGAGGCAGAGAGAGAGAGAAAGGTCTTCCATTCACTGATTCACTCCCCAATTGGCCACAATGGCCAGAGCTGTGCCGATCTGAAGCCAGGAGCCAGGAGCTTCTTTTGGGTCTCCCACGTGTGTGGAGGGGCCCAAGGACTTGTGCCATCTTCTACTGCCTTCTCAGGCGATAGCAGAGAGCTGGATAGGAATCAGAGTAGCCAGGACTTGAGCCAGTGCCTATATGGGATGTGGGCACTGCAGGCAGCGGGTTAACCCACTGGGCCACAGTGCCGGTCCCATCACATTTTAAATCGTTTAATCTTTTTTCTTTTTTTTAACATTTATTTATTTATTTGAAAGTCAGAGTTACACACAGAGAGAGAGAGAGAGGTCTTCCATCTACTGGTTTACTCCCCAATTGGCCACAATGGCCAAAGCTGCGCTGACCCGAACGCAGGAGCCAGGAGCTTCTTCCGGGTCTCCCATGTAAGTGCATGGGCCCAAGGACTTGGGCCATTTTCTACTGCTTTTCCAGGCCATAGCAGAGAGCTGGATCAGAAGTGGAGCAGCCGGGTCTCGAACCGGCGTCCATATGGGATGCTGGCACTGCAGGCCAGAGCCCCCACATTTTAAATCTTAATTCTACAAAATACATATAAGATACACAAGATACATCTTAAAAAACTGTTTTGTTATTTGAAAGACAGAGCTCCCATCTTCTTGTTTACTCCTTAGATATATACAATGGCCTGGGCTGGGCTGGTTGAATATAGGAACTAGTAACTCAGTCCAGGTCTTCCACACTGGTAACAGGACTTGAGCCATCTCACTGCTTCCCAAAGTGTACATTAGCAGGAAACTGGAGTCAGGATCCAGAGTTGGAATTGTATCATTTTCTATTGCTGTCTAAAACCACACTGAAGTTTTGGTTTAGTGCTTGGTTCGCCTCTCCTGATGGTGGATTAGCTGGGTGCTTACACTTTGAACCTGCCAGAGCACATGCTTGGGGCTGCATTCAGCTGGTGAGGTGGCCAGGGGTGGCCAGGCTGCGCTCTCCCTGGGCTTCTTCAGGTGCTGATGGTCTTAGGGCAGTGTTTGCAGTACGTGCAGGTGGAAGCTGCTGGGCCCTCGAGTTGTGGCTTAAAGGTTATGTGTGTCGTGTTGCTTCCACCTTACTAGTGGTCACGGCCGAATAGCAGCCAGACTCAAGTGTGGGGGCGGAGCTAGAGGACATTCCTCTGGCAGAGAGGTAGAATCTTTTACCATGGCAGGAACCTGTGGTCCACCAAGTTGTGATGCAGCTTCTGATGCAATGTGTGTCAATTCCTTAGGGAAAAACACTTTGTGGGAAACAAAAATCAGATATATCTTTGAGCATGATGTGATATTTGAAATCTTAAAAAAAAAAAGTCTTGGTGAACCTACGTGTATTAAAGAGATGCTGCAAGATGGGTGTCTTGATAGACGCCCATGCTGTGTTTA
Source organism: Lepus europaeus (assembly GCF_033115175.1). Taxonomy (NCBI): domain Eukaryota; kingdom Metazoa; phylum Chordata; class Mammalia; order Lagomorpha; family Leporidae; genus Lepus; species Lepus europaeus. The sequence goes on from NC_084847.1 coordinate 3,734,799, forward strand.
TGGTTTTCTTTTCTAGTTTAGCCCATTTTCATTGCCTACTCATTTGTATGTGGGCCTCCAGGGAATCTGGTGATTTGATGGCCTTTTTCTGTTTCCTGTTGATGTGTATTGATGGTGTCTTTACAAGTGGTGGTTGTTGGAACATACGGCTGCCGAGAAAGTCAGGTTTGATGTCCCTTCAAGTTACTTTCTTGATGTAGCCTGCCCAAAGAGATGACCTAGCACTGCTTTGGTCCTCTCCCATCCAGCATAAAATAGGAACAGTACTGAAGAAACAGAGATTCCCATATCACCCACTCTTTACTGTACTCTTTTGTAGGGTTAGAACTAACCCTTATCACCAGAAACCAGGGGAGGTAGATCCAAACAAGTAAGGTAGAACAAAAGCCATCTTTTTAAAAATAGTCTTTTTAAAAAAGATCTTTTAAAAAGCATCTTTTTAAAAATAAAAAATCATTCCAGGTTTCCTACTATTCAGCAAAAACAGGTACAGTATATATGATTTTAAGCTAGGTACCAAAAGGCTACAGTGACTTTTCTTATAATAAATAAAATGGTTCATTAGGCTATTGGAATTCTTGTAAATCAGCATGATCGGGGTGTTTGATTTAACTTCATTTCCTAGTTAATTTGAGATTGATTAATTTATACAACTCCTGGGGGCAAGAATGTCTTGTCTTAAGGGTGAGGGACTTCACTTATTTCTGGAAGACTTATCAGATACATCTGCAATTGCTCTTTTAATTAGATTTGCTTAAAAATGCAGCACTTGACTAATTATCTTTTGTATAAAGCCAGACCCTCAGAGATATTGTCTGTGCAGTTCAGGCGGCTTCAGAAAATGGTTTTGAAGATTATAAAGGCTGAAAGCTTCTGAAGTGTTAGAGAAATGGCTGATACAGTTTAATTGGGAAGTTCAGCTGTTGATGTCTGACGAATAGTGGGGCGTTTGCACTGCATGTTCAAGATAATGAGATTGAATTAATGTGTGGTGCTTTCGGATCCTTTAACTAGCTGTGTGAGCCTGAGCAAAAGAATGGCAGTTTTATTTTCTCTCAAAATTCCAGTAACTGCTGGGACAGAATTCTGAATTCTCCTGAAAGCATAAGAAAGTCTCACGTGTGTTGGTTAAAAGTGACGCCTTCTCTTGCTTCTGCTGCCCGTCTGCCAGTGTCAGAGCCGCCATCCAAGGCGTCTGGCTGCCCTCTGACCAGGGGACCTTCGGAAGCTTGAGTTTGTATCATCGCAAGGTTACTTCTGGTTATTCAGCATGAAGCTTTGTGTCCCCTACTTGGTCTTAGAGTTGCGCCTGTTCCTTTTTCCTGTGTCCGTTCACTCAGCTGACATTACTAGGTACCTGTGATGTTATCGGCAGCTGTGGGAAACATACTGGTGACTAAGTTTGCTTCTTGTCTATTGTGATCTTGCTGTGTAAATGGCAATGGACCCAACCATAGGACAGAGTAGTGTGAAATAAGCTCTTTGGTGTTTGGACAGATAATCGGTGGACAGCCAGACTTAAGGAAGTCAAAGCTGGTGGGGGAGAGGTTACGAGAACGGGCGTGGCTAGCCTTGTAGTGTGGTACACAGAGCTGAGGCTGAGTGGCTGTATGGTGGGATTCCCCCAGAATGTGATAGGAGATGGAAGCTGATTGGATGGCCATGCCCAGATCCTGGAGAATCCTGACTGCCATGTGGGTTTGATTCTAGGCTGGGAAAGAGCCAGTGAAGGGCTCTAAGGTGGGAATGGGAAATTTGAGAAGTTGGGAATATGGTTATTAGAAGAAGAGACTCGAGGAGTGCAAGCAGGAGGTGGTGGTTCTGGTTCAGGGGTGGTGGAGTTTGCTTTCCAAGGGTCAGATGTGCATAGAAGTAATTGGAAATGACTTTGACATCCCTGGGAAAGGATGAAGTTGAGAGATTTTCATGTGAGGAGCCTCCATGAGTGTGTGTTACTTTGAAACTATCGGAAAGGAAGAAGTTATTGGGAAAAGTGGATTCTGGAGAGAACCCTGGGAATCTTCCAGTAAGGAAGCTAGTGGTGAAGACAGAAAGAGCAGCTGGTGGCCGGCGCCGTGGCTCACTAGGCTAATCCTCCAGCTGTGGCGCCGGTACCCCGGGTTCTAGTCCCAGTTGCTCCTCTTCCAGTCCAGCTCTCTGCTGTGGCCCAGGAAGGCAGTGGAGGATGGCCCAAGTGCTTGGGCCTTGCACCCACATGGGAGACCAGGAGGAAGCACCTGGCTCCTGGCTTTGGATCGGCACAGTGTGCCAGCCATAGCGGCCATTTGAGGGGTGAACCAATGGAAGGAAGATCTTTCTCTCTCTCTCTCTCACTGCCTGTCAAAAAAAAAAAAACAAAAACAGCTGGCGAGGCTTGAAGGGACTCGGGAGATGCGACAACAGGAAGGTGGCGGGACAAGCTGTGTCTGCACTTCCAGAGGGGTGGATCAGGACCGATCTCTCTCTCCTTCAGTCACCTCGTTGTCCTTGTTTGACATCATCACTGTGTCTGATTCAGACATTTTGCAGAAAACCTTCAGAGCAATGGTTGTCTACCCTCTGCCCATTCGAGTCCCCTGGGTCACTTCAAGAGTACGCATTCCTGAGTCTTGTTCCCAGAGCTTGGGAAAGGATCACTCTGGAGTGAGGCTGTCCCCTGTGCAGCCAGATCTGAGAACCACTGGGTGCAACTTCCAGGGTTTGCCTTTCTGACCATGCTCTTAGTGTGTTGGCTACCTGCTGTGGTTGCTTCAGGAGTCTGCAGGGTTGCTCTCCAGGGTGTGAACTGGGTTCTCGTGGGAAGCAAAAGACAGAATGGGTAAATCCTGTAATCTTGGGTTAATGAACAGTACAGTCTATTATTCATCCTAATGGATTGGGTGACAGAACATTTGTGATATCTTGTATGTAGATTATGAATTTTCAAAGAGTTACAATTCCTTCATATGCTTAAACTACTCTTATTTTGATGAATAAGAAACCTTCAAATTTTGCAGGTTTTTAAAAAAAATATTTATCTTTTATTTATTTGAAAGGCATAGTTGCAGAGAGAGAGAGGGGTCTTCCATCTGCTAGTTCACTCCCCAAATGGCTACAACATCAGGAGCTGGGACTGTCTGAAGCCAGGAGTTTCTTCTGGGTCTCCCACGAGGATGCGTGGGCCCAAGGACTTGGCCGTCTTCTATTGCTTTTCCAGGCCATAGCAGAGAGCTGGATTGGAAGTAGAGCTGCCAGGACTCGAACTGACACCCATATGGGATGCTGGCACTGCAGGTGGTGGCTTTATCCATTATGCCACAGTGCTGGACCCAGGGTTTTGAGGTTCTTAGTTGCATTTCTGCTGTAGATGTTTGGAAATACAATGTCTGTCCCAGAGTAGTTTATGATGGAGGCTGGACAAGAAAGGTTGAGAGCTGGCTCAATTGGCCTCCGACCAAATGTATTGTTATTTCTTCAGACATGTGTGATTTTCTTATATGACTGTTGCTTTAAGTCCTGGGAAGAACAGGTAGTGTAGACATGCTGCGGTAGCATTTGAAAAGCGTATTGATCACAGGTGAAGTTGATTTTGGGGTTAGGGCGGGGTTGGGAAGGTGCCCCTAATGGCGTGTGACTCTGTGCCTGGGGGGAGCATGCACTAACAGCTGTTCCTGTCTGCTGTGAACCAGGCTGCCAGAGCTGCTGATGGAGAGAGCAGACAGAAGTTCTTCACCCAGGAGATTAATGGCATCCTGCTGGAGTGAGTATCTTTTGTTTGTTTGTTTGAATTGCTGTTACCAGGCCTGAGCAGGCCCTGAGAGAGGACGTGCCACCGAACTCCATAAAGCTGGCCACCAATAAGAGACGAGACGATCTGGATTTTACCATTTCTGCTATGGTTGTATTACAAAAACCAAATGGATGCACTGAATTCTTGTTTTCAGCCTCATGAATGTCAGGCAGCAGACTTACTGGGACACTGTAATAGTCAGACTTGTTGGAAGAGGACTTTCTGGAAGATGAGAGGAGGAGCGAGAGCAGGTGTTGCTTCCCTCAGAAGCCAGAAGAATGAGTGACAGCGAGGTGGCCTTGAGCGGGCTCCACATTAGGGACTAATCGTCGTCTTGCTCTCACTTCTCTCAGTGCTTGTGTACATCATCCTGGACAGGATTCTCCCAGATCCAAGGCACTGCACAGTGTGAATTGGGTTAAGAAGCAAAAAACTCAGCACAAAAATTTAAGCCAGAAACGTGTGTCTGGCCTCCAGCTCCACAGCTGGCTCCCCTGGTTACTGTACATAGCAAGGGGAGCTGGCTGCTCAACACAGGATTGTGCGTGTGTAAGAACGGTTGTCAGGGCCTGGGAATGTTCTAGCATATCTAGCAAATGACTTTGCCTGGCCACATCTAGGTTGACCACTTGGGTCGGGAAACATGGGCTGCAGACAGCGCCCAGGGGTCACCGTGGACAAGAAATTTGTGTCAGTAAGGAACCCACTTGAGTGTGTCATACGTGGAGAGCTCAAAACATTGAAAAGGAACGTTCTTCTGGTTATTTAGATGGGAAAGCTGGAGGAGTGAGGATTTCCCTGACCTCATAACCACAAGTAGAACTGGGAACTGAAAACAACACTTACAGAAAGTATTTCCTCTCAACCCAAGCAACTTGTTACTTTCCATTTTGAAAATTTTTGTGCTTGCTTTGTTTATGAAATTTGGCCCTTTGGGCTCTGTTTTCCTGTCTTTGGCCTGAGAGCCTGAACTTCCTATGCTTGCCCACCTTCATGGGGTTTGGGAGTTGCTCTCATTGTTTGATGTCTGAAGATCATCAGCCTTGGCTTAGGCTGTGTAGCCTACAAGATAAGGCTTGAGCTGCTTTGAGTCTTAGCTTTTTTGTTGTTGTTGTTGACAGGCGGAGTTAGAGAGAGAGACAGAGAGAAAGCTTTTCCTTTCTATTGGTTCACACCCCCCCCAAATGGCCGCTACAGCCAGCGCACTGCAGCTGGAGTCCTGCGCTGATCCGAAGCCAGAAGCCACGTGCTTCCTCCTGGTCTCCCATGCGGGTGCAGGGCCCAAGCACTTGGGCCATCTTCCACTGCCTTCCTGGGCCACAGCAGAGAGCTGGACTGGAAGAGGAGCAACTGGGACTAGAACCCGGGGTACCAGCACTGCAGGTGGAGGATTAGCCAAGTGAGCCACAGCACCGGCCAGAGTCTTAGCTTTATACTCCATGTAGAGTGACGTCTTGAAGAGAGAGGCCTCCACGAACTGCCCACTGTTGACAGCTCTCTTCTGTTCTTCAGTATAGAGGTACAGGTGCGTGAGCTGAGTAGCCAGGTCCGTTCTGGGGTGTACGCCTATCTCGCCTCGTTCCTGCCCTGCAGTAAGGATGCTCTGGTCAAGCGTGCTCGGAAACTTCACCTCTACGAGCAGGTGGGTGGCTGTGGCATGCAGCTCTGGCTTCGGAGCCCAGATGAGACTCCATGGGTGGCGCGTCTGCACTGTCCCTTCCACGGTGCCCTTGTGTGTCCTCAGTGTGAGTGTGGTGCACAGTCCAGATGTGTGATGTGTCCTGCAGGGGGGACGTCTGAAGGAGCCTCTGCAGAAGCTCAAGGAAGCCATCAGCCGAGCGATGCCAGAGCAGATGGCCAAGTACCAGGATGAATGCCAGGCGCACACACAAGCAAAGGTTGCCAAGTAAGTATCTCCCGTGGCGCCTGTGTCCTCTCTTCTCGACACTTCCCAGTGTTTACTTCCATTTCCACAGGAGACCCTGACTCTTCTTCAGCATTGTCACCATATATCTGACCAGTCTGAGATATTTAGGGGGTTGGAGGAAGAGGGGCAAGAGGACTTTAGTGTCCCGCTTAATTCTGTTCATGCTCTTACAGGATGCTGGAAGAGGAGAAGGACAAAGAGCAGAGAGAACGGATTTGTTCTGATGAAGACGAAGATGAAGAAAAGGGAGGCAGAAGGATAATGGGGCCCCGGAAGAAATTCCAGTGGAATGAAGAAATCAGGTGTGCTCAGACTGGGGCCTCATGGAGGGTGTGTGGGGCCAGGGTCAGCACGTCTGCTGTGGCTGAGGAAAGTTAGGGTCATTTGCTCTCATGAGAGCTGTTCAGAGTACACGACTGAATTCTCAGAGCGCATTTGGGGGCAGTTTGGAGATTGTGATTTCTGCCTACTCCTCAGAGAGCTGCTTTGCCAAGTGGTGAAGATCAAACTGGAAAGTCACGACCTGGACAGGAGCAAGGCCCAGGCATGGGAGGACTGTGTCAAGGCCTTTCTGGATGCTGAGGTGAAGCCACTGTGGCCCAAAGGCTGGATGCAGGCCAGGTGAGAGCCAGTGTGGCCAGGTGGGGCTGGCATGCAGGTGGCGAAGTGGGTGAGCCAGGCCACTGGGGGGCTGTCCTGTCCTTCACCTTAATTACAGGGACCGTGAGGAAGGGCAGTCACACGTGGGGTTTTGACTTTGTTGTTCTTTGTCCCACTTCACTTCACTCCTCTCATGTCAGTGTGCATTTTCCTGATAGGGCCTGGTTGTTCTTGCTAGAAGCTGAGAGTTGGATTCGTCCTGGTCTTCTCGTGTGCGAGTAGCAGGACTGTTTGCCATTTGGCACTGAGTGCCAGCCCTGCATCTCAGTGGCTCTTTCGTGTGATGTTGCTTCCCATGAGTGGAGGTGTAACCTGGGACAGGAAGTGTCTGTAGGAGCTAGTTTCTTTCTTTCTTTCTTTTTCTTTTTCTTTTTTTTTTAGATTTATTTTATTTATTTGAAAGACAGTTACAGGGAGAGCTAGAGACACAGAGAGAGGTCTTCCATCTGCTGATGGCTCAAATGGCTGCAACAGCCGGAGCTGAGCCGATCCAAAGCTAGGAGCTCATTCCAGGTGCAGGGGCCCAAGCACTTGGGCTATCCTCTGCTGCTTTCCTAGGCACATTAGCAAGGAGATGGATCTGAAGTAGGGTAGCCGGGACTTGAACTGGTGCCCATATGGGATGCTGGCTCTGTAGGCCAGGGCTTTAACCTGCTGAGCCACAGCGCCAGCCCTGGAGCTAGTTTTCTTGACTGGAACTGACTGAGCTGTGGTTTGAACCAATCACGGAGCCTTTGGGATTGCTTTTCTCTCCATATAGTTTGGACTCGTATAAAGAAAACTTTAGTTTTTCTGGAAGAGCACACACTGTGGTCACCCCACATTTTGTTCTTGGGAGCGATGGCAATAGGAGTGAGGAAGCTGCCGCCGCCTTTTTGGGAAATGTATAATGAGAAATCTCAGGCAGAGCCGTAGCTTTTCGTGATAAAGCCCAGACTTTTTTCCCCCTCTGACTTGAAATTCCGCTCACCTATCACCTGGTAGTTAATGAGGAGCAGCCACTGAGTACTAGGATCACTAGGTGCTTCTGTGGCCCAGTGACCCAGGGCCGTATGCAAACGCCCAGTGTAACGTGTCTTTCAGGACTCTGTTTAAGGAGAGCCGACGAGGCCACGGACACCTGACGTCAATCCTGTGAGTATCTCAGTGCCTGCACTTCTCAGGACTGCTGCTCTGTGTCACCTTCTCTGGATAGCCTCTCAACCTTTTTCTGTGCCCATTCCTTTGAACAGGGCCAAGAAGAAAGTAATGGCCCCTTCGAAGGTCAAGGTGAAGGTGAGTCAGCCTGCACAGGACACACGCCAGCCATGCTCAGGAAACCTCTTCAGTAACTGTGGCAACTTGTTAAGATTGGCAGGTCCATTTCTGGGAGCAGTTGTGGATGGCACTCTTAAAGTTGTCCCAGGGCAGAGGCCTTGGAGGGGAGGGTGGGGGCTTTAACCCCCTCTAGCTTCAGTTCTGTAGAATAGTCCCTGCCTGGCCCAGTGCTGAGCCTGTTTGAGGATTAAGTGGGGTCTTAGTGGCAGCCCTCTGTGTGAGCCCCTCCAGATGTGAAGGGGAGACATGTCTGTGTACCTGTGAAGGTAGGTGTGGCTCTAGGGAGGAGATGCTTCATCACCCGTGTGGCACAGCCTAGAGTGACAGTAACAATGGAGCAAGTACAGGGAGTGCAGAACAGACACGGTCACAGAAACCTCTGAGGCAGAGCAGTGGCTCTTTCCTGGGTGGCCTTCCCCGTACCTGAGCAGCCTGCGAGATGTGTGGATCACTTACTCCCAACTATCTTTTGAGTTCCTATAATGTCTAAGACACAACATTAAATACCAGGGATGCAAGAGTGACAGGATGGACCTTATTCTTCGGAACCCAGACTGAGGACACAGGTGCTGGGAATATCAAGGATGAAAAGAACACTGGTTTCAGGTCATTCTCAAGCTGCGCTTAAGCCTGATTGTGGGTGGTAGCTCCCCAAGGTCGTGTGAATGCCAGTAGGCAGGACCTCTCTTTGCATGAGTCTTACTACACTCTTAGAGGAACAGAGAACATTTCCCTGTGTGGAGGTGGGGATAAGGCATCCTTACCAACAAAGCCTGCTGGGGTAAATCCAGCCTGGCCAGCCGGACACACGCTGGAGGGTGCTAAAGTTGCATCATTGGAAGACAGGGCAGGGGCAGGTGTTGTGGAGGGTTAAGCTGCCACTCAAGAGAGCCGCATCCCATATTGGTGTGTCAGTTTGAGTCCCTTTTGCTCCTCTTCCAATCCAGCTTCCTTCAGAGGCATTCTGGGAGGCAGTTGATGATGGCTGTAATGTTTGGGCACCGGCCACCTACATGGGAGACCTCGTTCAAGTTCCTGGCTCCTGGCTGTTGAGGACATTTGGGGAATGAACCAGTGGATGGAAGATTGCTCTGTCTTTGCCGCTCTGTCATTCTGCATTTCAAGTCCGTGAAAGTAAAATTAAAAGTAGCTGAAAGATAAGAGGCCGGCGCTGTGGCTCAACAGGCTAATCCTTTGCCTGGTGGCGCCGGCACACCGGGTTCTAGTCCCGGTCAGGGCGCCGGATTCTGTCCCGGTTGCCCCTCTTCCAGGCCAGCTCTCTGCCGTGGCCTGGGAGTGCAGTGGAGGATGGCCCAAGTGCTTGGATCCCTGCACCACGTGGGAGACCCAGAGGAAGCTCCTGGCTCCTGGCTTCGGATCAGTGCAGTGCGCTGGCCGCAGCGCGCCAGCCATGGCGGCCATTGGAGGGTGAACCAACGGCAAAGGAAGACCTTTCTCTCTGTCTCTCTCACTGTCCACTCTGCCTGTCAAAAATAAAATTTAAAAAAAAAAAAGATGAGAGGCAGATACCTTCTCTCTGCCATGTTTGTCTGGGATGACACAGAAGGCACAGTTCTTTGTATCTTCAGTTGTTCTCACAACAGGCAAGTGTTAGGATCTTTGGATACCTTTCCCCATCAGTGTTTCTGTTTTCCTCTAGGAATCGTCTGCTAAACCTGATAAAAAAGTTTCTGTCCCGTCAGGACAGATGGGCAGCTCCATAGCTTTGTCCTCAGAACTCCAGGGCGGAGGCCCGAGCCTTGGGGCCACAAGCAGAGAGCTCCCATCACAGCCATCTGGTGGTCCCGTCAGCCCTGCTCCTGTCTGCCTGGACGACTCACTGGATGAAGACTTGGGCCGTAATCCAACCTCCTCGGTGGAATCCGTGTCCAAGGAGCTGGCTGTGTTGAATAGCAGAGCAGCAGGGAGCTCTGAATTCACACTACCTGTACCTTCCAAAGCATCTGCAGACAAAGCTGGAGGTGTTCTGTGTACAGAGGAGAAAAGGAACTTTGCGAAGCCCAATCCTTCTGCCCCCCAGCCCACTAGCTCCCTACAATCCCCCCTCAATTTTCTGGCTGAACAGGCTTTGGCCCTAGGGCAGTCATCTCAGGAGAAAAAAGCAGAGAGTTCTGGCTACAAAGAGCTCTCCTGCCAGGCTCCCTTCAGCAAGGGCCTGCCAGAAGCTCACCAGTCCAAAGCAAAGCACCATGGCTTGCCACGGACGCCTCACGGACCCCTGGCGGCGGCTGGTGTGCCTGGCCCCCAAGTCAGAGTCCTTCACGCAGGCACCCAGCAGCAGAAAAGCTTCACCCCCCCTGCCCCTTTTGTAAATAAGCTCCAAGGCCCAAAGGCCGCCTCTGCACAGTGCCACCGTTCCCTCCTGCAGCTGGTGAAGACGGCGGCCAAAGGCCAGAGCCTCCATCCCCCCGCGCCAGCCTCCACGGCAGCCTCCGGTGGCAGCTCTCAGAAGACCCCAGCCACGTCCTCCGCTGCTCTGAGCCATGCAGCCAAGCCGCATTCAGCCAGCTCTGCAGGGCCGTCTTACAAGAATAACCCCTTTGCCGGCTCGGCCTCCAAACATGGGGTTTCTTCTGGCGGCTCCTCTGCTGGAGGAGCGCCGGTGCAGAGCTCTCCCCCCCAGCCCTTGTTCCCCAGCGTACAGCCTCCCTCCGCAGGCCAGCCAGCCAGCCGGCCTGCACCAAGCTCTGCCGTGAAGAAACCACCCGTCTCCCAGAAGCTGACCCTGGTGGCTCCTCCTGGTGGTCCCAATGGAGATGCTGGTGGCGGGACCCAGGGAGTGGCGAAGTTACTGACCTCCTCCCTGAAGCCGGCTGCGGTTAGTAGTGTGGCAGCGCCTGCCTCCTTGCCAGTGAGTATCCTGGCAGCCCAGCTCACCCCCCTTGCCTTGCCCTGGGTGGAGAAGGAGACCCCAGACCAGTGGTTAGGTGGGGATGGTGAGCTCAGGCATCCCTTTCTGGTAACAGGAAGCCCAGGGTGCTATGATTTCTGTAGGGGTACTGATGGAGCCGCAGGACCACTCAGCACCGTGCCCGCAGGGAGTCTCAGTCTGGGGTGCACCCCGAGGCGCAGGATCTGCCCATCTCTCTGAACAAGGGGGATAGAAGTGCTGTCAGTGGCTGGCGGTAGTGAGCGTGCACCTTCTCAGTGGCTCTGCAGGGGGAGAGGTAGTCTGACGCAGGCCAACAGTGAGGAGTCCTGCTTGGGCATCGCTCTGAGAAATTTGGACACAGGTTGGGGAAGTGGGAAAGAGTTTTTTCTTTCATTTTCCCAAAACACCCTTCTAGCTGTAGTTGCAAAAAAACGACAGAAAGGTCTGTCTAGGGAGGCATCACTTCCCTCTTCCCACCACTTTGTTTTCCCTGTTTCTTCTTAAAAACAAAGATTAATAAATATATAACTGATAGCTTAAGAGGGTACTTGCAGCATTGATGGAAAATGGAATTTAAAGTTAAGTTTATTGTGGTGCAAAAATTTTTGAAATCCCCACATAGTTTTTTCACGTGTTTCTCATGCCCTTTTGTATGGCTGTGTGTGTTCTATGGCTGTCAGTGTCCACGCACACGTCAGTGCCTGTCTACATGGACATTTGTGGATATTGATGCATATATTTTCCATTTCTCCACAAAGGCATATTTAATGTCCTGGTTTTAAAAATTGACTCTGTACCCTGAAAACCACTGCATGTCGTCTCTGTGGGCTGCAGAGGGAGAGGGTGCTGGTACAGAGGTTTTACATGCACGTGTCCCTGTCCTGCATGGCTTCAGGGTGGCTTGTGGGTTACCTGTGAGCATGAGCAGATTTCTCACTGTGTGGCTGTTTCCTCCCCAGAAAGGAACGAGTGGGGCTGTGCTGCTGACCAGCTCTTCTCCTTTAAACCTGCTGTCCTCGTCCTATAAGTCCACCAGCCCGAAGCTGCCCGGGGCCATGAACTCGAACTCGCTGGGAATTATAGCCCCCGTCCCATTTCCTCTCCACGTGCTCTCCTTCAGCGCCGACTCTGCCAGAGCAGGGGTCTCCAAGGATGCCATTGTCACAGGCCCTGCCCCCGGCACGTTTCACCACGGCCTCAGCCCCAGTAAGTGTTTCTGCTCGCTCTCACCTGAGGAACCTCTGGGCTGTGATCACGGGTCCCTGTGGTGTTGTGTACTGCAATTCGTGTGTGTGTGTGTGTGTGTCTGGCGTGTGTGGGGGGGAACATCTCTGGGGACTGTGTTGAGCCCTCTCCCCTTGGGTGTGGAGCCCAGACCAGTCCAGCAGGTCATCTGTGGCTTGTAACTGCCAGAGCCACTTTTTGTCCCGTCTTCACTGTGTGTGTTTTGTTCTTTTCTCCCTCCTGTCTTCTCTCAGGTCTTCTGGCTGGCTTGCACCCCAGCCCACCCCACGCAGCGCCTCTCCCACACGCTGCCTTGTCCGCCCATAGCCCGCAGACTCTGCCAGGTAATCACAGATGGGCAGTGTGCCATGTGCACTGTGAGCTCCTCCCCCTTCCACCTGTAGCCGCTTGTCTACTGTTGAGGGTTTCAGTGTCGTGGCCTGTTGTCACTGTGTTGACGTCTTGGTTTGTCCTTCAAGGCTCTGGCTCTGTGGGTGCTCCGAATGACAAGGGGTTCTGCACTTTCCATCGGTCCCCACTTGAAGCTGCTGCTTAGCGTTCCACTGGGTGATTACAGAGAGGGTTGTGGGTCCTGAGAGCGAGGCCGAGGCGTTCCTGCTGCTCAGCTCACCTTTTCTTGACTTAGAAACAAGGCAGGCAGTGGTGCATATCCTCGAGGGCTACCTAGGCGCAACAAGGCTTTTAATTCCAAGCAGCGGTGCCTTCCCAGTGTTAGCAGTAGCCAGAGGCTCCCTGAAGTTCCTTTACCCTCAGAGAGAAAATCCACATAGTGTGAAGGGCTTTTTGGAAGGGCAGCGACTTCGATGCCAGCGAGGGTCCCAGACAGGGGCAGTTTTTAGGCCTGTCCAGATGTGGAAAGGGAAGCAGAGATGCGGGAGCATGCCAGGAACGAGGCCGCGGGCGCCTGTGGACCAGGGCTTCAGACCTAGCGTGGTGACTGAGGGCAGCACGGAGACGCCCTGTGTACAGGTGGCTTTGCCTTGTCCTGGATTCTTGATTCTTGGGTGCATTTTGTGGAATTCTGGTGCAGGGAGCTTCATGATGTCTTGGTTTTGACCGACTGTTCTCTTCCTACTCCAGCCCTGCTCCAAGCATGCCTGGGGCACTATGTCCCAGTTACCCTCCTGATCTGTGGCTCCTGAGGCCAAAGCAGCCATAGTGAAGGCTGAGGCCTGCTGGGTCAGGTGGCAGTTTTGCATCCTTGAGGGCCACACCTGTGTCCACGGTCATCGCTTTGTTCTGGAGAGCAGCGAGCCGCAGTGACTCCCCTTCCCCCAGGGCACAGAGTGGCAGCGTGTGTGCTGAGGCTGCCTGCCTCTGCTTGCGCTGGGCAGTTACTCTCGCAGAGTAAACGATGGGAGACACTGACGACAGACTGGTTGGTCTGTGGGGTCCCCCCCCCCCCAGGATTGCCATTTTTCTTTTTCCTCAGGATAGTAACAGGCTATCAGAAAAGCAGCTCTGTTCAAACAGCAGTTTGATCCAAGTGGCCCTTCTCCCCTCAGTGGACTTGAGGTTGCAGGGTCACGTGAGGGTTGCGAGGGGCCAGCTGCCTGCGTGTCGGCATGTCAGCCATGGCTGGTGTCTGCTCAGTTTACAGTTCTTCCCCGTGTGGACGTGGCATGCTCGTGTCTTTGAGTTTGTTTCTGCTCAACCCGAGGGTCTTTTTTTTGATGGTAGAGGAGTGGTCATCGCTATCTTGAGCTTATATGGTCGGGAGGCCTTACCAGGGCAAGGCAGGGGTAGCCAGAGACTTAAAGTGACCTAGGCTGCATAGCAGAGTTGCCATCCTGTGAGCCGTGCGCAGCTGCCGTCGCCTGCACAGCACCCGTGTCCATGCATGTCGCAGGCTGCTGCGAGTGGCACGCACACACATGGCCGCTGTCGGTTGTTTCCTGTTCGAGCCTTTGCTCAGTGTTCAGAGGGGTTAAGTGATCCTCCTGAGGTTTGGTTACTGCTGCCATAAGGGAACCGCAGACCTGTTCTCTGATTCTCTGTGTTCTGTTTTTGCTTATTCTTTTTCAGATGCTTCTCAGCTTCACGGGAAGGGGCCTGGTGTACCACGGAAATTATGACTGCTTTCATGGAGAGGCTTGACTAACGTTGGTCTGGGTGGAAGCCAGCTGTGTAGGTCTTGGATCACAGATCCTCACTGTCCTCCGTATGCCAGCTGGTTTCTTTGGGAACAGGTGTGAGTCCTAAGTGGAGCATTTCTTGGCACTTCTGAGGTGCCTTCAATCAAGGGAGCCACTCACGAGGCACTTCACGACCCTGGTGCTGCGGCCTTGTGGCTTTGTTGCCTGACGGTGGTCGGAGGGCAGTTCTGGGCAGGGGAGCGTGTGTTTACAAGACCGGCGGCAGAGCTGTGGTTCAAATCCATCCGAACCCGAGTGCCTCCTAGCACTTAGTGGCCAGGGGCTCCTTCTGGCCACAGGCACAGCTGGGAGACCTACCTGATCTCTTTGCAAAATACTGAGAACATCTAATATCTGGCCATTGTGAGGGGCCAGTTTCTCCTTGGAACCTGACAATGAAGCTCTTACGGAGAAATGACCTTTGTAGATTCACAGTTGTAATAGGATTTTTAAAGACACCTATTTTGGGCTGTTTTCATCGTTACCATTAAATGCATTGGATGGACTGGGACAGTTCTTTACACATCATATTTTAGGAAGATGTAATTCCAGTGCCTTTATGGTGGGGCAGGATTTGACAGTGCACATCCATTCAGCCCGCTGAGTGGACCTGTGTGGAGACCTTTTTAGAAGATGTGTCTGTATTGAAGACGAAGCCAGTTTTGTTTGAGTTTTTTACAGTTGCACATCACGATCTGTGCTGTCTTGCCTTGCAGGTCGTCTGGGCCCCATAATCCCAGGTCCCTGTTGAGCAGGGCTCTTGTTTTGTTTTTCCAGAGTTCACGTGGGTGGACTGCCGGGCCCCAGAGCCTTTGACCTCTCTGAGGGCCAAGGATAACGAGGGGGTCCAAGTCATAGATAGACATTCCGGTTTGTCTTAACTCTTAGATCAGTCTTGGGCAGAGCTGCGGGAACAGGCCTCTGCAAGGTCTGCCATGTGCGAATAGGCCTGGAAGTCCAGGCAGCCGCACGGAGGAGGGCAGAGTGGATCCGAGGCAGGCTGGGACGCTGACTGCGTGCTGGGTCACACTCGCCAGTGGCGGTTTCACAGGGACTCTGAAGGCCTTTGCCTGTCCTGTGAATTCTGTGCCACGCCGAGTCTGACCTGACTGCCGCTAAGCCGTTTCAGACATGTTGAGAGTGCGCGTGTGGCACACGCACAGCTGTGTGAAAACACGAGCAGCCTGGGGCCCTGCCTCCTACGGCACCCTGCTCAGCAGCTCAGTTCCTGCAGGCTGCGGCCTTCCTGCCTTCCGAGGAGCGCAGCCTCTTAGCCCTCCGCTGGCCTCTGCTCTGATGGCTTTTTTACATAAGAACCGATCTGTGTTTTACATTGGGCTACACGGACTCCTTATCCCTTTATTATGTATGTGTTTTGCAACTTGGATTTCCAGTTTGTTTACAGAATAGTCTTAGGTAGTAGCAAAAGAGCCAAAGAAGAGATTTGTATAGCTGAGCTCAGAGCCGAGCAGAGCAGAGGCCGTCAGTGAAGGCTGAGCAGTGGGAGTTCGCTGCCCGTGACACCCGGGTCCCAGCCCCAGCCCCCTCCCTTCCCTGCTGGTGCTCCCTCCTCCCATGTACCACTGAGTGTGCAGCTGGAGCAGGAAACCCTCTTTTTAGGAATCTAGTGATGCCTCTTGCCTCAGGGAAATGTTTCTTTGATGGGGAGTTTGAGATTTCTTTTTCTTGTTTATGCTTTATTTGTGGTAATGGAAGAGTGAGTGACTTAAGCAGCCATGGCAAGGCAGATACACAGGCCCGGCTGCAGCAGAGGGTTGGGCAGAGTGGCTCAGGGCCTCGGTGCTGCAGGGGTTTGGTGTCTTGGGTGCAGCAGAGGGTCTCTGAGCACTTACCAGGCGTGGCCGTTTCTTAGGTGTGAGAGGGGCTGTGGCTTTTTGTGCAGCCACCATGTTGGTGTTAGGGGGTGGTGTGGAAATTGTTAATCTTGTATAAAGCAACTCAATAAATTCTTTCAAGGTTTCCAACACGTTTCTCCTCTTTTACTTCTACCCTTTTTGTAAGTGATTGTTCCTCCCATAGGGGCTTGGTTATGTGGACTCTCCATTGTAGTTCAGAGAGGGGAGAAGAGGTCTCAGGTGCCAAAGGGGATGAAACATGCTCGCTGTGAGATGAGGATCAAGCCACCAGCTTTTTATTTTCATGCTATAAATAAAGTTCCCTATTACCTGCCACTTTCTTACATAATGCATGTGAGGTTAGGGTTGTAGAGATGCAGAGAACCAGAAACTTAACTGAACAATCAGCTGTCTGATATACCTAAATACCGGTGAGATCATAAGCAAGACTTGTAAGGCGTTGAAACCAGGGCTAACAGCAACACAGTCCACTACTCAGATGCCTCCATTTCAGAACCATGGAGCAGTCTGACGGCGGCGCGTTTTCCTGGGAGAGTCTGGCTGACAGTTCTCGACCACCGTAGCAGCGAGGCCCAGACACCGTGCTGGGTCCCGTGCACCTTTTCTGGACAAAGCCCAGGTGTGTCGTACGAGCAGAGCGAGTGTGGAGGAAGCCTGAGGCAAAGTTGGTTCTTGGCCAGAACCCTGGAGGATTACAGGTGCAGGCAGGCAGCCCTCAGGGGCCTTGTCCTCCGATGAGATAAAGATAAAGGCCCACGGAAGGAGTCCTTCCGGCCGTGGCATCTGGCCGTTGGCTAAGTGCAGGCCCTTGCTGCCTGGAGCAGGCTCATGTGCCGTGGTCTCATGCACTGGTCGTTTCCAGATGGTCTCCAGGCATCACATGGAATCTGTTGCTGGGAATATGTAAGAAAAGGGAGAAAAAGGAACGGCACTGGGGTTCTGAGGTCACCGGGGTCAGGGCGGGTCACTCAGGCAGGCAGGATGACAGCCGAGGTGGGAGGTGCCTGCCGTGAGTTGGTGCCTGTTCGCTCCTCCGTGAGCTGAGGGTGAGGGCAAGATGCTGGGCTCCGCACGGGCGAGGAGCCTGGGCAGGAGCGGCTGCGGGGAGCGCTGCACCTACTTCTGCCCGGACACCAAGACGGCCAGCTCCTGGATGGACATCTCCTTGTTGACATAGCGCTCGTACTGCGCGGGGCTCAGCCGGCCGCTCTGCAGGGCCTCTTCAATGGAGAACTTCTTGCCGGACTTCCTGTCGTGGATCACCGAGGACTCCCCGTTGGGACCCTTCACGGAGATCTCCTCCCAGTCGCACTCCTGGCTTCTGAGTTTCACAAACATGTTCCAGTCGATGAGCCCGGCCCGGTGGGCTTCCTCGGGGGACAGCTCCCGGCCTGTGTCAGGGTCGATGACCACGATGGAGCGCCGCAGGTGGTTCTCCCTCTGCTCCCTCTTCACGGCCACAGAGCCCAGGCGCTTCTGCAGCTCATCGATCTCGAGGTCTTTGTCCTTGGAGAGCCTCTTGAGGTCGTCCAGTTCTCGCTCCAGGGACCACAGCCTGGAGTCGAGGTTGCCCCCGGCGTCGGCCGCGGGCGAACTGCGCGCGTCTCGTGCTTCCGTCGCGGCCATCTTGATCTCCGACTGGAGCCTCTGGGTCTCAAGCTGCAGGTTCTGCCGTTCCAGCTGCAGTTTGTGGTTTTCCTCCCTCAGGAAGTCCAGTTCCTTGGACGACTTGGAGTTGCAGAACTCCAGCTCGGACAGCTTGGCCTCCAGCCGACTCACCTCGGCGTCCAGCTCTCTCTTGCTGCGGCTCTCCTCCTCCAGACTGTTCCGGAGTTTCTGGATCTCCTGCTCCGTGTCGCCCTTCTCGACCTGCACGCTCTCGGACACGACCACCTTCTCTTTGACCTCCACCTTCTCCAGGGCAGCCAGCTGCCCGCGCAGGGCCTCCAGCTCGCCCTCCAGCAGCTGCCGCCGGTGCCGCTCCTCCTCCAGTTGCACCGTGAGCATGGCGTGCTCCCTAGCCTGCTGGGGATCCTGCTGCAGCACCACCTTCTGCTTGCGGGTCACCGTCTCATGGGCCTCGGCCGCCTCGCGCTCCAGCACGGCCAGCCTCTGCTGCAGCCGCTGCGCTTCCCGCTCGGCCTCCCGGCGCGCCTGGCGCTCACGCTCCAGCTCCTGCAGCTGCCGCTCGAGCTCCCCGCGCCGCTGCTGCAGCCGCCGCAGCTCGGCGCGCAGCTTGTCGATCTGCCGGAGCTCCGCGTCGATGCTCTCAGTGAAGGCGCTCACCTCAGCGCGCAGGCCGGGCTCCTCCTCGTACTGCACCACCTCCTGCCGCACCACCCTCTCGGTCACCTGCGCCAGCTCCTCCTCCTTCTGTCTGATCTTCTCCTCCTGGGCCGCCCGCTCCCTGTCCAGGTCCACTTGCTTCTTCTGCTCTTCCGACAGCTTCGCCCTCAGCGACTCCACTTCCTCCTTGGTTTGGGGGTCTTCCTGGAACTGCAGGATCTCCTGGACCACCTCTTTGGTCTGGACCTGGGGCTTGGAGTCTTTGAGGGCCTGGATTTCCTGCCTCAGCTGGTAGATCTCCAGGTCGCAGCGCTCGATGAGCCTGGTCTTGTCGACGATCTCCTCCCTGAGCCGCTGCAGCTCCTTCTCCATCTCCGGGTCCGTCTTGTACCTGATGACCTCCTTAGTCACTTCCTTCACTTCCACCTGGGGGCCCCGCCGCCGGAGCGCCTCCAGCTCGCTCTGGTAGCTCTGCAGCTGCTCCTCGGCCCCCCTGTACTTGCGCTCCTGCTCCACGAGTTCCAGGCGCAGGTTGGCCACTTGGCTCTCGGCCTTGGGGTCGGGCCGCACGATCTCGCGCACCTTCTCCTGCACCACCACCTTGGCGTTCTCCTCCTCCAGCGCCCAGATCTTGCGGAGCAGCTCCGTCTTCTCCCTCTGGCTGGCGCGCGCCTGGGCGGCCTCGTCCTCGTACTGGCGGGCCAGCTCGCCCACCTCCCTCTCGGCGGCCGCGTCCCTCTCCACCTTGAGCACCTCCTTGACGGTGATCTTGCCCTCGGCCATGGCCCGCTCCCTCTCCAGCCTCTTGAGCTTGTCCTGCAGGAAGCTCAGCTCCTCCTCCTGCCGCTCCCTGAGCGCGCCCTCCCGCTGGCGCTCCTCCTGCAGCTGCCGGTACTCGGCCTCCAGCTGGGGGTCGTTCTGGAGCTTGACCACCTCCCTCTCGGTGACCACCTCCTGCGGCCGGCTCTTCTCCTCGGCCAGGGCCGCCACGCGCTGCTGCAGGAGCAGCACCTCCGCCTCCCGGGCGCCCTTCTGCCGCCTCAGCACCTCGAGCTCCTCGCGCAGGCGCAGGACCTGGTCTCCCTGGGCGGCGTCGGGCTCGATGCGCAGGACCTCCTTGACCACGTACTCCTGGCCTCCGCTGCGGGCCTCCTGCTCCAGGGCGCGCAGCCGGGGCTGCAGCGCCTCCAGCTCGGCCTGCAGCAGCCGGTTCTTGTGCTGCTCCTCGGCCAGGGTCTGCTGCAGCTGCTGGAAGCTCTGCTCCAGCGCCGGGTCCGGTACCCGCTTGAGCACCTCCTTCGTCACCACCGCCTCCTGAGGCCGCTGGGTCCGCAGGCTCCGGACTTCCTCCTGGGCGCTCCTGACCTCGCTCTCCAGCTGCTGCCTCCTCTCGGTCTCCTCGTCCAGCTCCTTCTTCATCTTCCACGTCTCTTCCACGCCCGAGCCCGGCGCGCTCCCCTGTGCGGTCTCCCGGGTCACTTCCACGCCTGGCTGCTGTGAGGGAGAAGACCACGCGTGGTGAGAGCCAGACTCGCCGCCGCGGCACATGCCTCACCTGTCCCCACCTGGCCCAGGGGGTCTGGGTCATCTGGACACGGGTCGGACCACTTGCCCGGTGGGCCCCGAGGGGCTGTCTCAGGGCTGGTTCACGTCAGCCGCAGGGTTACTTGGGAAAACGAGTCCAGCTTTGTGAAGTTAAACCAAGGCAAGACTTCCCAAGTGCAGAAGTCTGAAGGGATCCTGCAGCGTCCCCGCCATGGTCAGCTGTCCCCAAGGCCTCACCCGTGGGGCACTGCCTGGGCTCACAGCAGACACGCGGGCAGTGCACTGCACACGGACAGGGGAGCAGCACCGTCTGCCACGGAGGGGTCGGGCCCTCGGGCAAGGAGCCCACTGCTGGCGAGCGTCGCCCCCAGGCCCCTGCTGTGCCGGGGCTATCGTAAACGCTATGGACGTTCGAAGATAACTCTGATGAGGCACTCTGCAGGTGGTTACTGAACTGAATACGTAAGTTAGCCATCTTCCTGTCAGCGTGAGTGCCGGCCTGGGCCCGTCTCCATGCTGCTACCGCCCAGAGACGTTAGCAGGGAGGAGCCCCCGCCGGTGGGAGGAGTTTTAGGTGGAATTTCTCCCTCAGATCAGTTACCTGCCGCAGGAGATGGAGCGCAAACTCCAGGTTCTGCAGCCGCTGTCTGTTGACGGCATTGACTTCCGTGAACTTGGCCGCCAGAGCCGCTTCCTGCAAAGAAGCCGGCACACACGTCAGCAGGCTGAGCAGCGAGGAGCTGCCAATCTTGGGGCGCGGTTTCTGGCAAGTCTGGGGTGTGTGTGGGGGGTTGTGTGACAGTCTCACAGGCAGAGAGCAAGGCAGATGTAGCGTCGGGGGGTCCAGGTTTCAGTCTCGACCCCGAGCGAGTCTTCACGTTCCTGTGTGCAAGGGCCTGGTCCTAGCGGCCCTGTACTGTGTGTTTACAAGGGGAGCGGGGGGAGGGGAGGGAGGCAACTCGAGCTCCACGGCTCCGGCCTAGAAACTTAACCGGGCCGTGTCTGTATCCTATCGATGTCGCCGCCCCAGAACAAGTTCCTTATCTTCTACCAAACCTGCGTGGACCCAGCAGGGCTGTCCGCCTGGTTTGCCCTGCGTGTGCGCGGCCTGCTCTCCGCCGGCGCCGGGCTCACCTCTTCCTTCACCTTGGCGGCGGGGGCCTGTAGCCGGGCTCTCTTGCTCACGTGGCTGTTCCTCCCGTTCTCCAGGTCGAGAAGGGATCTGAGCTTCTCTGCTTCCAACTCATAGTCCTGGGGAGAGCAGGGCCGGGGCGGGCGGCTGAGACGGGACCCCGCATTCGTACGTCCCTTCCTGCCGAGCGAGACTGGCCCTTGGCAGGTGCCGCGAGCGCTTCCTCTCCCTGGGCCCGGGACTGAAGGCCAGGAGGGGCTGAGAACCGAGACATCACGGACCACGGACACGTCACTGAGCGGCGCACACGCAAGTATGCCAGTCCCATCTGCCCCCAAGGAGGCAAACCGCGTGTGCCCTGCAGGCACTCGGGCCTAGAGCTGAGCGCCACGCGGTGGCTTCGCACCAAGTGGGCGCCAAGGCCACTCCAGGTGGTGTGTTTCACACAAGTGTGTTCATCCCGCCTTGTTCTTGTGTGCTATTCCTTTTAGGACACGCTCCCCTGAAGAGCAGCCTGCTTCCAAAGCGCACACAGCCCCTCCCTCTGAGCCATTAGCCTAAGTGGCCATGCCAGTCTGCGTGGCCCCCCGCAGTGCCCGAGGGCACCCAGCCCGCCGGCCGCTGGGGCAGGAGCTCCTGGGAGGCGCCCCCGGCGTGTCCCCCCGTGTGTCCCCCGACAGACGCTCACCTTCACAGCCTGCTGGTACTGCTGGGAGGTGGCGCACACCTTCTGTACTTCCTGTTCCCTGCTTGCTATCTCATCCAGCAGGTTCTGTAGAACGACAGAGATTGTGAAAGTGCAGACTGGGGAAAACAGAACACCTCTCACGGGTAAAGCAGCCGCAGTCCTCAGGGACCCGGCTCCTGTATCTCAGAGCAGGATGAGCGGCTTCCCTGTAGGCATCTGCTCGGCACGGAGTCCAGGCCAGGGCTCTACTGAACGTTGGCGAGGCACGGACATTCACCGAGTGCTCTGGGACGCCAGGTGCCCGCTGCCACCTCGGGCGATCTCGTCTTCATGTGGTCCCCAGAGTGCCTGACGCGGGCGGCAGGGACTCGAGGACCCGAGCCTCGTCCTCCGCCTCCCAGCATGCACGTTAGCGGGCAGCGGGGTTGCAGGCGGCGCTGGAGCTCGAACCCAGGCCCTGTGATCCAGACGTGAGTGTCCAGCAGCGTCCTGACTGCTGCCCTACGCCTGCCCCAGCACTGGGCTGTCTGTCTTGGCCTGAGAACGCCCAGGGTCCTCATCGCGGACCCCAGGGCACGGCCTGGAACCCCAAGGGGGCAGGAAGCACAGCTCTGGAACCAGGACTTTCCCCGAAGGGCTGCTCTGTGCTGCCGTGGAGGCGCGGGACCCTGGGCCGAGCGGCTGCGGGGGCAGGACGGTGGTGCTGCTGGAGGCCTGGCGTCCTCCCCAGAGAGGGGCTGCTGCCTCCGTCACGCCCGGGCTGCCCGTGCGTGTGCACACAGCAGCTCTCTCACCTTCTGGTTCTTCAGCTTGGTCTCCACCTGGCTGAGGCTGTCCGTCTCCTGGGGCTCGTAACTGGGGATGCTGGTCAAGAAGCGGAGCACGTGGTCGTGGCCGCGGCGGAACTCGTCGTAGGCGGCCGCAGCTCCCTGTAAGCTCTGGACCCTGCAGGACAGGGGCGTGGGGCGTGGCTGTCACGGGGAGCGCCCTGAGTCCTCTCCAGTGAGGGCCCAGCAGCCTTAGCCAAGCTGGAGCGTGAGGACAGGGTGGCTGGTGCGTGCCGACTGGCAGGGACCCACTGGGTGTTCCAGCACCCGGGCACCCCATGGGCCAAGGAGAACCTGCAGGGGAGGTCGTTAACTCCTGCAAACTCACCAGAACTAAGAATATACCAGGGTTTGTGGGGCGCAGCACTTCTGGGGAGCTACACAGCATCACACGATTGTGTTAGAAAAATTTCAAACCGGCTGGCACCGCAGCTCACTAGGCTAATCCTCCGCCTTGCGGCGCCGGCACACCGGGTTCTAGGCCTGGTCGGGGCACCGATCCTGTCCCGGTTGCCCCTCTTCCAGTCCAGCTCTCTGCTGTGGCCAGGGAGTGCAGTGGAGGATGGCCCAAGTCCTTGGGCCCTGCACCCCATGGGAGACCAGGAGAAGCACCTGGCTCCTGGCTTCGGATCAGCAGCGTGCCTACTGCGGCGGCCATTGGAGGGTGAACCAACGGCAAAAGGAAGACCTTTCTCTCTGTCTCCCTCTACTGTCCACTCTGCCTGTCAAAAAAAAAAAAAAAATTTCAAACCGTCACCCTAAGCCCCACCCGACGGAGGAGAGCTGAACCTGAGCTGGGAAAAGCACTGTCACCCAAACAGCTGGCTCGGAAGTAACCGAGAGCTCTCGGACAGACTGGCGGGAGCAAGC
Source organism: Lepus europaeus (assembly GCF_033115175.1). Classification (NCBI taxonomy): domain Eukaryota; kingdom Metazoa; phylum Chordata; class Mammalia; order Lagomorpha; family Leporidae; genus Lepus; species Lepus europaeus. Next base: position 3,757,970 of record NC_084847.1, read on the forward strand.
AAAGGTACAACTTCAGCTACGAGGAGGCATCAGCTCAAATCCTAGGGCCGTTAATGGGGTACCACCAAGCTTCTTGTGCCAACAGACTCAACTACTTGGATGAAACCGACAAATTTCCAACACTAAGAAGAGATGACCTGGAGTCGGTGCTACAGCACGACGGGCTAAGCCAGCAGCTGCAACGCCGCCACGCCACGCCACGCCACAGCAACCATTGAAGTCCTGGCTGCCCTGCTTACGCGCTGGGGAAAGCAGAAATGGCCCGAGAGCTTGGGCCCCAGCATCCATGACATGGGAGACCCCGATGGAATTCCGGGCTCCTGGCTTCACCCCAGCCCAGCCCCAGACGCTGTGGCCATTCGGGAGTGAAGCGGAAGATGGACGATCTCTGTGTCCCTCTACCTTTCAAATAAAATAAATTTTTAAAAAACAAAGATGACCAGAGTGGTTCAACATGGAGGCGGAATTTGTAGTTTAAAAAAACCTCACTAAAACAAAAAAACCCAGGCCCAGATGGTGCAGGCTACCAAGCATTTAAGAAAGAAACACCAGTTCTGCACAGACTCTTAGAAAATGAAGCGGCAAGAACTCCCACTGGCTGATGAGGCAGGAAAACAATTCACAGTCCGCGGTCACTCAGCCGTGGCTCAGGTCACTCTTGTGAGAAAGTGGTCATGGCGTTTAGGAAAGGGACGCAGGTCTCAGGTCACCACTGGGCTTTTCTACTTTGTGTAGGAATGACTTTTTAAATGGGACTTCAGTCACTCGTCTTCAGCGGCCTCGGAGGATGTCGGGGAGGGGGGTGATGGCACGCTCACCTGCGCTCCACCTGCTGGCGCAGGTTGTCCAAGCGCTGGGCCAGCTTGTGCACTTCGGCCTCCTGGCGCTCCAGGTCCGGGCAGTGCTCCTGGAAGTGGCTGGCCAGGGAGCTGGCGCACTGCTTGGCCGCCTGCAGGTTCTGCTGTACCTCACCCAGCAGGGCCTCCTGGGCCTGCAGCTCGGAGGCCATGGCCTGTGGAGTGGGGAAGGAGGTAGCGCTGTGGCCAGAGCTGGCGTCCCCGGGGCCACCTCTCTGGGACAGAGTCCCTTCCAGCAGCAGGAGGAACTGGGTCTCTTCCGTAACGTTCCATCTCGTTCCAATGACAGGACCTTGAAAACTGACTTCGGAAAAACCCCACGGCCAGCAGTGTGCACCCTGGGCTAGGATGGCTGTGCACGAGGCCTTGAGCCGAGACAGGAGACGGACACAAACAGGAGCCTGCCACGAGACCTCAGACTCGAGGGTCCCAGCGTGCCGGAAAAGAGGCTGGGAGTGGGAGACAGCTGCTCCCTGGGCCAGCCCCCTTGCTGGTGGGCTGCAGGCCCAGGTGCCAAGTCTGCTGTTCCAGACACTGCTGGGGGCCGGGTTTCTGTGCAGACACTGGGTTTGCAAACACCGGGCCTCATAGGCCTGGGAGCAGCCTCCACTGGCACCACCCAGTGGGCACATGGCATTGCTCACGCCCCAAAGACCGGCCGCAGTGGGTGCATCACACGTGCCTGGAACCCTGGCCCAGCTCAGGGAGAAGGCCCCGCACTCACCGCTAGCTCCTGCCTCTTGCTGTCCAGGATGGGGCCACTCTCAGGCACTGTGTCATCCTGGCTCAGCCGCGCCTCGTGTGTGGCCAGCAGCTCCCGGCCCTGCTGCAGGCTCTGCTCCAGGCGGTTGGCCACGTCGACCCTGAGGACATCAGCAGGGAGTGGGTGGTGCCGCTGGGCCCCTCCAGCCCAGCCCGACCTCCCTGCTGCCCGCCTGGCACCCACTTCTCCTGGGCCGAGTCCAGCAGCTGCACCAGGCGCTCGTATTTCCGGTTGGTGTCCTCCACGCGGGTCTTCAGCAAGGGCACCGAGCCGCTGCCTGGGAGGGCCTGGACGAAGGCGTCACACTCGGCCGTGCTGTGTGTCTTCTCGGGCTCAATACGCAGCAGCTCTTCGGCGATGCTCTGTGGGGACCAGACCCCCCAGGTCAGCAGCCGCTCCCCCAGGGATGCTCCTGGGGTGGGCATTAGGAGACCCCAGCACTTCAGGGGCGGTGGAAGCGGCCGGAGAGCCTGGGCACCAGCCTGCAGCCTGCATTGTTAATTAGCACGCCAGGGAAGCCCGGTGAAGGTGGACTGTGAACCAACAGGTGTGGCCAGCAGTGGCTCACACAGGACTGGTAATCCCCACCACAGAGGCTGCTGGGAAGACACGGGAAACCACATGTGGAAGTAGCAGGTGCAGGGCGCCGGGCACCTGCCAGGGCTCCACACATCACCAGGTGCCCCAGAGTCAGAGCTGGCCCAGGTAGCTGGAGTCGGGGAAGCCAGCAGCCCTCAGTGGTGTGTCTGGGCTCAGGCAGCTGGCGGCCGAGCCGAAATCCCAGAGCCCGGCACGGCCCAGCTCAGAGTGGCCCACCCCACTGCTGATGGGAGCCTGGGCCGGGTGCTGAGCGGGTGCTGGGCAGCCCTGCTGAGGCCACACGGGTTTTGCCAGCTCCTCTTGGCGAGGGCCTGATCCTTGGTCTAGAACCTGGAGTGGCGACAGCAACATGCCTCCCTGACCAGTTCAGGATCCGGTTATGGTGCCTGGCTGCGCACAGTGAGCACCTGCATGGACTGTCCCGAGACCCCACAGGGGCCTGACGGTGAGTGGGGGCCTGGAGCCGGTCTGTGCCCCAGCCCAGCAGTACCTTGAGTTCCTTGGCCCGCTCGGCGCTGTCCTGCACGGCCCGGCCCTGCTCTAGCGGCGGCCGCAGGATGCCCGTGATGGCCTTCTCCTGCCGCTCCAGGTCACGGGCCACCTTGTCCAGCCCGGCCAGTAGCTGCCGCCCCTGTAGGTCCGAGGCATCTGCCAAGGAGGCACATGGCTCACGTTGGGGGTTGGGAGGTGAGAGCCAGGGGCCTCGGGGGCCAGGAGGAACCACTGGGCAGGCAGCCTCCCCTCTCCCTGTGGTGCCGACCCTCACCGTCCCGGCCAGAGCACAGAACCTGGTACCCCAGGGCCTTGGGCAGGGGGCCCCAGCGCCCACCTCCAGGGTTCTCCGTCTTCAACACTTCGTGCCGCTGTTGGAGTGCGCGCTTGCTCCCGGCTGCCTTCTGCCGCACGCTCCGGTACTGGCTGCCCAGGCTGTGGGCAAGAACAAGTTGGAGCCCTGGGCAGCCCACCATCCCCCCTGGCCACGGAGGTGAGAGGCGGGCACTGGCGGCGTCAGCAGCCCAGAGGGACCCCGGGACTTGGCGAGTGCTCTGTGAGGCTGGAGGCCTGATGAGGACGGCCAGGGCCGGCTGACACTCGCCCGCCATCTCCACTCCTGGGTTCACAAAGATCCCCCCCCCCCACTGCCTCCCTCCTTCCTCTCGCTTCACTGTGGTCATGCTACCCAAAATCCTCTGTGTGTTCACTGGTGCTCCCCCAGGATGTTAGCCCTGAGGGAGGGGTATACAGTAGGTGCTCAGTAAGCAGTTGTTGGATGCATAAATGAAGGCATTCCTTGAACCACTCACTCCCCAGCGTTCCCAGGTGCCTGCTGGGCCCTGCAGGTGCTACATGCTGTGAGCCCCGGCCCAAGCAGACCAACCCACACCCAAACTACTGAGTCAACTGAGACCCCAGGGGAGGGGTAGGGACCGGGCCTGAGTTGTAGCACCTGCAAAGGCCCAGGGGCACTGGCAGAGAAACTGCTCCTTGGACCAGCAGATCCGCCAGACCAGCCTGCCTCCCGGCCCCCTGCCCTGCCCTGCCCTGAGCCTCCCCGGGTGAGGGCAGCAGGTGCTGGTGACCCCCCTGCTGCTGGGCGAGACGCCCACAGCTGTACCTGTCCGCCAGAGCCAGGGCCTCGGGGTCAGTGGGCGGGATCATGAAGCAGACGGCCGGGGCGGTCAGCTTGTTCCCGGCGCCGTCCAGGAGCTCCCAGCTCTCGCCGTTGTTCTTCTGCAGCGTGTAGCTGTAGCCCCGGGAGATCGGGCCCTGGCGAGGGCAGGCCCGGCAGTCAGCGCGCGAGATCTGCCTCAGCCCACGGCCGGCTCGCCCCCGCTCCCCAAGCATGTTCCCCAGGCCCTCCTGAGAGAGCTCCACCCTGCAGGTGGGGAGGGCCAGGTGGGGGGGTCTGCTGGGCTAACAGCCCACCTCCCCTCTCTCCCTGTTCCCAGTCTTTGCACGAGGGCTAGCCAACGAGAGGCTGGTGTTCCCCAGCCAGTGCCTGCTCTGAGGTGGACACGGGACTCACCAGGGCCAGCGCCAGCCCTCCCAGGACTTCCTGCTGCCATCCCTGGGGTTGCTCATCTGGTAACCATGCCAGGGCGGGCGGGGTGGGCTGTGTGTGGGCTGCTCACCTGCTCCCCCTCGAAGTCGCACAGCGCCTCCACGGGGATGGGCTTGAGCGGGGTCTCCCGGCGATACTTGAGCGGCACCACCTGCTGGCCTCGCTTCTGCAGCCCCCGCACCACGTCCTCGTACTTGTCCAGGGCCTTCTCCTGGTCCTGCAGGGAGTGGCCACTCTGGTGAGCCCACCGGCCCCACCCCTGGGGGGAGGGGCCGAGGCAGGGCTGTCACTCACGTCCAGCTCCCGCAGCAGCAGCTCGATCTGGTACCGGTCCTTGAAGTCGGGGCTGTACTTCTGGTTCAGGTCCGAGTCCACCTTGCGCAGCAGCTCCTGAGCGTCCTTTACATCCTTGTGGAACTGGGTGGGTGGGGGGACTCTATCAGGAAGCCTCTGGCTGTGGCTTCAGGCTCCCCATCCCGGCTGAGTGCAGCCCAGGGCCTTCCTGGGCATCAGGACACGGGCCCCTCTCCGGCTGCCTCCCCGCGAGCCTACAACAGCGAGGTGTCCACTGCTGCACCCCGTTCCCCTCTGTGCGAGGAACACACGGCACCGTGAGGCTTGGGTCAAGGGCGGACCACAGGCGTGATGGGATCCCATCAGGACTGGGGACATCGCAGCCCTTAGGTTAAGGCCACTCTGAGGCACAGACAATGGCAGAGCACCGCTCGGGACAGGTCGCTGCCGTTAAACGGTGCGAGACTGCGCCTTCACCCCAAGCCTCGGTGCACCCCTGCCCCTTGCTCTGCTTGTGCACCCCGAGTCGCTCATGGGCAGGGGTCCCCTGGGCTGAGGTTTTGAGCTGTGGCCACGAACAGGACTTAGGGATCCCCATGAGGCTCCCCGTGTGGCTCAGACAGTGAACCAGGGGTGACGCGGTATCTGTCACCTGACCCCCACTCCTGTTAAACCATAGGTCTACCCTTTCGACAGAACACTATTCAGCCCAGAGAGCGAACGAAGCAACGGGGCGAGCCTTTGCCTGGGGTTAAGATGTCCTTGGGACACCCTCGTGTGGTATCTGAGCGCCCGGGCTCGATCCTGGCTCCTGCTATGCACACGCTGGGGGGCAGCGGGGGGTGGCACGAGTACGTGGGTTCCTGCCTGGGCTGAGTTCCCAGGGAGGGCTCCGGCCCAGCCCCAGCCACTGCAGGGGTCTGGAGTGAATCAGTGGATGGGTGCTCTCTCTCTCCCCCAGGCTCACTGCCTCTCAAAACTAAAGGATGAAGGCCTGACCCACGCCGTGACACAGCTGGGCCCTGCGCACGAGAGGTCGAGTGACAGGAGCCACACAGACCACACGTCTAAGTCTCCCCTGCTCCTCACTGCCAACCAGGACAGGCAAGGCCAGCGAGGGCAGTGCCCATGGGGACACTCTCTCTGCTCAGGGCCAGTGTGGACAGCGCCTACGGGAACACTCTGCTCAGGACGACGATCAACTTTGGAAAACAGGTGACGCGTGCGCGATGTCACGGATGCCACTGAGCTGTGCACTTAACGTGGCGCAGTTAATGTTGCACACACTCATTCCCGGGCCCCACGCTGACCTCGGGAACTGACTGCCAGGCCCCAGGAGGATGCATGAGGGTCTGGCCGGCGTGGGCTAGGCCTGGGGACACCATCAGAGGCGTGGGCTCCAGAGCTCTGGGGCAGGTAACCCTGCAAGGCTCCTGGAGGAAGTGGCACGAGGCCATGTGTGAGCTGTGGGTACCGAGCGCTGCGGCGCCCCTGGTGCCGGGGCTGGGGGTACCTGGTGGTAGTCCTCCATGTATTTGAGGTGGCTCTCCTCACAGATGAGCAGGTTCAAGTACTCCTTCCAGTCTGCGTGCACGGCCTCCATGTGCGCCTACCAAGGAAAGCAAGGAGGGGCTGGGTCCCTGGCAGCAGAGCCCCTGGGACAGGAAGCTGGGGTGGACAGCGAGGGAGGCCTCTGCCAGGCGCCCGGGTGCAGCTCCTGTTGGGGATGGCCGGAGGAAGAGAGGGGACAAGTCGGGGAGCCACGTGGGGAGTGCATCTGCCCAGAGATGTCTTGTAAAAATTCCCCCAGAGGTCCTGCAGGGGGCTCAAGTTCACGTCCTCCCATCGGTCAGAACGTAACCTGGGAAAACCCGGGCCTTGCAGAGGTAACTGAGGATCTCAAGGCGAAATCAGCCTGCAGCCAGGGCCCGAGTCCAACGCTGGGCGCCCTCAGACCAGGAGCGGACGCTCAGAGACAGAGGTGGGGAGGGAACGACGCAGCTGCGAGCCAAGGGACGTGGAGGCCGCCGCTGGCTGCAGAGAGAGGCCAGTGGCCTGGGGACGGCACACACCCCGCTGATACCCTGCAGTCACATCTCTGCCTCCAGAACCATCAAGGGGTGAGTTCCCGGTCAAAGCCCCAGGCTGCAAGCACTGGTGGGTTGAGGTGGCAGAGGCGGCAGATTCGAGGCGCCCCCTCCCCGCCGCTTCCTCGGGGTGCCCGAGCCCGAGGCACGCACCTCAATGGAGTTCCTGCCAGGGTGCTCAGCGGCCAGCAGCTGGTCTCCCTCGCTGTGTAGCTTGTTGATCCGCTCCTCCTTGGCCTCCAGGTTCCGGTGGATGAAATTCTGCAGGTGGGGGCCGGGCAGGGGGCTCAGTGCCCAGCCTGGCTGCTGCTCGGGGCTCCCCCCGCCAGCCCCGGGCGCTCACCTCGTACTGGCGTCGGCGGCTGGGGTAGTCCAGGTTGCGGTCGCTCCAGTCGTACTGCACGCGGGCCTTGGCCTGCTGGTCCAGCCAGTAGAGTTCGTTGGTGCAGCGCTGCATGTAGTCCTGCAGCGAGCGCAGGTGCTGCTGCCGCGCCTCTGACGCCGCCTGGGGGGGGCGGGGCACAGGCAGACAGGCAGTGCTGCAGCTGGGGACGGGCCCGCATGGACCACTTCCAGGCCGGAACCCCGTGGATGAGTCATATGAAACCCACTGGCTCGTTCAGCATTTACTGAGCACCTGCTACATGCTGAGCCCAGCTAAAGATACAGCGGTGGAAAAACAGACCAGACCTTCATAGACCTGACATTCCCCCGAAGCCTCGGTTTGCCTGTCTGTAAAATGGGGACAGGCACAGCGCCGACCCCCTTGGGGCGCACAGACCGAAACACAGCTGGCACTTAGTAAACACCTCTGCTTTCATGTTTACTGTCCCCATACAGGGCCCAGGAAGGAGAGCAGCAGCTGCTACGAGCTTGTGTCTCAGAGAGGCAGCTTGGGTGGAAACGGAGGGGAGGGGGCCTCCGCCTGTTGCTCTGTGTAGTGTGAGAAGCTTGCCTGCACACAGGGCCCTCCCCGCTGGGCCTCACAGCCAGGCCAGGCCTCGGAGGAGCTCCATGAAACGGATGGGAAACCAGGGCTCCCAGGTGTCACCCCTGCCGAGGGCTGCGCAGCCCCGGGACGCTGCCTCCATACAGCTGGGGCCGAGGGTGGCGTCTGTCAGAGTCCTGCCCGCCGAGCCCAGCCCCTGCAGCCCGCAGGGCGCCTCACCAGCAGCTTCTGGTACTTGGCCTGGAGTTCACTGGTGGGTTCCTGAGGACAGAGGCGAGGGCTCAGATTGGGGCCCGGATGCGGGGTGGTCCCTCCCAGCCCGGGCAGCTGCGCCAAGACCCCCAGGCACCCACCTTGTCCCCGTCCTTGGCCAGGTGGGGCCCGATGGCCTTGACCTCGTTGTGGAAGATATTGTGCTGCTCCACCTGGCTGTCCACCAGCGGCAGGTCCGTCCCGAAGCCCTGGCTGCTCAGCTTGTCCTGGCCGGGCAGTGGGAGGCGGCACGTGTGGGGTGGGCGGGGCCTGAACTCGCAGCCCACCAGGGAGCCTCTGTCCTGTCTCCCCTGGGGAAGTTACTTGTCTGGGGCTGTGACACTACGAGTTGGGGGGAGCCCGCCCGTGGTGGAGGTGGTCAGTGAGGGCGTAGGAACGGCAGTGGCCGGCTAGACCCTGGCCATGCCCCCCCCAGCCTGCCCAGACCCCCAGAACGCAGCGCAGGGGCAAGGCCCCAGAGCAGCTGCAAGGTGCACCCGGGTCCGAATCCCCAAATCCCAGCCACGCCCGCCCTGTGACCCTGGACGTGGTGCTCAGCCCTCCAAGCCTCACACATCCGCTCCAGACCCCTCCCTGCTGGGGGGGGGGGGGCGCGCAGGGCCCCGCCCAGGCCGTACCAGCTTCTCCTCCACCAGCGCCGCCCAGTTGACCTTGGGGTCCGCCTCCTTCACCGGCAGGCTGTAGACGTGCTTGTGCTTCCCGCGCAGGTTGCTCACGCGCTCCTTCAGCTGGCAGATGCTGAGCAGGGAGAGAGGTTGGTGGGCACGGGCACCGCCCGCCCGCCCCGGACCCTGGCTGTGGGCCTTCTGCTCGGTGGCCTTGGGCCCAGCCCCTCTCTGCTTCCTTCCGCCCACCCTCCTCCTGTCTACTTCTCAACCTGCCCTCCTCCGCCCGTGTTTCCCGGGGGTCTACTGTGTGCTCAGAACCACAGAATGTTCTGGAAGAAACTGGCAGTTTCCAACAAGGGCCATGCCATTCTGGGGATAAGCATAGGGGCTCACGGGGCCCCCAGAGAGACCCCTGCCGGGATTCACCCAGGCTAAGCTGAGGTCAGAGCCAGGAGCCCGGGATGCTGGATGGCGGCACAGGGCCGTGGGGGAAGTTGCTCACAAGCTCGGTGGTCAGGCAGCATGGCGGCCCAGGGAGCTGCGGGTCTACTACAGCCAGAACGAGGGGCCCTGGCTCCCCCGCGACAAGACAGGGTGGTCCCCATGAAAGCTTACTGCGTCTGGCACACGCCTGGCACCCAGACAGCCCCAACAAGCTAGATGGGCTACAGACCCCCGCCCAGCCCACTGCCCCGAATGGCTCCCCTGGGCACAGGAAGTGGAGGGGACCTACTCTTCGGTGATCATGTCCCCCTGCGGGTGCCGCATGTGCTTGGCGATGGCCGCATCCGCCTCCAGCACGTACAGCAGCTTCTCGGAGTCCGACACCTTCTGCAGGGCCACGTCCCGGTGCTCCGGCTGCCAGCCCTCCTGCAGCCGGGCCAGGTCCTGCGAGGGCCACAGAGAGAAAGGCGACAGTGATGGGGGGAGGCACTGCTGAGAAGGGAAGGAGCCAGCAACGGGCCTTCCCCTGGCCGCTCAGCAGCCACAGCTCCAGAACCCTGCTGTGCACCGGGCATGGGGATAGGGACGAGTGCCCCCCCACCCCGAAGTTTGTGCGACTTGGTGAGATGGACCGAGGAGACCGACCTGGGCTCCCAGCATCAGGGAGGCCCCTCGGAGGCAGGGACACAGCTGAGAACGGAGGAGGAGAGGGAAGCGTGTTCTAGGCAGAGGGAGCACCTGGCACAAAGGTCCTGAGACAGGAGGGAGGCAGCACTGTGGCCGGGAGGCAGGGCCGGGGGAGGCAGCGGCCAGGGCGTCCGAGAGGACGTAGGCAGGCAGACCCTGAGCCTGGTGTGGCCCAGCCACGCCCCTTGGCAGCCTGTGACAACCCAGGAAGGACCCCCAAAAGGAACAGGGGGTGTGGGCGATGCACGGACTCTCACGAGTCCGGCGTCTGTTTGGATAGGGAACAAGGAATAGGCATCAGGACCCTGGGTGTCTCCATACAACCCCGAAAGGACCTTACAAACCGGCCCCACGCTAGGCCCTGGTGACAAACCCCCAGGGTACCCTAAAGCCAGCAGGGGAGGTGACAACTCATCAGTGAATGGACGGCAGGCAGAGCCGTGGGGGTCCCCAGCCCTACAATGGGAGTAAGGAAAACACTTGTTGCAGGAGTACATTGGCCAGAGCCACAGCCTCAGCAGAGGGAGGAGGAAGCCAGACAGTCTCGCAAGGTGCGCGAAGGTGCTGTGTGCAAAGACATGAGCAGGCGCCTGCAGGGAGTGGAAAGCCAACGGGCGGCTGCCGGGTCCCGGGTGGGAGGGGCATGAGCAGGAAACGGTCCCGGAGCTTGTACCGGGGAATGGAAACGTTCTGGAAGGGATTCCTGGAACTTCGTGAAGTTAACTAAAGATCATCCAACCGTACACGTTTTATGCTATTAAAATATGGCTCGATGAAGTAGTTTACAAAAGAAAACGAGGGGTGGGCACTCAGCCCAGCAGGCGAAGCGCTTGCTAAGACCCCCTCGCCCCAGACCCCAGCGTGGGGTCCACGCTTCACTCTGGCTCCTGACTCCAGCCGAGCTGGGTCCTCCCAGCCTGGGGGAGACCTGGATGGAGCTCCCATCTCCTGGCTTCAGCCTGGTGTAGCCCCAGCTTTGCAGGCAGTAGGGGAGTGAACAGTAGATGGGAGCTCATTTGTGCTCTTTCTCCCAAAAATAAATTAAAAAATTAAAGAAAAAAAAGGAAGAAATGGTGAAAAAGAAAAAAAAAAAGAAATGAATGAGGGAATGTGGTGCCAGGTTGAGCCCGGACTCAACTTCCTCTTGGAGGAGGAGGAGGTGTCCCCAGGCTGCCCCGCCCCGTTCAAGTCCAGGAGGGCTGAAGGGTGCGGGGGCCTGGCTCCCCCTGGCTTAGAAGGCACAGGAACCATCACCCCACTGCCCCAACCCCGCCACCGTCACCCTGGCGATTAATGTCAGCCTCTCGCCGGCTTCTTGGGCTGGGGTGCGGTTTTATCCTCTGCCTACCATCACTGGTGGATCAGAGCAGCTGTCGAGTCAAAGATTAATCTTCCGACGTGGGAGTCAATCAATCATTAGCTAAGTCCATGCAGGTGCTGGGTGGGGGGGCGCGAGAGAACAGGCAAGCAGCTGCTGGAAAGTTCAAAGTCGGCTAAAACGACCGACGGAGTGGTGAGGGGCTGGCAGAGGGGTCACCTCTGGGCCACGTCCATGGGAGCTTCCTGGAAAGTCACTTGACCTTGCCTGGACACTCAGGGGTGGGGAACGCTGGTCACTGGGCAAACGAGGCCCAGGAAATCACTGGTCTGGCCCTGCCGAGGCGGGGCCGGACATGCAGTAAATCTACAGCAGGCTGAATTTAAAGTCGGTAACTTTGGCCGGCAAACATGTCCTAAATATCCACACGGCCCCACCCTGGACCATCCCGGCTGCACAAGTCCGCCAGGGAACGCTTCCTTTTTAAAAACTTTATTTTTTGTTTGAGAGGCAGAAGAGAGCTGCTGGCTGCTGGCCACTCCCCAGATGTCCACAAGCGAGATGACAGCCGAAGCCGGGAGCCTGGAGCTCCATCCACGTCTCCCACACGGGTGGCAGGGAACCGGGTACCCGAGCCCTCACTGCGGCCTCCCAGGCTCCGCACCTGCAGGGAGCCAGGACTGGAGCCCAGGCCCTGTGATGTGCGGTGACGGGCGGGTCTGCCGCACCAGAGGCCTCCCGCCGCTATCCCCTGCCACCCACCCCAGGAAAATGTGTGTTGTGAAAAGAAATCCATGGATTTCAAAACTATTTTGCACCAAAACAGATTTATCTTTTAACTCCCTTTCCTTGAACCTTTCCAAGTACCCTCGAATGTACACAACTCCTCGATAAGAAGGTGTTTAAAGAAAACCCAAGGACTGACACGGGCAGTGAATTCCACGCCGGCCGATGGTGGAGGCCAGCCCTGCTGCGGGGTCCGGGGGGGCTCCGCGCACTTTCTACCCCTGCCCTGGGAGTGCGCAGCAGACACACGAGGTCACTTCCCGCGTGGTTCCATTTGTGTGAAACAACCGGCTAAGCAATCCACAGAAACAGGGCGCCTTGAGGGTGGCAGGGTGGGGGCAGGAGGGAGCGGGGAGCAAGCCCGTCGCGGGGTGGGGCCTCCCTGGCATCTGCAGCGTGGGAGGCTCTGCGCCCCACGGTGAATGTGTGCGTCACGCGTGAGTTCTGTATCCATGACTCTCGCCCCAGTTTAAAGAACACGGAAAATGCAGGAGAGCCTCTGCGTAATTAGATTAAGTCACATCTGGAAAGAAAAGAGGAGGGGAGGGGAGGGGGAGAGGAAGGGAGGGGGGAGGGGGGAGGAAAGGAGGGGAGGGAGAGAAGGGGAGGGGAAAGGAAAGGAGGGGAAAGGAAAGGAGGGGAGGGGAGAGAAGGGGAGGGGAAAGGAAAGGAGGGGAGAGGAAAGGAGGGGAGGGGAGAGAAGGGGAGGGGGAGAGGAAAGGAGGGGAGGGGAGAGAAGGGGAGGGGAGAGGAAAGGAGGGGAGGGGAGAGGAAAGGAGGGGAGGGGAGGGGAGGGGAGAAAAGAGAGAGAGATCCTCTCGCCCGCTCAGCCCTCACAACGCAGCTTCCCGTTTCGCTCTGCTCAGTGGAAGTGAGGGATCAGTGACAACACCGTCCACTGGGCCCCTGGTGCTCTGTGTCCTGACCGCAGGCGAGCGACGGGAGGACGCCACTCAGACACCACGTACAGAGGCCACACGTGGACACCACTCACAGACACCACGTACAGAGGCCACACGTGGACGCCACACACAGAGGCCACACACGGAACCACACACAGACACCACGTACAGAGGCCACACACAGACACCACATACAGAGGCCACACGTGGATGCCACGTACAGAGGCCACACACGGAACCACACACAGACACCACATACAGAGGCCACACACGGAACCACACACAGACACCATGTACAGAGGCCACACACAGATCCCACACACAGACTGCACAGAGGCCACAGACACCACACACACAGGTCTCACACAGACACCACACACAGAGGCTACACACAGGCCAAGGGCACCTCTGGGGCTGCCTCCTGGTGACTTCCATGGACCTGGTGTCCCCAGAAATGGCCGTAGCAAACACGGCTCACTCGTGCCAGGAGGCCAAGGACACATGTCCCAAAGGCTGGGTTTTCACTTGGGAAAGGAAAAAACACATGGACCCCAGAGTGGAAGATGAGAAACCACTGAGGAGCTCGTAATGGGGGAGGGGGACTGCAGGCGGGAGCCAAGGAATGGGGACCCAGGCCGGAGGAACAGCGAGATGCACTCTGGGCCCCGCAGCTCCCTCAGGCCTCCCCCGACCCCATTCTCCCACCCCAGCTGTGCTAACCCCATTCTTCTCCCCTACAGTCCCCTCAAGTCCTATATGGGCACTGTTTTGAGTCCCAGCTGCTCCACTTCTGATCCAGCTGCCTGCTGTGGCCTGGGAAGGCAGTGGAAGATGGCCCAAGTCCTTGGCCCCTGCACCTGCGTGGGGGACCTAGAAGAAGCTCCTGGATCCTGGCTTTGGATCAGCTCATCTCTGCCGTTGTGGTCATTTGGGGAGTGAACCAGTGGATAGAAGACTCCTCTCTCTCTCTCTCTCTCTTTCTCTCTCTGCCTCTGCTTCTCTGCCTTTCAAATAAATAAATCTTTTTTTTTTAAAGCCTTAGGGGCTGGCACTGTGCCATGAGGTTTAAGCTGCCCCTTGTGGTGGCAGCTTCCCATACTGGAGTGCTGGTTCGAGTCCTGGCTGCTCCTCTTCCAATCCAGTTTCCTGCAAATGCACCCGGAAGCACTGGGTGATGGCCCAAGCACTCGGGTCTCTGCTGCTCACGTGGGAGACCTGGATGGACTTCCTGGCTCCTGGCTTCAGCCTGGCCCAGCCCTGGCTATTTGGGCATTTGAGGGGTGAACCAGCAGACGGATCTCTATATATCTCTCCCTCTTTCTCTCTCTGCCTTCCATATAAATATATTTTTAAATTATAATAATGAGCACTGAGTTCTATGTTCCATGAGCTTTCTGGAGCGCCCTCCTCTTGGTCTAAGAAGCAAAGGCAGGGTCTGAGCCTAGGAGTGGCTCCCACCACAGGGAGGGCTCGGCTCAGGGCCCAGGGCCACCAGGTTCCCTTCCTGTGCACAGCGCAGGGTCCCGGGGCTCGGCACTGCTGACATGGGAGCCGTCCTGGGCCTTGCAGGATGCTTAGCAGCGTCCCAGGCCCCACCCACCAGGCGCCGGCAGCCCCCCCCCCCCCCCCCCCGTCCTCCCTGGCTGTGACAGCAGCGGTGCACAGGTGCGGCCGTGTGTTTGCCGGGAGGAAGCGGTGTCCCCTCGGGCGAGAACCGGGCGCGGGCACTCACGCTCTGCATCTTGGCCTCGGTGTCCACGATGTTCTTCTCGACCTGGTCAGCATTCTTCTGCAGCTGCTCGATCAGCTCCGACAGTTCCTTGTTGGAGATGCTGCGGGGAGAAGGCCAGGGCGTGGGGCGGGGGCCACATCCGTTCCCACCAGCACCCCACCTGCCAGGCTGTCGGCAGGAGCCGTCCCCACAGCCACAGCCGCCTGGTTCCCTGTTTGGCCGGAGCGCCCCGATTCGCACCTTTCACACTGAGACTTAAGCCCCCCTGTGGAAAGCACAGGCGCAGGTTCTCCCTGCATTCGGATCCAACTCCAGAACCTTAGCGGTTACTCCTTGGCCAACCTCCACCTCCAGCCAGCGCCCAGCCACCTTATGCAAATGGACTTGGACGTGTGTGGCCTTTTGTGCTGGCCCGAGGCTGCCTGCCTGTGGCTCTGCCCGTGTGCATTTCTGGGGAGCGGCACCTGGGCCATCCCCACCTTTGGGCCAGCGAGAAGCCCCCTGCTGTGGTCAATGAGCCTGGGGCAGACTCCTTTGTTTTTTGGGGGGCTAAGTAAATATACTTAGAAGAGTAGCACGTGCTCTCTCTGGTCCCACAGAAAACCTGAAGCTCTCACTGTAAACAGAACAACGCAGCCGTGGCCCTGGGTTCGAGCCAGACACTCGGCCAGCTGCTCCCAGCTCGAGTCAGAGCTGCCGGAGCCGGGCCAGCGTGCAGCCGACGCCCCCTTCCTGGGTGTGCTCAGGGAGTCTGAGTGAGGCCTGGAGCTGGAACGGCACTGGCCGGGGGTCTCCAGGTGCTCTCCCCCCTGCCGACCCCCACCCCTGGATCCTCACATCCCAGCCCCTCTGGGAAACACATCCTGGTCGCTAGGACTGTGGGAACTGGCTGTTGAGTCCAAGGCCTGGCCTTCATCGGCCACTGGCTGGCTGCGTGATGTGGCCGACTCAGTGGCTCTGCTTTGCTGGTGGACAGAGCAGCTGGGAGAGCACCAGCACCTCTCCGACCAGGCGGGCTGTTCCAACCAGGAGCGAGGCTGTGCCGGGCGCACAAAGGCTGGCACTAATTGTTAAGGAACTTTCCGGATCACCATCCGGTCCCTTCTCCATTGCTGCCTTTTTTTTTTGACAGGCAGAGTGGACAGTGAGAGAGAGAGAGACAGAGAGAAAGGTCTTCCTTGGCCGTTGGTTCACCCTCCAATGGCCGCCACAGCTGGCACACCACGCTGATCCGAAGTCAGGAGCCAGGTACTTATCCTGGTCTCCTATGGGGTGCAGGGCCCAAGCACCTGGGCCATCCTCCACTGCACTCCTGGGCCACAGCAGAGAGCTGGCCTGGAAGAGGGGCAACCGGGACAGAATCCAGCACCCCCGACTGGGATTAGAACCCGGTGTGCCGGTGCCGCAAGGCGGAAGATTAGCCCATTGAGCCACGGCGCCGGCCCCTCCATTGCTTCTTTAAACAAAGGAAGAAACAGAGACCAGAGAGGGAAAGCAACTCGGCCAATGCTGCCCAGCAGCCAGTGACAGGATTAGTGCCTAGCTCCTCCCAGTCTCTACTGAGGGCCCTTCTGCATGGGTTCCCCTGCGCTTATTAAGCACCTGCTGTGTGCCAGGCCCAGAGCCACACACAAACGCAGCCTCCCTGTCTGGGAGTTCACCGTGTAGACAGCGAGGGAATCAGTATTAACAGAAAGTCAGGAGACTGGGCAGGCACAGCGCAGGGGCTCACGGGAGCCCTCGGACCAGGGGCCAAGCAAGGTCAGCGTATGCTTCCCGGACCAGGTGGTGCCGGCCGGGCTCGGAAGGAGCAGAGGATCCTGGGCTCCCCAGGGAAGAGGCAGGGCGGGGGGGTGTCCCTTGGCGGGGTGGGGGGCCTGGGCAGAGGGGGCCTGCCAACCCAGCAAACCGATGCTGCCCAAACCAGGGTTCCTAGACCTTCCCGCTGCAGCCTGAAAACGCAGATTCCCGGGCACAGACCGGACCCCGGGTCTGCAGAGCTGGGCCCAGGAATCTGAATGTCACTGTGTCCTTGGTCTTCCAGGGTCCTCGGGGCCCCTACTGCTGCCTAGGGGTAAGGAGACGGGCACTACAGGTGCATCTGACAGGTGCAGCACACAGGGCCGTGGGCCCTCCATCCGTGCCCCAAAGCCCGCCCAAGAGCCTGCTCCAGGCCAGGCCTGGGCACCAGGAGCTGGGAGGCTCCCAGGGAAGACTCGGACCGCACTTCCGGCACAACTCACTGTGGGGCAGCCCCTCCCAGACAGGAGCTCCCGGAACCCCGAGGAGGCCCACATCTGTCAGGGCCCTCGCGAAGTGCAGAGCTCTGAGATGTCCTGCAGGGAGGAGGGGGCCGCGATGCAGGGGCCAGGGAGGGGGCGTCACTCAGCCTCCAGAGCTCACCCTACAACCTCACCCTCCTTGGCCACAGGGGTGTGGGCCAGGAACTGGGCCTCATCTCTCCGGTGCTGACAGCTTACACGGCTGGGGGGCAGCGTGAGCTGCCGGCGCGCTCTCTGCATCAGGCTCCCCACTCCCATCGAAGTCTCCCCTGCAATCCTGAGGGTGCAGACGCTGGTCACATTATTGTCCCCATTTTACAGTTGTGAACACCAAGGCCCAGAGATGTTAAGTGTCTTTTCTCAAAGCCACACAGCAATTAGATGGCAGAGCCAGGACTCCAACCCAGGCCAGCCCAGAGTCCAGGCCCTGACAACTCTAGGTGGCAGTCATGCAGGGCTGCCAGCAAGTGGTATTTAACGTCTTAAAGTGCCGGCACTGAAGCCACGCAGGAAGGCACTTTCCCACCCCAGTGACGGGGACAGACGAGGGCAGGCGTGCGGAGCAGCAGTGATGTTCACATCCCTGTCAGAGCGTGGGTTCGAGTCCTGGCTGCTCCACTTCTGATGCAGATCTCCCATCCGCTGGTTCACTCCCCAAATGACCACAATGGCCAGAGCTGAGCTGATCAGAAGCCAGGAGCTTCTTCCCAGTCTCCCACATGGGTACAGGAGTCCAAGCACTTGGGCCATCCTCTACTGCTTTCCCAGGCCATAGCAGAGAGCTGGGTCGGAAGTGGAGCAGCTGGGACTTGAACTGGTGCCCATATGGGATGCCGGCACTACAGGCTGGGGCTTTACCCACTATGCCACAGCACCAGCCCTCACCAATTTTTTAAAAAAGATTTATTTATTTGAAAGTCAGAATTACAGATTATACACACATATGGAGAGAGAGGGAGGGAGAGAGAGAGAGAGAGCAAGAGAGAGAGAGGTATCTTCCATACACTGGCTCACTCCCCAAATGGCCACAGCAGCCAGGACTGCTCCAGGCTGAAGCCAAGAATCAGGAGCTTCGTCCGGGTCTCCCACATGGGAGCAGGGGTCCAAGGACTTGGGCCGCCTTCCACTGCTTTCCCAAGAGCTCCAGGGGAGCTGGGTCAGAAGTGGAGCCCCCAGGTCTCGATCTGGTGCCCATATGGGATGCTGACATCACCGGCGGCGGCCTAGCCGCTACGCCACAATGCTGGCCCCCAACCAATCTTTTTAAAAGAGGAGCAAAGCCCTTGGCATGTGCTACAGCATGGATGCTACAGAGAGGAAGAAGCTGGGTACAGACCACGTGCTGAGGGACCCCATTTCTGTGACACGGCCACAGGGGCAAGGCCGTAGAAGCAGGGAGTTCACGACGGCGCCGGGGGCTGGGGAGCACCAGCTCGAGGCGGAATGAAAGTGCTCTAACGTGGCTGGAACCCTGAACCGCACCCTGCAGGTGAGCGAGCTGCCTGGTGCCTGTGCTGCTCCACGCCGGAGCCGCCACGCAGCAAGCCCAGCGCCCGGTCAGCCGGGGTCTGTGGCTGCTTCTCACGCCCTCACTGTGGTCCTGCCTCAGCCCGTTTTGCAGGGAGACCACTCCAGCTCTGGGTGCCTCTCGGACACCCACAAGATGCAGGTGGGCACTGAGAGAGGGCTGCTGGCCCTGCCCAGGGCTCAGCACGTCCTCCCTGGTGGACAGCTGGGGAAACTAAGGCACAAAGCCACGTGACACTGGGCTGGGCTGCAGCCCGGGGCCAGGAAGCTGGGATTCTAATCCAGGCCTCCCGAAGTTGACTCAGCACCCTCACCCTCTGGCTTTGGGCCCCAAGTGGGACACCTCAAAGGGTCCGGCATGTCCCCATGAGAGCCCGAGAGCCGCAGCCGCATGCCGGGAGCTCAGGAATGCAGGCGGGGCGGGCACCGCAGGGAGGGGCACAGGTCCCAGGCTGCTGGGAACTGGCCCGGCTGGTCCAGCTTTTCACCAGGGCTGCTGGACGTGGGACCCACGCAGCCAGCAGCCACCAGGCAAGCCGGGTAAGACAGAGAAGGGAGGGGCCCAGCGCCCGAGGCCACACCCAGCCTCCCTCTCCTCCCCAGAAGCTAACTGGATGCACCTGAGGATCCACGGAAGCCATGTGGCGCACCTGCTCATTACCCACATGAGCAACCCGGGGCCCTGGAAGCAAACACCTGCCCAGGGTCGGGCAGGGGCCAGCCGGGCAGGGCAGAGACTTCGGCATCCGCAGTCGGACAGGGCTCACGTCCCACCTGCACCGACCAGCAGCAGGACCCTGGTATCTTTGAGCCTCGGTGCCATCATCTGTGAGATGGGAGCAATAAATCCAGGACCTAGTTAAGCGGCGAGGCTGGGGGCTGGGTGCGGGGAGAGAGGGTCAGGGTTGCTTCTGCAAAACGCAAATCAAGTTTCAAAGACAACTTGGGTTTCAAAAACCCAGCGTGGGGCTCAGAGCAGCCCTAGGGGCCCCACAGCAGATTTGAGGCGGTTTATGTTCACGGGTGGGCTATTCCGCCAGGCCCAGAACTGCCCGGCACACAGGAGGCGTGACAGAGAGCACCGGTACACACAGGTACGTGGAGCACCCAGGGTAGCACGGGGCTCCCACAGTGGCAACAGCACCCAGGTGCTCACGGAACACGCGTGCACTGTGCTGTCCCTCCCTGGGAGATCCCCACTGACACGAAACGAGCCCTGAGAGCTGTTCCCTAAACCACACGCGGGGCTCTGTGCACAGATCCCCTTCTATCCTGGGGCCCTGACAGCAAGTGGTAAGAGGCGGCCGTCTCGCGCCTCCGGCTCCTGACACCGGTTTCCTGCCAGCACGGGACTCAAGTGGGGGTCCTGCTGCCCACGTGGGAGACCTGGATGGGGCTCCTATGCCCTGGCTCCGGCCCCCACCCAGCCCCAGCTGCCGTGGGCATAAAACAGTCGATGCAAGCTTTGTGTGTGTCTCTCTGCCTCTTGAATACATGAAAATTTTTAAGGTACATTGATTTCTTTTGGTTAATTTATATCTTTTTTTTTTTTTTTGACAGGCAGAGTGGATAGTGAGAGAGAGAGACAGAGAGGAAGGTCTTCCTTTTTGCCGTTGGTTCACCCTCCAATGGCCGCTGCGGCCGGCGCATCGCGCTGATCCGAAGCCAGGAGCCAGGTGCTTCTCCTGGTCTCCCATGCGGGTGCAGGGCCCAAGGACTTGGGCCATCCTCCACTGCACTCCCGGGCCATAGCAGAGAGCTGGCCTGGAAGAGGGGCAACCGGGATAGAATCCGGCGCCCCGACCGGGACTAGAACCCGGTGTGCCTGTGCCGCAAGGCGGAGGATTAGCCTGTTAAGCCACAGCGCCGGCCTTATATCTTTCTTAAAGATTCATGTATGTATTTGAAAGAGTTACAGAGGAGAGGCAGAGAGACAGTGAGAGGTCTTCCATCCGCTGGTTCATTCCCCAAATGGCCGCAATGGTACTGAGCTGACCCAAAACCAGGAGCCTCTTCCAGGTCTCCCATGTGGGTGCAGGGGCCCAAGCACTTGGGCCGTCCTCCACTGCTTTCCCAGGTGCATTAGCAGGGAGCTGGATCAGAAGTAAGGCAGCAGGGACTCAAACGACACCCATACAGACTGCCAGTGCCACGGTGCTATGCCACGGCACTGGCCCAGGTACGTTGATTTTAAAAGCAATCACTTCAGAGATCAAGGTTAACGCCCCAAGATGTATCAGCATCAAGGCGTGGCTGACGCCATCACCGGGGAGGACACGACCTCCCTCCCAAGGACGCACGTCCCATCTCATCCCGGGGACCCAGCAGACAGGGCCCATGCGAGGGCTGCCCCACAGAGCACCTGGCCAGGCAGCTTCCCAAGTGTGAGGGTTCTGGAAGACGGGGAGCCTGAGGGCCTGCGCCTGGTGCAGCAGACAGCAGAGGGGCTGTGGAGCAGAGAGGGGACACTGGGGCAGGGGGCAGGGGGCGGGGGCTGGAGGAGTCGGCGCCGCTTACAGACTGGCGTAGAGACAGGTTTCCTTCCCGGCTCCCAGGGTTTCTGGCCAATCCCGAGAGGAGCTGATGCCGTCAGTGACAAGCAATGTTCAGGGTGCCCACAGGGGGCAGGCAGAGAACAGGTGGAGTGCTGAGGCCCAGAGAAGGCCCTGGCCTGGCTGGAGACCAGACAGGGGGCAGGGCCTGGCTGGGGGCCCAGCCTGGAGAGTCCTGGAAATGAGCTCAGGCCAGACCAGGCTCAAGGGCTCCCTGTGGGTTTTGGGAGCCCGGTGGGTGTCACAGCAGGTCCAGGCTGCTTTTGTTGAAACCACCCTTTGCTTTCTTCTCCTGGAACAGGGAGGGAGGCCAGGAGGCCACCTGGGGACAGAAGTGGACCAGAGCTTCCTGGGTCTGAGCCTGCAGCCTCCAGCCCAGAACAGGTACCTCTTTGTGTCCCTAGGACAATTCTGGGCCAGAGGAGCTCTGGGTGGGGGGAGGGCCTGGGAGCCACAAATGACGTGGGGTCTGCTGCCCAGGGGAGGAGCTGACAGCTCAGAGGCCAGCAGCCAGGAGGGCAGCTGGGACTCGGAGCCAGCTCTGTGTGAGCCCGGGTGAGGCCCAGGAATGCCCATAGTTTCATGGGAGAACCCACAAGGATGCTGGCCAGAGGGGCTGGTGACAAAGGTGGCTCCCGACACGCCACACAGGCTCAGGAACACCCCAGTGTCTCGGGGGACACTGGCTCCCCACCCAAGGACAGCAAAGCCAGTGCCCAAGAGCACGCAGACCTAAGTCAGACGGCCTGGGTGTCAATCCTGGCTCTGTTCCTAGGATGCTGTCAATCACTTAGCCCCCTGAGCTTCAGTGTCCCCATCTGTAAGATGGGCGCATCACGGCCCGTGCCTTCAGGGCTGGGGGGAACGGGGACAGCAGGTGTCATGGCACCTCAAGAGCAAGCCAGGCTGCTCTTCAACTTGGGCTCACTACGCAGGACTGGCTCCACTTAAGGAGCAAATTTAAAAGCCAGCAGCCAAGGCCTGTAGTCAGAACCCTCTGCAATCCAGGAGCTAAAAAAAGACCTGGGCTGCCCACGTCAGTCACAATGATCCCAGCACAAGGCGAGAGAGATGCTGGCACAAGCCAAGACACCGTGGTTCTGCCTTGCCAGTGCCACCTTGCCCGGGCCTGGACAGCTTGCAAGGGGAACCTCGGTATCTGGAGAGCTCTCCTGCAGCATGTGTGGGAGAGGTGGCTGCCTGCACAGGTGAAGAGGCTGCTGGGGGGCGCGGGACCCCAGCTCACTGACCCCCAGGCCCAGCTGGGAGCAATGCACAGCCCAGGCCGGTGCTTGGGTTCAGGCTAGAGATTCAGTCTACAGGTCGAGGGATGCGACCGGCACAGGCTGGTTCCCCCGCTCTGAGGAGCGGAGCCACAGGACAGAGGGCAGGGGGACCCTCATCCACCCGGTCACTCCAGCAGAACCCCAGAAGCCACCCCAGAGCCCTACCCCACTGTCCCCTGGATCCACCTATGAACAGCCTCTCTCCCCCCTCCCCCGCTCTGTGTCTTCCTCCACCTGGGCCAGCCAACGTCTCTACCTCCTGCCTGGTCCAAGGTAACAGCCGTCCCGCTCTCCACTGTCAGAGCTTTGGCAGTGCACTGGACGACACGAGAGAAAGCTGGGGAGAGGGGAGCCCTGGTCCCCAGCGGCCAGCCCTCCACCAGCAGTGACAGGGAGGGGAGCTGCCGGAGTCGGGTGCCCTCTGCTCTCCCGGTCCACACCATGTGCACAGCTGCCCATTCTCCTCTACTCTGCCTCAGCGAGGGTGGGGAAACTGAGGCAGCCAGGCTCAGGGGACAAAGCACAGTCCGTGCCGCGGCTCAACCCAGGCAAGGCTCTGCAGAGGCTCTAACGATGCCCCTCTGTGCCTCAGTTTCTTCATCTGGGAAGTGGGGGGAAGAAGCCATCAAGGAGGTGGCCCTCGTGAAGCACTCTGGGCGTGGCCGTCTGCTGAGGGCTCAGAGGCTCTGTCCACAGCGCCGGCAGAGCTCGCCCGCCAACCATGGGACAACGCTGCTGAGCACCTGCAGTGAGGTGGTGCACCTGCTCGGCTCCACCCCTCCATGTGAACACGGCAGGCTCGGCGGGCGGGCTGCGGCCCTGAGTGGGGCTCGGGGCCTGTGTTCAAGGCCCGCAGTACAGAGCGCCAGCCGCGTTTCTAAGTCAGAGTCTCCCATAGTCACGTGAATGAACAGACGCCCGAGAGCTTAACTCTTAGATTCTATTCACCTTAGCATACCTAGAATACGCTCATTTCTTCATTTCACACCCTCCATAGCCAGCGCACAGGCATGTGTGCGGCATGTATGAGTGTGTTCTAAGCCCAACTTGCGTGGCTTGGGGTCCCAGGCTGGCACAGCAGACAGCAGGGGGTTCCAAGGCACCGGAAACGGCCATCAGCGCTCAGAGCACCTGTGTGCCTCCCTCACGCCTGGCCCCAGGCGTGAGGCATTGACACTGAGTCAATGCCTCTGCCTTAGCTCACCATACCTGCCATGAGGACACAAACAGGGCTCCCGGCTGCGCCCAGTGGGGTACGGCGCCTGCGCACGCAGTGCCAGGACAGGACACACAGCCCGCCCGCCCACCCGCCCTGCCTCGGGGCAGTGCCGGTTGTGGGGTGGGGGCTGGCCTTGCTCCCCAGCTTCTTCCCCGGGCAGCCACCACTCTGGGACGCGCTCACACCCTGGTGTGTGCCTGCCACCACCTGGCCTTATGCCCTGTCGGGTCCCAGCCTGGCCTTGCTCTCCTTCCGTGTGTGGAGACAGGGCCTGAGTCCATCCCCATGGTCTGGCCCTCCATCCTCTCTCTGGGTTAACTCTGGATGGGGGCGGGCACCGGTGCTGGAATGTGTGGCATGCACATAGACACACCCCTGCCAGGAGCCAGAGAAGGGGCCTGGCCCGGCACCTCTTCTGCTGTCAGGCCTGCCTGGCAGGGCTCCCTGGGAGCCTCCCAGGTCTGCTGGGAGGCTGATCTCTGGGGCTGGAGGGTCCCATTGCTCACCCTCATTAAGCAGTGCCTGGAGGGAGCGAAGGCTCAGGCTCCCAGCCAGTCCCCAGCACAAGAGCAGCGCACCGTAGGCGCTCAGGAAGTGACTTCTGAGTGGCAACAACACCGAGAGCACCCACCAGATGCCCACTGGCTGAATCCTCCCAGCCCCGGTGGCGTCGGCATCGTTAGAGACGCTGGGCCGCCAGGTAGGCCCTCAACCCCTAGACTGCAGGAACTGACTCGCCTTGGGGCAGGGGGCCAGGCCTACGGAGGCTGGGGGCTGAACAATGGTGCTGCACAGAGCAAGAACCCAGCAGTGACTCCCACGCCCTGTTTCCTGCGAGAAGGTAAGCGAGCCTCAGCGAGGTTAAGCAACCGCCCGAGGCCACAGAGCTGCAACCGGGATCGACCCCAAGCCTCCTCGGTACAAGGGGGACGTCGGTACTCACACTGGCCCCACTGTGGGCAAAGCAACAGGAGACTTCAGGGCATGTGACAACAGGGTGAGGTGCGGTGATTGACTTAATCCCGGGGGTTGGGTAACAATCAACCGTGGTAAACTGAGGCCAAGTCATTCTCCCAAGGTGCCACCACAAGGGTTCCCGCCCTGTCCTCCCCCACCCCCCACCCGCAGGATGCTCAGGCAGAAGGGCATGGCACTGACAGAACCCCCTGCCTGCCCAGTGTGTGACACGGGCCCCCTCTCTGCTCCAGGCAGGGCTGTCACAGCACCCTGTGTGCATGCTCAGGGTCACAGGGTCAATGCCAGTGACTGCTGCAGCCCTGACCACTCGCTGTCATCTCTCCCTGCCTCTCTCACAGGCCCTGGGGACAGGAACCCCCTCCATGAACAAGGCCCCGAGATACGAATTGTTGACACGTTATAAAATTCTACTCAATTTAACACCTACGTATTGAGCCCCAAGCTAACACAAGACCTGGAATTAGGGCTGCAGAAGGGGCCTCAGAAGATGACTAAGTCCTTATTGCCCAGCACTTAGAGGCCGAGGGCACGGTGAAGAAAAACACCCCGATGACTGTCATCATCAGATTCCAGATCGCCTAGGTCAGCGCATCTTCATCCACTGTCCCATCCAGGCATTAAAGCCTAACTTGAATTGTGAAAACGTGGCTCAATCCAATAAGCAGCAGGAAAAAAGACAAAGGAAAAGCAAAGTGAACAGGACAACACCATGGGAGGGGCCCAAACACACCGATTACTGCAATAAATACAAAGAAGTTAAAATCTTCTACTAAAAGATAAAGACTCTCCAGTGTAAACATCGAAACACACCCTCCCTAGACGTCCACCATTTTAAAACACACACCTGGGGTCAACGCCATGGTGTAGCAGGTAAAGCCACTGCCTGTAATGCCAGCATCCCATATGGGCACTGGTTCGAGTCCTGACTGCTCCACTTCCCATCCAGCTCTCTGCTATGGCTTGGGAAAGCAGTGCAAGATGGCCCAAGTGCCTGGGGCCCTGCACCTGCATGGGAGACCCAGAAGAAGCTCCTGGCTCCTAGCTTCAGATTGGCGCAGCTCTGGCCCATGTGGCCAACTGGGGAGTGAACCAGTGGATGAAAGACCTCTCTCTCTCTCTGTCTGTCTCTCCTTTTTTCTCTGTGTAACTCTTTCAAGTAAATAAAATAAATCTTAAAAAAAAAAAAAAAAAAAGACACACACCTGAAACTCAGCAACACGGGAAGGTAAGAGAGAGAGGATGGTGCAGAATAGGCTGGGTAACCACCTCTGGAAACACAAAGCCGATCCAGAACCCCTATGCAGGAGGCAGCACGGCCGTCGGTAGGCGCGTGGCTCCCACCCCTGTGCATGTTGGGGCTGCCCCCGTGGGAACTCTGCCTTCCTTGGCCTGGGATGGGGGTCTGGCAGGGGCCTTAAGTCTCCCCCAGTGACTCTGATGTGCAGCCAGGGCTGGGAAGGTCTGGCCCACCACAGAGGTAAAGGCTGAGCCAGAGAAGGACGAACCCTTTGGTCTCCAGAGGAAGGAAGGCTTGCAGGGGGTCAGCACAGGAGTTGCCCCATAAACCCCAGATCAATTGATCGGGCAACACAGCCACTGCCTATGGTTACTGAGCACCTACTATGTGCTGGTCACGGGGGTAGGGGTGGGTATAGGAGCCTATGTGCCAGGGATGGGAACAGCTTCTTAGCCAGCAGGCGTTACGGCCGGGCCTGGAAGGCAGCACTGCTGGTCCCTTGCCCAGGCTCGCTCCACGTCACCCCCAGGCCCTGGGTCCGTGCCGGTGGGCCGCAGCTTCCCCTCAGTAGCACGGGGTTTGCTGGCCTGGTTCACAGCTGGGAAGTCAAGGTCCCCACTGGGGGCAGCAGGCTTGGAGCTGCACTACTATGGCACAAACTCAGAATCCTTCCTCAGCCTTCAGCCGAAAACAAAAAGGCCTCGTTCAAGAGGGAGAAGCGGAAACCCTGCAGGTGTGGGCCCGAATCCCCTGCCCAGGCAGCTGGCTCAGCCAGGACCCGTGGATTCCACCGCGCCCACCCTAGGGCACGGCCAGCGGTGGTGGAGTGGCCGCCCTCGAGAAACAGCCCAGTGTAGACCAGAGTCCCCTGTCCAGGGCCAGCTCAGACCCCTGCCAGCTGCTCTGCCCACTCCCGACTCCGAGGGGCATCTCAGAGCAGCTGTGGCTGCACGCTCCACCCCCCCCCCCCAGAGCCTGTCCCTTCCCCAGCTGCCTCCTCACTGAGACTTCTATCTGCTTCTCCCAGAACCTTCTGGAAGCCGGCTGCTGGCCCTCTGTCCCTGCTCCTCGGGCCTCAGCCCCTTTCCCACCAAGGCCCTGTCCTCCCAAGCCCCTTTCTGTTGCTACAGACTGGACCCAGAAACACAGGCACTGCGCTCCCCTGGGGGCTCCTCCCCATGCTGGGCTCCACCCCCGCCAGTGCTCCCGCTCTGTCCCACCACTCACCTAAAAACTACAAACTCACAACTGACTCAAACACGCAGAAAGAATCAGCCGCGTGTCCCGCCAGGCTGCAGCCGAGGTGCTCACGCTGCGAGTGTCCCGTGGATTCCTGCTCCCCCGGCAACCCCTTCAAACCCCCGCAGAGGAAGGGTGACGTGGTCGGAGCTGCCGGCATCCACCTAAGTCACCTGACACGCTCAGTGGCTCGGCACATGTGCACGGCTGCACCCAGCACCCGGCGCGTTACTGCTCTGTGCGCCTCGAAGCTGGCGGTTCGCACAACAGAGCTCGCACAGGTCAGCGTATGCAGTCACAGCCCGGTGCCATCCCGGCCATGTTCTCGCTTCACCCCCCCCTCCGCTGCTCAGAGGACTCCTCCTCCAGGAGCCCTCCTGGCTTTGCCTCTCCCTGGCAGCTCAGCACCCCGCACACGGATGCCTGCACAGCAGACGGGGTCACGAGGGAGAACGCCATCCCCCCAAACCCTGCCTTGGTTCAGGCAGCCCCACAGCGAGTGCGAGCTCCCAGGACAAGCTGAGGCAGGGGGCGTCTCCTAGCAGACCCCACAGGGTTGCTCCATCCACCCATCCAGCACCAGCCCATGTCCAGGACACAGACATCCATCCGCCCCATCTGGCCACCGTAGACAAAAGAGCAGGTGAGACAATAGAACGGGGGGGGGGGGGGGTGTCTGCCCCAGCAGTGAGGTGGAGGGTGGCTCCCTACAAGAGATGTGAGCCCAGAGGGAAAGGGCACCGCAGGCAGGAGGAACAGAGAGAGCGAAGGCCACATGGCCGGCTGTTGGCAGTGCAGAGGTGAGGGTGAGGGGAGGCCTTCCCGCTGGGCGGGGCAGGGCTCCCAGGGCCTGAAAGCAAAGCGAAATGTGGAGCAGAGGTTCAGGAGCTGGGGACAGGCCACGGTCGCATGTTTCAGGGAGCTTCCTGGCTGCCACGGGGAGAAGGGACTAGGCTGTTGTGGGGAAGATGCCGGGGCCTGGGAGGAGTGGGGGCCCACAGAGAGGAGAAGGCCAGGCTGGAACCTAGGGGCCAACGCGGGCACCGAACTTCTCTAGGCAGCCAGTGCTGGGAGCCCAGCCCCTGTTTCGGGAGGGTGGGGGCCCTTCCTGATTCCTGAATCTCACAGCTCTTCCAGGGACCAGATGGACAACAGTTTATTTGAGGCCCAACAACAAAATCCTGCGATAGAGGTCACGAAGGGGCAGCTGGAGGTCCAGATTCAAACTGTCACTCAAGCCAAGGAAGCTATCCCAGGTGAGAACCTAACTGGACAGGGCACTTGGCACTCTGTGGGGTGGTGAGGGGCCAGCAGAGGTCCTTCCTGCGCCAGAGTTGGGGCCTGTCACACAGAAGACACCGGCAAAAGCCCAGCCAGGCTGGGAAGGTGGCAGGTGCTCCGGCAACACCCAGACAGCCCCACCTGGAGCAGAGAGGCCGTGCTCTGGGAACCCCGGGTCTTCCCGCATGACCAGGAGCCTGGAGATGCTCCCAACGGCAGCTCTCCCCCAGGGCCCTCCTGGGCTCCTCCTCCACACACAAACATCTTCAGGTGCTGCCCAAAGGGTGTGAATAGGGCCACGCCTCCCTGTCCCCAGAGGATCACCCCAAGGATGCCTGAGCCCCCATCAGTAGCCATTCCTACAGGCAGGGCTCAGCTGTCCTGAAGCAACTTCCTGTCCAGAGTGGGCAGAGGGGCACAGGAGGCTGCCGGTGCACGTGGGAGCTGCCTGGGGGCCTGGGGCCGTCCCCGGACACAGCCACCACCGGCCCAGCATGGGTGGGGCCAGGGGAGTGCCTTTACTGTCAGCCTCAATGACACCCTCTGGGCAAGGGGCGCGCGCGCACACACACACACACACCCCTGGCCGATGGACATGCTACCAGAACGGGCGCACAGTCGGTGCTGGACCGAGGGACACAGTGATTTTTTGGTTGGAGAGAGGGATGGGTTCTGTTGACACAGCCCTCCCACAAATTGCTCCTGCCTCTCATGCTCGCTGATCCTCAGCATGTGTGTGTCCCTGTGTGTCTGCTGCCCAGCCAGCTCTGGGCTCAGTGCCGTGGGCACCCATAGCAGTCACGGGGCAGCTCTAGATCCACCCTGCTGCCTCATCAGCGCGGGGTGGGGGTGGGGTGTTGCTATTCTCACGCCCATCTCGCAGATGAAGAAATTGAGGCACAGAGGCATGAAGCGACCTCCCCAGGGTCACAGAGCTAAGCAGAGGCGCAGCTGGGGCTGGAACTCACACTTTGCTAACATCAAACCCTGCGCTCTAACCACCAAGAGGCCCAGGGTACCCGGGTGGCTGCCAGCACCCCAAAGCCAGGGGCCCTGCTGCTCATGCAGGATTCCTCCCATTAGGGCTACACCATCTTGCAAGACCTGCCAGGTGGGGGGCAGTGCGGCCAGGCTGCTGGGTGTTCACCAGGACCCCCTTGGGGACATGGGGGCGCCACGGGTCCCATTTTGCTGACGGGGAAGCTCACCTGGTGTGTCAAACAGACACATAGGGCAGTCTGACGTCAGAGCCACATCTCAGCCCCTCCCTCCTTGGCCAGGATGGGTCAGACCCCTCCCTGCCCTGGGGACAGCCTCCTTGGTCTCTGCTGACCCTGGCAGCACAGCCCGGTCACAGAGCACAAGGACAGCTGGCCTGGACACCCAGCCTGTCCTGCTGTGTGTCCCACCAGCCCCACCCATGAGTCCCCAGGATCAGGGAACCACCAGTGCATGTGAGCTTAACCTCAGCCTTTCGCCCTGATGTGCCCGCCAGCAACTCGGAGGCAGGCAGCGGTCAGTGTCTCCTCCATGTTCAGCCTGCCCACCACGGCATCCAGCTCAGCCCCACGCACCACCTCCACACAAGTCCCTAATTACCATCACCCCAGCCGCCTGTTGTCCTCAACCCCGTTCAACCCGTTCCTTTAACCCTCAGCCAGCACTCCGGGCAGGCACTGGGCTACAGGTGGGAGAACAGTCTAAGAAGGACCAACACCGTCCCAGGTTATACAGCCGGGAGGGTGGGAGCCAGTTCCCTGCAGGACGCTTCCCTGGGACCTGTCATTATCACAGGTGTGAACACCTGCTCCCACACCTGTCATTAGGAACCAGGGTGACAGGAGCAACGGGTTCACACCCTGTCCTGGCCCTCCCAGCTGGCAGGGAGGGGCGGCTTCCTTAACGGGGCTTGGGGCTCGCGGCGGGAGGTGCCCCGGCTTGGGATGTGATGACAACCTTGACCTGGGCACTTCCTGTGTGCCAGGGCAAGGCTGCTCTCAGACTCCAAGCGACAGATTCTTACTGTCCTCTTCGCCGCTGAGGATCGGGAAGGGTCTGGGGAAGTGGCAAAGCCAGGGCGAGGAGCCGGGAGTCCCGCTTCCTGGGCCCGAGCTCCCACTCGCCCTGCCAAGCTGAATCTCAATGGCAGAGAGCCCCAGAAAACTAAGGGTGAAAGAACACAGTTTAGAGCCACAGGTGCACCCGGGCTGCTTGTTACAGGGGTGGTGAGGCATTGAGTAGGCTGAAGGGATGGAGACTGGGGTGCAGGGCTGCCCCCCCCACCTCCTGGCAGAGGGATGCACAGGGCTGGGAGAGGATGTGGCAGACCCGGCCCCACACAGGGCTGCCATCCCACTCAGTGCCAGGTAACACAAGGCCATGGGAACCCCACCAAGGGTCTTTCACTCCACCCTGGGAGAGAACCAGGAAGGCTTCCTGCATAGACACCTCCAAGCCGAGGTCTGCAAGCCAAGGACAGAGGGCGCTGCCTCTGGCCAGGAGCGCAGCAAGGGAGCGGCCAGTGCTCGCCCCCATGCACTCAGCGGGATGGGGTGCCTCCCTCCCAGCTTGCCTCGACTCACTCTAACGCGTGTGAGGTCCAAGCCCAGGCCCCTGGGGACGCGGGCTGCAGGGGATGAGGGGAAGCCTGGCCCAGCTCCTGGAGTGGGGGTGCCTGCAGGTGTGGAGGTCTTGGTGGTGGCGAGGACAGAACAGTTGTGTGGGGCTGGCACAGAGCACAGGATTGTGCAAGGCCCGAGAGAACAGCGCATCGACTGGCTGGGACCCCAGAGAGGTATGAGAGCCAGCTGGACGGCCAGGGAGGAACAGCACGCAGGGCCCTGCCCAGCCTCTGGGGCTGTGACAGACAGGAGGGGAGAACTGGGGCGGGGGTGGGGTGGGGGAATGCCTCTGAGCTTTAAACAGCTGGAATGGGAGCTATGGGATGGGGTGGGTGGGATCCCAGACTCCTGGGGTGTCTGAGGATGCTGGAACGGAAGGAAACTGAGGGCCAGGCTTGCCTGCACCTGTCAGACAGGTCGGCCTAGGCTGATGGCAGGGGCGGCGGGGGGGGGGGGGGGGCGCGGGAGCCCGGAGTTCCTGCCTGCACTGGGTCATCAGAGGGCTGCAGGGGATAAGGAGCCACCCCGGCACTGCAGGGACTCCACTGGGCAGCAGGAGGAGTGGGGACCCCAAGCCAGGAGGCTGTGCCCGTCACCGACTCCTCGCCTGCCTCCAGCTCTGTACCCAAAGCCCCTACCCCGTTGGCAGGGCCAACTCCCTCCCCCTCCCTCATCTCAGAATTGCCCCGACTTCCCCAAACCGGTTATTAAGCGAATGCATTCGGCTTATCAAAACGGACGTGGGCTGCCTGTGCGCGCAAACACATCGAGACATGTCATTCCCTTCCCAGGCCTCCCTGGGAACCCGCCGCTCAGAGCCGCCGCCAGTTTCGGGACTGGGGGAGGGGGCGGGGAAGGAGCCACACCCCTAAGAAAGGGCCGCGGCGGCCCGACGCCACCCAGCCACCGCGCAGCGCTCTGCCCGGCGGCCCCCGGGCAGGCAAGAGGGTGCCGGGCCTGTGCCCTCCGCACCAGGGCCTCGGGACGGGGCGGGACTCTCGAGCGCAGGTTGGCAGGTGCGGGGAAGTGCCTAGCAGGTGGCCCGCCCCCGCGCCACCCCCACCGGCAGCCTGCCCGACGCCAGGAGCACCTGTGCGAGCTCCGAGACCCGCAGGTGTGCGCCCTCCAAGCCCAGCTCCGCTCTCCGGCCCAGCACACCCCTCTAGACCCGGCCTTCGGGACCCCTGCGGCCGCAGTCTCCAGCCTGACACAGGAGAGCCCGGGGGCGCGGGTTTCCGGTACCCCCGTCTCAGTTCCCCGCCCGCTAGGCCCCCTGCGCTCCGGGGACCCCGGGGGCCACAAGCGGTGTCCCCTCGGACGCGCTCGCCCATGCCACCCCATCCTCCTCCCGGCCGAGCGACCCCTCGCGTCCCACACTCTTGGCTCGGTTCCCAGACCCGTGAGCCCCGGGACCCTCGGGGACCCGGCGCTGTCCCGCGCCGCCTCACCTGCGGGTCTGCACCTTGGGGCTGTATTTGCCTTTGTTTCTCTTCCTGAAGAGTGAGTTCATGGTGGCGCTGGGGAGCGGCGGGGGCCGGGCGGGCCGGCGCGCACCGAGGGCGGGCTGTGGGTGCAGGTGAGCGGCGGCGGCGCGGGCGGGCGGCCCCGAGTGCTGCGCGGCCTCGGCACCCCAGCACTACTCGCGGGGGCGGGGCGCCCGGCGGCCACTCGCTCCGCGGCCGCTCCCCGGGTAGGTGGTGCTTCACCTTTCCGGGGAGGGGCTCCCGCAGGGCCGGGGGCGGGGACGCCCGGGCCGCCTCCGCACGCGCTGGGCCCCGCCCTCCGTGCCGGGCCTTGTGCACCCCCTGACTGGGGGCCCTGAGTGCCCTGGGCGCGGGCGCTGCTCCGGCTCTGGCCGACCCGCATCTGGAGTCCCCAGCCTCCCCCCCACCCCCGACAGGGGTGCTGTCGGTGTCTGTGCGACCCGGATGGCCAGTGGGTCCCAGCAAAGGGGGCACTGGACGCCCCTGCCCGCGTGCAGATCTTGCCTCCGCACTGGGTCGGCTGAGACCCCTGGGCGACGTGCGTGTTCTAGCGCCCCTAGCCTCAGTTACCTTCTCTGGCCAGGCCAACGGTGATAACAACCGGTCTCACCCAGAGGAAGGGGACTCCTGCAGAGAATTCTCACTCCCGCCCAGCCACGCATTAAGGAGAGAAATTCCTTTGAAACCCTAAGAACTGCAGGTCCTGGCGGGATAGAAATGTTCCACAGCTGGTCCTAGAAGCTGCTGGATTCCGGGTCAGGAGAGCCACATTGCACAGTTCTGCCCGCCTGTCCCGGCCTAGACTGTGCGCCAGGACGCGGCACCTGGCTAGGAACCACACTGGAGGCCGTTGGGGGTCTCAGCCCAGCTGGACGCGTGGGTTGGGGGGACAGGAGAAGCTACAGACCAAGAGCTGGTGGGGACAGGGGAACAGGAACCTGCAGCCTGGCGTTTGGAATCCGAGTCAAGGGTAGCTGGTCACTCTGCCGGCCGGCCTCTTCACTTACTATACAGGGGTGAGGGTGGGGATGTGATCCTGCCCCAGACCCCAGCTCGTCTAAGGACACCCAGTGTCCTCCAGGCCACTGCTCGCCCACGAGGACTGTGGTTTCCCAGTCCTTATTTTTCTTTCTAAATTTTTGTTTATTTGAAAGAGAGAGAGAGAGAGAGATCTTCTTGTTCACTCCCAAAAAGGCCACAGCAGTCAGGACTGGGCAAAGCCGGGACCCTGGACCTCAATCTGGGTGTGGCAGGGGCTCAAGTCCACCATCTGTGGCCTCCCGGGGTGCACATTGGCCGGAAGTTGGAAATGGATGTGGAGCAAGGACTTGGATGCACTGGGATTTGGGGCCTAGCGGCCTCTTAACCACCAGGCCAAAACCTGATCCCAAGTCCTTACTGTTAAGGTGGTAACTGTGGGTGAGCCAAGGAGTGTGATGTCCCCTGCAGTCGCTTTCAGAACACGGTGTCTGTCCTTCACGGGGAGGGTCTGTTCTCAGTGAGGTCCCCCTGGCTGCACTCAGCAGACGTTCCCGGAAACTCTCCACCATCACGAGCCTGGCTCGGGTCATAGCCCCTTGGACACCGGTTTGAGTCCTGGCTGCTCCATTTCCAATCCCTGTCCTTGCTAATGGCCTGGGAAAGCCGTGGAAGTGTTTGGGCCCCTGTACTCACATGGGAGACCCAGAAGAAGCTCCTGGCTCCTGGCTTCGCATCAGCCCAACTCCAGCCATTGTGGCCATTTGGGGAGTGAGCCAGTGGGTGGAAGACCTTACTAACTCATTCAGTCTTGGGATGGAATAGGTGCAGAGGAGAGAACATATTTTATTTAAAAAACAAAACACTTGGGGCTGGCGCTGTGGCGTAGTGGGTAAAGCTGCTGCCTGCAATGCTGGCATCCCAAATGGGTGCTGGTTCAAGTCCTGACTGATCCACTTCCGATCCAGCTCTCTGCTATGGTCTGGGAAAGCAGTGGAATATGGTCCAAGTGCTTGGGCCCCTACACCCGTGTGGGAGATCGGGAAGAAGCTCCTGGCTCCTGGCTCCTGGCTTCAGATTGGCAGAGCTCTGGCTGTTGTGGCCAGTTGGGGAGTGAACCAGTGGATGAAGACTCTCTCTCTCTCTCTCTCTCTCTCTCTCTCTCCTTCTCTCCTTCTCTATGTAACTCTGACTTTCAAATAAATAAATAAGTCTTAAAAAAAAATAAAAAACAAAACACTCAGGCTGGAGACTTTGCTAAGGGGCCTGGTGGCCTCTTTAGGATCAAGGACAATGCGAGATGTCTGGGAACGTCCGCTGAGTGCAGCCAGGAGGACCTCACTGAGAACAGTGGTTCTAGTTGCTATGCGTCGGCACCTCGTGTGTGTGTGTGGGGGGTGTAAAATGCAGATTTCAGGCCTTCATACCCGGGGAGAAGGGCTCAGGAGTCTGACCACTTGACAAGATCCCCCCACGGTCCTGGACCTCACTGCCAGCTGCTGCCCAGACGCAGACCTTCCGCCAAACCTAACCCCCCACCTTGGCCCTGCCTGGCCTCTCTCTCAGGTGCTGCCCTAGGTGTGGCAGGTAAGGCCTTGAGCAACCCCTTGCTCTGAAGTGACTCCCCTCCCGAGGTCTGAGGGCACCCCGGGCACTCGCCCACCAGCCAGCTGACACTGGGCAGGTGTCAGAGAAGAGCCAGGGCTGCAGAGCACAGGCGGCCTGCAGCTACCACAACACAAAGCCCAGCTCAGTCTCAGGCCATGGGCCACAGCGGGGGCTTGTTTCCTGCTCTGCTCCTCCCCTGCCGGAGCCCAGAAACCCCTTCCTTACTCTTCCCCCCCCCCCCACATTTCTCTGCAGGTGGGCACTGGTGTGGGTGCTAAGTCTGCCTTGGTTCCCTGCAACCTTGTAACCAGCTGCTCACCCCAGGGTAGGTTGAACAAGCAAGGACAGCTGTGTGGAGGGTGTGCCTAGACCCACGTGGAGTGGGTGCCCGCAGCAAGGGGCAAAGGAGAGGGTCTATGATGCCCCCTCTGTGTTGGGGAGAGGGAGAGGGAGAGAGAGAAACTAGGCGGGCATGCAACTTGCTTGTAAATGCACAGCAGACTTGGGCGAGGATCCGTGAGACACGGTCACCTGCGAGTCCCCTCCGGGAAGGCCGGAGAAAAGTCAGCATTTTCACAGGGGAAGGAGAGCAGGCAGCTTAGACAGACCTGAGTTCGAATCCCTGTTCAGACCCACTCAGCTGTGTGAACACAAGTGAGCCACCGTGCCTCTCCCAGCCTCCGTTTCCCTCTGTGAAGTGGGCACAAACACAGCATCTACGTCCGGGGGTGAGGCGCTGTGTGCTGCTCCCTTAGCCCGGCCCCCGGCCATTAGTGGGGCCTCTGTGAACAGGAGGGGGAGGCGTGTGCAGCTGCAGGCCACCGGCTTGTAGGACCGGGGCTGGGGGGGTGGAAAAGGGAGGGGAGGAGTCTCCAAACCATCACAGGACCTCCAGATGGAGTCAGAACTCTGGACGTCTCTGAACTGCCAAGGCCCCTCTCCTCACAACTCCTAGAAAGTGAAGGCCGCTTTGTGGAAGGGGAACTGGACCAAGGACGCAGGCTGGCAGCTCGGCCGGCTTGGCGCTCAGCCGCTGGGTGCCGGCCAGGGCGCTGGTCACGGGCGCCCCTCCCTGGGTGCTGAGGGCTCGTTCCGGGCAGCGTGGCAGTCTCAGTGTGTCTCCACTGGTTGGTTCTCCCCAGCTACTCCCGCTGGGTGAAGCAGGCCAGCATGCCTCGCCTGGAGGAGGCTGCTGTGTCCTCCGGCTTTCCAGGGATGGGCATGGGGCCCAGCGCCCAGCTGGGCTGGTACCTGGTCAGCCTGCTCCAGCACCAGAGCTCTTGCACCCTCGCCCGCCTCCACCCTCTGTGTCCCCGACTCGCAGGCTCAGGGCAGCTGGCCCAGCTCGGGCTGATTCAGCGGGGCAGGCCCAGGAGAATGAGCGGATTTAGGGAGGGCTCTGATGCTTCCCCACCCTCCCCTCTGCACTCCGTGAAAGCTGGGCTCAGAGCCCGAGCTGGCACTGCTGTGTGTGTGCGTGTGTGAGAGCACGTGTGTACACACGTGGACACCATGCACGGGGGGGTGCCCTGTCCTCCCCCCTGCATCCTCTGGGGCAGCTGGATCTGTTTGGATTCCCGGAGCCCTCCCGTGCCAAATGACTCATCCCCTCCACTGCTGCGGGTGTGGAGGCCCAGGGCTGGGGTGTTTGCTTTTCTTGGGGTCACTAGATGGTTAACCCCACAGAAAGAGCACCTGCCAGGTCAGCAGGTACCCTGGCTACCAGGCAACCCTGGCCCCTGGAACCCCGAGCTGCTGGCCCGCAGGAGGCTGCCATGTTCCCAGGGTCACCCACACCCTCCTTGTTTGCTGTCGCTGTTCCCTGGGCTGCTGCCTCCTGAACCAGTTTGGAACAAGAAGGGCAGCATTCCCTCAGCCTGGGGAGAGGGGCGGGCACAGGACAGGACAGGACGGTGGGTACTGGAGCTCTCTCCTCCCCGGCCTGAGGCTCAGGCCATCCTCACGTCCTCCCATGTCGTGCCCCTTCTCCAGCCCCCAGCGGCACAGCCACACCCTCACCTGAGAGACACAAAAGTGCAGACTCCAGGGTCCCCTCCAAGACCGTGCTCGTGTGGGTCCTGGTAGGTCCAGGGATCTCTATTTATTTATTTATTTATTTTTCTTTTTTTTTTTCATTTATTAAACTTTTATTTAATGAGTATAAATTTCCAAAGTACAGCTTATGGATTACAATGGCTTCTCCCCCATAACTTCCCTCCCACCCGCAACCCTCCCCTTTCCCGCTCCCTCTCCCCTTCCATTCACATCAAGATTCATTTTCAATTCTCTTTATATATAGAAGATCAGTTTAGTATAGATTAGGTAAAGATTTCAACAGTTTGCCCCTATATAACAACACAAAGTGAAAAAAATACTGTTGGAGTACTAGTTATAGCATTAAATAACAGTGTACAGCACATTAAAGACAGAGATCCTACATAATATTTTTTTAAAAATTAATTAATTTTCTATGCCATTTCCAATTTAACACCAGGTTTTTTTTTTTCATTTCCAATTCTCTTTATATACAGAAGATCGATTCAGTATATAATTAGTAAAGATCTCATCAGTTTGTACCCACACAGAAACACAAAGTGTAAAAATACTATTTCAGTACTAGTTATAGCATTACTGCACATTAGACAACACATTAAGGACAGATCCCACATGGGATGTAAGTACACAGTGACTCCTGTTGCTGACTTAACAATTTGACACTCCTGTTCATGGCGTCAGTAATCTCCCTAGGCTCTAGTCATGAGTTGCCAGGGCTATGGAAGCCTTTAGAGTTCACCAACTTCGATCTTATTCCGATAGGGTCATAGTCAAAGTGGAAGTTCTCTCCTCCCTTCAGAGAAAGATACCTCCTTCTTTGATGGCCCCGTTCTTTCCACTGGGATCTCACTCACAGAGATTTTTCATTTAGGTCTTCTTCTTTTTTTTTTTTTTTTCTTTTCTATAGTATCTTGGCTTTCCATGCCTACAATACTCTCATGGGCTCTTCAGCCAGATCCGAATGCCTTAAGGGCTGATTCTGAGGCCAGAGTGTTGTTTAGGACATCTGCCATTCTATGAGTCTGCTGTGTATCCTGCTTCCCATGTTGGATCGTTCTCTCCCTTTTTGATTCTATCAGTTAGTATTAGCAGACACTTGTCTTGTTTGTGTGATCCCTTTGACTCTTAGACCTATCAGTGTGATCAATTGTGAACTGAAATTGATCATTTGAACTAGTGAGATGGCATTGGTACATGCCACCTTGATGGGATTGTATTGGAATCCCCTGGCACATTTCTAACTCCACCATTTGGGGCAAGTCAGCTTGAGCATGTCCCAAATTGTACATCTCCTCCCTCTCTTTTTCCACTCCTAAATTTAACAGGGATCACATTTTTATTGACTTGAAAGGTAGAGTTACACAGTGAGAGGAAGAGATGCAGAGAGGTCTTCTATCCGCTGGCTCACTTCCCAGACGGCTGTGACAGTTGGGGTTGTGCCAGGCTGAAGCCAGGAGCCTGGAGCTTCTTCCAGGTCACCCACACGGGTGCAGGGGCCCAAGGACTTGCACCATCTTCCACTGCTTTTCCAGGCCATTAGCAGGGAGCTGGAACTCTGAAGTGGAGCAGACTTGAACCGGTGCCCATATGGGATGCCGGTGTTGCAGGTGGTGGGTTAACCCTCTGAGCCACAGCGCTGGCTCCAGGAACTACATTTTAGAAATCACCTATCTCTGAGAACGGAAGCCGCTGATCTGGGGGCTGCCTGAGAAACACAGACAGATGCGCCACGAGCCAGTCTACACACAGGCCCTGGCTACACACAGCCGGGGAAGGCCCACAGGCTTTAGCTGGAAACTGACCTGGACTTGATCCCTGGCTGCTGTGTAATCTGTGGGACCGTGGGCAGGTGGCTTTCCCACTCTGGACTTCGGTGTCCCTCTCTGTAACACAGAGTGTGCAGCAATGTGTACAGAGTACGTGAGACGGAGGGGCCGGGGGCCACTGGCCTGGCCTCACCCCGCGTTTTGTAACATGTATTTACTTTCCCTGCAGGACAATGGGAGGGATGGAAAATCCTGCTGGTGCTCCAGCCAACAGGCACTGACTCACGCTCAGCCCTGGGCCGGGGGCCCAGGGAGCTCCCACAGCCTCCCCCTGGGACCAGAGGGGAGGCCGGCCCCCGGCAGCAGGGGCAGGAGAGGGTCCTCGGTGACTCACCACTCTGCCTGCCCTGAGTCACCTGCTGGGAACGCACTTGGGCCCCCACCCGCCTGGGCCCCTGGCAGCCTGCCCCTGCCTGCCGGGCAGCCACACACTGTTGCTTCACCCGGGAGCTGTGCCTGGTGACCCCTGCCGGCCTGCCCTGGCTCCAGGTGTGTGCCGTGCAGTTGGGTGGTCAGCTGCGTCTTCGCAGACCTCAGTGGCAGACGCCTTGTCTCAAACCCTGGACACCGCTTCTCAGGGCTGCACCTCAGCCACTCAGTCCAGGCCGTGAGGGCCGCCTGGCAAGGAGGTCACCCAGTCAGAACCGAGACAGCAGCTGGGTGGGGCCGGACACGCTCCGCCTGGCCTGGATCCCCGCAGGACCGGCTGCCCAGCCCGATCCCAGAACTCTCAGCCTCCCCTCCCTGCCCAGGCCTGCTTCCTCGCGCCCCAGAGTGCCCACTGCCCAGACCAGTGGGGCTGCATTTCTGGGCCAGTGTCGGGGTGTGACAAGTGGCAGCTCTGGGGATAGCCCAGGTCAGAAGGTCAGGACCCCATTTCCTCCAGAGCCTTTAGGCTTGCGTGAGAGATGGGTCACAAGGGGCAGAACACAGAATCGACTCAAGTTTCAGCCGGAAGCTGCCCTGGGTTTGAATCCTGGCCCTACTACGTGTCTGGCTGTGTCACCTCCAGTGGGCAGCTCAACCTCTCCATAAAGTGGGGAAAATCCCAGTCCCTCCGTTCCCTGGACCTGTGACCCTGAGAACAGGTCTCCACCTCTCTGAACCTCGGTCTCTCTCTCTGAAAAATGGGGACGTTCTGACACCAGCTCCACGGCGTCTTGAAAAGGCTCAGTGAGGTGACGAACAGTAACTGCCGCTGAGCATTCACTGGGTGCCAGGCTCTGTGCTGAGGGGCCTGGCGTTGCAACTTCCAGCTTGATTGAGGTTGATGAACCGGCCATCAAGTGCACGTACTTAAAGCGAACAATCTGATGAGTTTACACAGGAGCACCCAACCGTGAAACCAGTGCCACTACGAAGAGACTGCACTGGCCCCATGGGCAGCTGTGGTCCTGGGTCACCAAGAGATTAGAAGCCTGGTCAAGGATGCTAATGAGAACCCAGGATTTAAACCCTGCAGTCGGAGCCAGTGCTCTTGTCCCCCCCTCTACCAACACAGGCACGGTCCCTGGCTTAGAGTGGGTGTTCAATGTCAACACTGCATGAACAGATGGATGGGTGGGAGGGTGGATGGGGGATGGGTGGGAGGGTGGGTGGATGAATGGGGGACGGGTGGGGCGATGGATGGGGGGATGGATGGGAGGATGGGTGGGTGGGTGGATGGGGAATGGATGGATGGGTGGATTGGTGGGAGGATGGATGGGGGATGGATGGATGGGGGGATGGGTGGATGGATGGGAGATGGATGTATGGATGGGTGGGTGGGTGGATGCGTGGGAAGATGGATAGATAGAAGGATAGATGGGTAGGAGATGGATGAGAGAACGAATGCACTGTGGTGGTCCCAGGAAAAGACCCCAGAGGAGGACCAGGCATGAGGGAGTAGATCTGAGTCTAACGGGAGAGAAGGAGTTTGTTAATTCACTCACTAATTCATTTGTTCACCCATAAATATTTGTTGAGCACCTGTCAAGTGACAGACCCTGTTCTAGGCACTCAGGATATAAGATCGAGTACACTGGATGAGGGTTCCTGCCTCAGAGAGCTTGCTGCGAGTGTGAGGCCACCTTGGCCTCTCCTGTGTATCCACAAGGTCTGTGGTTGGCCCAGAGACACAGGCGGAAGGGCTCAGGGACATGGTAAGGGCAGTGGTCAGCCCTGAGGCTGAAGGGGTCAGGGCCTGATGAGGAAGGGGAGCTCTTCTGTCTTACACAGAGCTGCCTCTCCCATGGCAACCAGGCCCCTCCCCACCCCAGGGGAGCATGCCCGTCTCCTGCCCCCACAGGGTCTCCCTCACATTCACTCAGGCACCCCCATTTGGGGAACACCTATTGCATGCCCCACCCTAGAGAGACAGCAGCCAGCAAGGGGGCTCCTGTGTGAGGCGGTCAGGGACAGCAAAGCAAACAAACATTTTTACAAAAGGGAAGGCGCCTACGTGCCCATCAGCGGGAGAGCCACAGTGCGTCAGGAAACTGAAACCCTCAGGTCCTGGGGCCGTGGAGGAATGCAGGCCTGACCAGGAAGGAAGCCGGGGTGTGGCGGGTGGGGAGCAGGACCGCCCACATGCAGGTTTGCAGGTGCTGGGCTCTGGGCAGCTGTGATCTGGGACAGAGCCGCAGGGTCGCTGCCTGTGCCGGTCGGGATCTGCCTGGGCCTCTGTCTGCTCTCGATGCTGAGCTAAAACATTCCTCTCTGACCCAGGCAGCCGAGTCCCCCGGGGCAGCCCTCCCAGGCCATCCTCTGGTCACAGGGAAAGGCTTAATCCCTCAGGCTCGGATGAGTCAGTGTCAGTGGGTGCTGGACACACAGTCCCTCCTCCCATCCCTGAGGTCCCGGGCGTGGCCGCTGGGACTGGGGAGGTTGTGAGCCCCTGGGACCCAGGAAGGGAGAGGCTCATCGCCCTGCTTATGTCACATCGAGTTTATTTATGTGAGCGTCTGGAGAAACGGAATGAAAAGACAGCACCGGCATCCCATATGGGAACTGGTTTAAGTCCCGGCTGCTACACTCCCGATCCAGTCCCCTGCTATGGCCTGGGAAAGCAGCGGGAGATGGCCCAAGTCCCTGGGCCCCTGCCATCCATGTGGGAGACCCAGAGAAAGCTCCTGACTCCTGGCTTCCACATGGCCCAGCCCTGGCCGTTGCAGCCATTTGGGGAGTAAACCAGCCGATGGAAGAACTCTCAGTGAGTATCTCCCCCTCTCTCTGTAACTCTGCCTTTCAAATAAATAATTTTTTAAAAAAGACAAGTTTATTTTGGTGCAAAAGCAGGAAATCCATGCTTACTCCTACTCTTTGTGCCTATCTATGTCATCAATGTCAACTCCACCAGCCGTGTGTGCCAGAGGCTATGCCACAGGTGCATCCAGAGAGCTCGCAGGTCCCAGCCTGGAGGAGAAGTGGGCGCCCCAGGTGGGGGCAGCTGGGCAGGGCAGGGTGGGCTTTGGTGACCACGGTTCCTCCCACAGGCCCAGTCCCTGGTCTGACCCCAGTGCTCAGTCCCCCATGATAGACTGGTCCGAGTGAGCTGCGCATGGTGGACACTGCAGTCCATGTTCCCCGGCTGCACCCCTGGCTCATCCCTGCGTGGTGCTGCCCTCCTTGTCTCCCAGTTCCTGGCTCCTCTCTTCCCCTCCAGCAGCTGCCGCACAGCAGGGCCTGGGGCTCACGTCTCTCTGGGCAGGGGGCCTGTGGCTCTCGCCTACCTCACTGCTGTCAACTCCTGGCGCCCCCTCCTCCCTGTGGGCTTCCACCTGCTCCCACCCTCACCCACTGCAGTCTATTTCCACTCAGTACCTGGAGGGCTGAGGCAGAAGTCTCTGCACTTGCCTGATCCACACTCCCCTTCTGCTCCCAGGCCCCTCAGCAGCAAAAGTGGACAGTCAACTACTGCACTCCCTCCCTTGGCCCCTGTGAGCTGGCGCCCCCTCCTCCCCATGCCCCCCGAGGGTCCCCTCCCCGCTGCAGACACCAGTCCCCCACATTCCTTGAACCCACAGAGCAACTCTGACCTCAGGGCCTTTGCATTGGCCACCTGCTCCCGCACCACCGTCTGCTCGGTCTCTTTGTGGCTCACCCTTTTCTCCTGCTGAGCCAGCACCTGTCTCCATGGTGACGGGCCCTCTCCCATCAGCACCATCCAAGGCTCGGGGCTGAACCCACCACGGGGGAGGCCTTTGCTGTTTTCCTACCCCAGCCATCAGCACCTGAAAACCGCGTGTGCTGACCCGAGCGGTGCTGCGGGGCTCACAGGCTTGGCCAAGGAGCCTCAGGATCTCCTCCCCACTCACGTCCACGGTGCCCCTTTCCCTGGCTGGAGGGGTGACCACTGCGGACTCTGCCCCCTCCCACAGCTGGGGAGGACCCCCGGGGATGGGCAGAGACATGCGCTCTGTATCGCCCTCTGCAGGCGGCTCCTGGAATCTCCACAAGGCCAGGAGAGGGTCTCCCTTCAGCCTTGACTTTGGCTGTGAGACGGAGCTCAGGCCCCTGACCTCTGGACTGTACCACCGTAAGCTGGCAGTCCTGTGCTGGGACACGTACGTAGGGTGCTTCTGCTGTACCCCTCAAGGTGGCTTGGGCCTGAGAAAGGTCCTGGGGAGGGGAGGGGTGGGAGTGGGTCTCTCCTTCCAACGGCACCCCCTCCCGCTGTAGCCACCCACAGGCTAGGACAGAGGACAGTGGTCGCCCGCAGAGCAGCGGGGCCTTCCTCCATGCCTCTGTGCTGCTTGTATGTCTTCAGACCCCAAGAGAACTGGCTGGGTCCAGGTTTGGTCCCGGCCAGGCACACCCATGGGAGAAATGCCAGCACAGCACCACCCTGCTGGCCTTGGAGCTCGTCCCCATCATGCATATACCCTGGATCCGACCACGGTGGGAGACACGGTAAAGCACACGCAGCCCCGGGCGGTAGGCTGCCACTCAGCCAGCATGCATGTGCCAGAGCCACTTAGGGCCGGAGAAAAGCTGCCCATTCCGTTCACGTGGCCCCCAGAGCGGGCAAAGCCGCAGACAGAAAGTGGATGTTGTTGCTGAGGGCTGGGGGCGGCAAGGTGTCAGGGTTCTTTTAGAAAATCGTTACATCTTTTTGTTAAAATAATGGTTGTTTGAGAAGGTGAGAGAGACAGATAGAGACACAGCCAGCCAGAGAGGGACATAACACATAGAAATCTTCCATCTGCTGGTTCTCTCCCCAGTGCCCCCAACAGCCATGGCTGGGCCTGGTCCACACTGAGAGCAAAGCACTCCATGCAGGTCCCCCACGCGGGGGCCAGGGTTCCGAGTACTCCATGCAGGTCTCCCACGCGGGGGCCAGGGGCCCGAGTACTCCATGCAGGTCCCCCA
Organism: Lepus europaeus; assembly: GCF_033115175.1. Classification (NCBI taxonomy): domain Eukaryota; kingdom Metazoa; phylum Chordata; class Mammalia; order Lagomorpha; family Leporidae; genus Lepus; species Lepus europaeus. The sequence goes on from NC_084847.1 coordinate 3,801,854, forward strand.
CGCGGGGGCCAGGGGCCCGAGTACTCCATGCAGGTCCCCACGCGGGGGCCAGGGGCCCGAGTACTCCATGCAGGTCCCCACGTGGGGGCCAGGGGCCCGAGTACTCCACGCAGGTCCCCCACGCGGGGGCCAGGGGCCCGAGTACTCCACGCAGGTCCCCCACGCGGGGGCCAGGGGCCCGAGTACTCCATGCAGGTCCCCACGCGGGGGCCAGGGGCCCGAGTACTCCATGCAGGTCCCCACGTGGGGGCCAGGGGCCCGAGTACTCCATGCAGGTCCCCACGTGGGGGCCAGGGGCCCGAGTACTCCACGCAGGTCCCCCACGCGGGGGCCAGGGGCCCGAGTACTCCATGCAGGTCCCCCACGCGGGGGCCAGGGGCCCGAGTACTCCATGCAGGTCCTCACGCGGGGGCCAGGGGCCCGAGTACTCCACGCAGGTCCCCCACGCGGGGGCCGGGGTTCCAAGTACTCCATGCAGGTCCCCCACGCGGGGGCCAGGGGCCCGAGTACTCCATGCAGGTCCCCACGTGGGGGCCAGGGGCCTGAGTACTCCACGCAGGTCCCCCACGCGGGGGCCAGGGGCCCGAGTACTCCATGCAGGTCCCCCACGCGGGGGCCAGGGGCCCGAGTACTCCATGCAGGTCCCCACGCGGGGGCCGGGGTTCCGAGTACTCCATGCAGGTCCCCCACGCGGGGGCCAGGGGCCCGAGTACTCCATGCAGGTCCCCACGTGGGGGCCAGGGGCCTGAGTACTCCACGCAGGTCCCCCACGTGGGGGCCAGGGGCCCAAGTACTCCATGCAGGTCCCCCACGCGGGGGCCAGGGGCCCGAGTACTCCATGCAGGTCCCCCACGCGGGGGCCAGGGGCCCGAGTACTCCATGCAGGTCCCCACGCGGAGGCCAGGGGCCCAAGTACTCCATGCAGGTCCCCACGCAGGGGCCAGGGGCCCGAGTACTCCATGCAGGTCTCCACGCGGAGGCCAGGGGCCCGAGTACTCCACGCAGGTCCCCACGCGGGGGCCAGGGACCCGAGTACCAAATCATCAGTGCAGCCTCCCAGGGTCTGCATTAACAGGAAGCCGGGTCGGGAGTGGGGCCTGGAACTGACCCCACGTCTGTCCTGGCCACGTCTCACAGAGGGATGACAACGTTCTGAAGTGGATCTCTCTCTCTGTCTCTCCAGCTGTCGAGTCAATGAAAATAAGACAACACATAAAATCTAAAAAGAAAATCGTGGTGATGGTGTGCAACTCTAACTACACGGAAACCATTTAATGTACACTTCAGGTGAGGGAGTTGTGTGGTGTGCACGGTACGGCCCAGACGGTCAGAGCTGTCACTGTCCTGCGCCAGGCTGGCCACAACCCCCACCCATGCTCAGCACGGCCCCTCCCTCTGCACTAGTTTGGACACGCGGCACCTGCCAGGGTCCTTGCCTGATCTCCATCAGCCATGGTCGCTGCTCTCTTTCATTTTCAGATTTACTTATTGATTTCAAAGGCAAAGCAAGAGAGGGAGGGGAAGAAGGAGGGGGAGGAGGGAGCGGAGGGGGAGGGGGAGGGGGAGTTTCCATCTGCTGGTTCACTCCCCAAACAGCTGCAAGAGCCAGGGCTGGACCAGGCTACAGCCAGGATCCAGGAATGCCAGGCAGGTCCCCCACGCAGGTGGCAGGCGCCTGAGAGCCTTCTTCTGCTGCCTTGCAAGCCACGTCTGCAGGAGGCTGGATTCTAAGCGCTCCAACCTGTGACGTGGGGGTCCCAAGTGGCGGCTCGCCCCGCGCTGCTGCATGCCTGCCCATCACCCTCATTTTAAACAACTTTTCCAATGAGACTTGTGAACTCAAGGTGAAATGTACACAGCAGGGCGTTCACTGCTTGTCCACTCCCAGGCAGTCTGGTGCAGGGCGGCCACTGGTGCTGCTGTCAGCCCCTGCCGCGGTCCCTGTCCCAGGACCCGGAAGCTCTGTCCCCATCAAAGCCTGGTGAGCGCCACCCCGCTCTCCTGTCCCCAGGACTCCCGCAGTGCTTGCTTCTGTCAGCACAGTCCTCCCAGCTCATCACCTGCCAGTGCTTTGTTGCTTTCCAAGGCTCATTTTCCGTGTCCCCCCCTTTCGAAGGAGGGGACACTGCAGCCACACAGCTGGGAGGCAGCAGGACCAGAACTCGCACCGGGGCCTGACCCATCACCTATGCTAACCACTGTGCCACCCAGCTCCCTCCCTCAATCCACGCTGGCTCCCCAGTGTTGTCAGACCCTTGCCCAGACCCCTTCTCTCCACGCTGAGGGTTCTCCAGCTCTGCACGGCTGTTTTATGACCTTTACACATGACCTTTGAACCTGGGGCAGCATATGAGTTGGGAATCCTTGGAGGAAGTGAATGGACTTGGGGCGGGGCTGGGTCAAGGTGAGTGAGGCCTGGCCCAGCAGTCCCCTTGGGTCAGCCTCCCCCAGACTCAGCCTCTCATCCATCAAAGCTGCTCCCATGACCAGGACGCTGGCACGGAGTGGGGCAGGTTCCAGCCTGCACACCAGGCCCTGCCCACAACACTGCTGGTTCCCGAAGCTCCCAAGTTGAGGAGGCCTCTGGGCTTTGTTCTGAGAAGCGGGCAGAGAGAACACAACTTTGGGGCAGGCATTTGGCCCAGGGATGAAGACGCTGCTTGGGACGCCTGCATCCCATAGTGGAGGACCTGGGTTCGAGTCCCGACTCTGCTTCCAATTCCAGCTTCCTGCGAATGTACACCCTGGGAGGCAGCAGATGGGGGCTCAAGTAGGCGGATCCCTGCCATGGAGACGGGAGACCCGGCTTCAGCCTGGCCCAGCCCCGCTGTCCTGGGCATTCAGGGAGCGAGCCGCAGATGAAAGACCTCCTGCGCTTGCCTGTCTGTCTCTGCCTGTCGAGCAGAAAACCAAAGTTACTGGGAAACGGCACAGCACAACTTAGAGGCAGCCCCTGGACAAGCCCTCTGGGAGCAGGTGAGTGGCTGCCAGGGATGGGCAGCGTGGGGGAGGAGCAACAGCCTAGCACAGACAGGGGGCCCTTCGGGGTGACACTGGGCAGGCGTGGTGGTGAACGTGCTAAATGCCACGGCACTGCACACAACAGGTGGCTAACGTGGCCACGTTACCTGTATTTTCCAATAACCAAAGGTGGGGGCACCTCACCCTGTTTGCCCCAGTCTCACCTGCCTCGACACCGACTGGAGCTACTGCGGACTCCAAGGCCCACGCCTAGGGCCCCTGTGTGCCCACAAGGGTCTGGACTTGGAGTCCCCTGGCTGCCATCCCCTCCTGACCTTCTTCACCCCGAGCGGCCCAGCTGAGCACCTATCCCGGCAGGACACCTCCCAGGGACATCTGTGTACTCACACAGACGCATCTCTAATGGTGAATTTCCTGGGGCAGTGGCCCGCCTGCTGGGAGGGTGTTCAAGGACTCTGGGGTCCCCCGAACCTCTACTCGCCTGGCAGCTGTGGTGGGGGTGAAGCAGCAGACAGAGCCTGAGGGTCTGCCCTGAGGCTGGCTGCTCACCCAATCCTCCTGGGACCAGGACCGCCTTCCTCAGGGCCCTGGGCGCCTGGTACGCTACAGCCCAGGCTGGGAAGGCAGCCCTGGAAGGCGTCGCCGCTGCACACCCCGGGAAGCGAGCGCTGGGGACCAGACTCCTGGGTTTGTGAACCTGCACACGGTGCCTGGCGGCTCAGGCAGGGCGGCCACCTCCCCCGGGCTGGAGGAGGAGGGGGCAGCGGCTATCACGCCCCCCTGCGCCCGCTTTGCTGGGGACAGAGCAGGCGCGGACTGAACGCCTTTCACTCCCAGGGCTCCTGGTCACCACGCCTCGCTCAGGCGGCTCCTTGGCGCCCAATACCGCTGGACCCCTTGAGCCCCACAGCTCACCTTTGCGGTGCTCCAGGCGCCATGGGCTGTCGTTTGCTGCCACCTCGTGGCGGAGGTGGGAACCTCGGGTGCCCGCTCCTGCCCGGTCCCAGGTGGGATCCGGCGACAGGTGCACGCGGACAGTCCAGTGCCGGCAGGCAGCCGCGCTGTGAGCGCCCAGCGCCGCGCGCAGGTGCATCTCCGAGGTTTCCTCGACGAGGGGAACGGGCATTTGGCGGGGGCGCAGGCCGGCCTGGATGAGTGGACACGGGGATGACCGCGTCCGGAGCCGGCTTCTCGCTCCTGCAGGCCCAGCGGACGGAGAGAGCCGGGCGGCGCTGCGAGGACGCGGGACTGACCCTCGCCGCGGGCGGCGGGCTCTGGCCCCGCTCTGCGTCTCGCAGCCTCCCCGCTGCTCGCTCGCTCTCCGGCGTTTTTCACCTCCACACCGCCTTGGCCGTGTTTGTTCCCGGCCTGTGTGCCCCGGCGCGCGGCGAGCTCCGGCAGAGCCCACCCCTCCAGTGCCTGCCACGCACTAGGTGCCGGGTACACGCGCGGAGGGACAGTGACTGGGCGTGGCCTGGGGCGCGGCTGAAGCCCAGCAGCAGGTGCACGGCGAGGTTCATCTATCTGGGAAGACGCAAAGTGCACGGTGACGCGCGGCAGCTCGCGGTAGCTAGGTCCTCCAGGGGGCGGGGCGGCCAGGGGTGGAGCCTGGGCCAGCCTCCGGGCCTGGCGCTTTAGAGGCGGGGCCTTAGGGGGCGTGGCCGACCTGAGGCGTGGCCAATCTGGATGCCGAGCTGGGACTTGGGCGTGGCCAAAGGGCGCGTTCCGCAGGAGGGGCTAAGAGTGGGACTGCGTTAGGAGGGCGTGGCTAGGCTAGGGCGGGGCCAGCCTCCCGGCCTGGAGCCTTAGAGTCGGGGCCTTCGGGGGCGTGGCCGACCTGAGGCGTGGCCAATCTGGATGCCGAGCTGGGACTTGGGCGTGGCCAAAGGGCGCGTTCAGCAGGAGGGGCTAAGACTGGGGCCGCGCTAGGAGGGCGTGACCAGGCTGGGGCGGGGCCAGTCCGGGGTCGGGGTTATATCTGGGCGGGGCCGCGGCAGGCGTGGGCGGGACCGTCCGGGGGCGGGGCCAGCCCCGGCTCTCCGCTGTCCCGGGTCCTGGAGCACTCCCCGCCCGGCCGGCCTCTCTCCCGTCTCCGGGCACCTCCCCCGGCTGGACGAGCCGCGGGGTGTGCAGGGCCGGACTCCCCGAGCCGGGCAACTGCCGTTCAGCCCTGCCTCGCCCCGGGCGCTGCGCTCTGGGCCAGGCGACCGCGGGGTTCTCGGCGGGTTCAGCTCCGGGACCCGGCGAACGCTGAGGGTCCTGCCCCCCCGGCTGCGTCCCTCGGGGCTCCAAGGACGAGGGTGAGCAGGGCTGTGGGGGGCTGTGCGCGCGCGTCTGCGTGCGTGTGCGGACGTGTGTGCGCGCTGAGGAGCTGTGTGGTTTCCAGGAGCTGGGTGCACGTGCAAGGGGGTCCCCTGTGGGAGGGGAGTCGTGTATGAGTGCGGGGTGGGGGGCGCGCAGAGACAGGACATGTGACGGCTGAGGTCTTGGGGGACCACGGGAGTGCGGGTGCAGGGGTCTCTGGGGAGGCCCATGGCAGGCTGTGGGGTGCAGTGACAAGCGTGTGTTTTTATGTGGGGGTGGGGAGGGGTCCTCAGTGGTGGGGACAGAAGACAGTCCCGGAGGGTGTTGAGTGCTCTTGGAGGAGTGGGGGTGGTCTGATGCCCTGGGTAATGCCCAGGACAGGGATCTGGGGCCTGCCCTGCAGTAGTTTAGGGACTGTACCGGGTCCCTCACTTTATGGGGTAGGCCATGTGTGGGTGGGGCCAGAGGGCAGGTGGGCAGTGTCCCTGTGTGCCTGCAGGCAGCTGCTGCCTCACTGTCACCCTTTGTCCCAGGCTCTGTGCACACCCCTGCCCGGTGGCTTCCGGCGTGAACATGGTGCAGAAGTACCAGTCTCCTGTTCGCGTCTACAAGTATCCATTCGAACTGGTCATGGCGGTGAGTGACCCCGATTCTCTGGCCCCTCACGTGAGGGTTGGAGGGAATCGATAGCTGTGGCAGGAGGGAGAGGGGACCCCATGGGCCCCCAGTCAGAGGAGTGCTGCGTGCTGACTGGGTGGGTCAGATTTCTAACCAGGGCCCCCCGGCCTAGCTGTCCCCTCCCACCTTTCACCAGAACTCCTGGGATCTCGTCTCTCTGTTGAAGCTTACCTGCCTCTCACCCCAGACCCCCCTGACAGAACACAGGATATCAGGACGAAGGCAGCACTGTCCTTTTGTGTAGTGATAACAGTAGTAATCCTGGGAAATGTAATTGTGACAGTGATGCTGTGGTGGTGGTGGTGGTGGTGGTGGTGATGGTGGTGATGGTGATGGTGATGGTGGTGATGGTGGTGATGTGGTGGTGATGGTGGTGATGGTGGTGATGGTGGTGGTGGTGGTGGTGATGGTGATGGTGGTGATGGTGGTGATGTGGTGGTGGTGATGGTGGTGATGTGGTGATGGTGATGATGGTGATGGTGATGGTGGTGGTGGTGATGGTGGTGGTGGTGGTGGTGATGGTGATGGTGGTGATGGTGATGGTGGTGGTGGTGATGGTGGTGATGATGGTGATGTGGTGATGGTGATGGTGGTGATGGTGATGGTGGTGATGGTGATGGTGGTGATGTGGTGGTGGTGATGGTGGTGATGGTGATGGTGGTGATGTGGTGGTGGTGATGGTGGTGATGGTGATGGTGGTGATGTGGTGGTGGTGATGGTGGTGATGGTGATGGTGGTGGTGGTGATGGTGGTGATGATGGTGATGTGGTGATGGTGATGGTGGTGATGGTGATGGTGGTGATGGTGATGGTGGTGATGTGGTGGTGGTGATGGTGGTGATGGTGATGGTGGTGATGTGGTGGTGGTGATGGTGGTGATGGTGATGGTGGTGATGTGGTGGTGGTGATGTGGTGGTGGTGATGGTGGTGATGGTGGTGATGGTGGTGGTGGTGCTGTGATGGTGATGGTGATGTGGTGGTGATGGTGATGTGGTGATGGTGATGGTGGTGATGTGGTGGTGGTGATGGTGGTGGTGGTGGTGATGGTGGTGATGGTGGTGGTGATGGTGATGTGGTGGTGATGGTGATGTGGTGGTGATGATGGTGGTAGTAGTGATGGTGGTGGTAGTAGTGATGGTGGTGATGCTGTGGTGGTGATGTTGATGGTGATTGGTGATGATGATGATGGTGGTGATGGTGATGCTATAATGGTGATGGTGATGGTGATGGTGATGCTGGTGGTGATGGTGGTAGTGATAGTAGTAGCTGTCCATTGAGTGTACACAGTGCTCAGTTGTCACACATGATTCTTTCCATTCTGTGTAATCCCCTCGGGTCCTGTTTTACCTCCACTAAACTGAGATTTGGACGGGTGCAGGGATGGCCCCGAGTCCTGCAGTGAGGAGAAGGCGGAGCTGGAGCTGAGGTCCTCGCAGAGGGGACTCCAGAGCCTTGATCTTAAGCAGGAGACCCCCAGTGTCCTCCTCGTGCCCACAGACCTCCGTCCTCACCCCTTCAAGGAGGCTGAGACCAGGAGAGGACATGAAGAGGGGCAGGAAGGGTATGGGCTCACTGTCTCTCAGGGTAGGGGCAGGGTAGCCACGGGACATGCCAGTGTGCTGCGGCAAGGCAAGTGGGGGCTTGGGAGAGGCTCCTGGGCTCGGGGTCTCCTGGGTTTGGGGTCCTTTCATCATTGTTTGGGTGCTGGAGACAGGCACATGTGGGACTCCTGAGTGGTTCTGCCTCCTGGGCTTCTTGATCTTGCTCAGTGAAATGGGGGCACCTGCAGAGGGTGGCGGTGGGGGGAGTCCACGGATGAGTCCTGTTGTCCCTGGCTGTGTGTGTCTGTGGCCTACAGCTGTGTGGTTGCACCAAGGGTCTTATAAATAACTGTGTGGAAAGTGTCAGTCACCTGAATCCGCCCCCAGCTGCCCACCCACCCCGGCTGTGTCACCCCAGCCTCCTCTCTAAGGGCTCTGCTCTCTGAGCCTGCACTCCTGGCTCTAAAATGGGAATCACCCGGTTTTCACATCCTGGCATCATGCACGCTCAGCTCCTGATGTGTGGGAAGTGCCCTTTGAGGTCATGAGGTCGTGAGGTCGTGAGGTCATGGGGTCAGGCTGTTACCGCAGTAAGGGCCTGGTGTGTGGAAAGCGCCCCCTGAGGTCGGGCTGGCGCCATGGCTGCTGTCTTTGCTTGTGGCTGGGCCACAGGCCTTCTTTGTAGCCAGGGGGTCTCTGAGGAGTGATGAAGAGGCTGGGGCACAGCTCAGGAGCCCTGGGTCCAGGGGTCTCCTTCCTGAACCTCAGTGCCTTCCTGTGTGGCGGGAGCAAGGTCACATGCACGTGGAGGTTGTCGTGGGGATTAGAAGGGACTCTGTATGTGTGTGTCAGGGCATGTGAGCAGTCCTAGGTTAAAGTAAGGTAACCGTGCTCAGTCCAGGGTTCCTGGCCACTTACACACGAGGGGTCTTCAAAACATTCCTGGACAGGCCAAACTGTGGCGTGGTAGGCTAAGGCTCCACTTGGAGCACCGGCATCCCATTAGGGCGTTGGTTCCAGTCCCAGCTGCTCCTCTTCTGATCCAGCTCCCTGCTATGGCCTGGATAAGCAGCAGAGGATGGCCCAAGTCCTTGGGCCTCTACACCCATGTGGGAGACCTGGAAGAAGCTCCTGGCTCCTGGCTTCAGATTGGCCCTTCTCTAGTCATGGTGGCCATTTGGAAAGTGAACCAGTGGAATGGAAGACCTTTCTCTCTCTCTCTCCCTCCTTCTCTTTTTACTCTGCCTCTCAATTAAATAAATAAATATTAAAAAAAAATAAAAATTCATGGAAAATACATATTATGTTATACATGGATTTTTTAAAAATATTTTATTTATTTATTTGAGAGGTAGAGTTACAGACAGTGAGAGGGAGAGACAGAGAGAAAGGTCTTCTGTCTGTTGGTTCACTCCCCAAATGGCTGCAACGGCTGGAGCTGCGCCAATCCAAAACTGGGAGCCAGGTGCTTCTCCTGGTCTCCCATGTGGGTGCAGGGCCCAAGCACTTGGGCCATCCTCCACTGCACTCCCGGGCCACAGCAGAGAGCTGGATGGGAAGAGGAGCAGCCAGGACTAGAACCAGCACCCATATGGGATGCCGGCGTTGCAGGGGGAGGATTAACCTACTGCGCCACAGCACCTACCTCTATACATAGATTTAAAAAATTGCACCAAAAATAAACTTATCTCTTAATTCCATTTTCCACGAACTTTTCTTTAAAGTTTGTATATTTGAAAGGCAGAGTGACAGAGAGACAGAGAGAGAGCTTCCGTTTACTTGTTCACTCCCTAAACGCTTGCAAAGCCAGAGCTGGGCCAGACTGAAGCCAGGAACCAAGAACTCCATCTTGGTCTCCCATGTGCGACAGGAACCCCAGTATGTGGGGCTGTCTGCTGCCTCCAGGTGTGTCAGCAGGAAGCTGGATTGTAACCAGTGCAGCTGTAACTCAAATCAACACTCAGAGGGTGTGGGCATCTCCAGTGGCCACTTAACCTACTGTGCCAAAAAACCTGCCCTCGCCACGAACTTTGTTTTAAAGATAAACAATGCCTAGTTCTTTTAAAATGCTTATTTATTTTCATTTTATTTGAAAGACAGAGATAGGCCGGCGCTGCAGCTCAATAGGCTAATCTTCCGCCTGCAGCGCCAGCACACCAGGTTCTAGTCCCGGTCAGAGCGCCGGATTCTGTCCCAGTTGCCCCTCTTCCAGGCCAGCTCTCTGCTATGGCCTGGGAAGGCAGTGGAGGATGGCCCAAGTGCTTGGGCCCTGCACCCCATGGGAGACCAGGAGAAGCACCTGGCTCCTGGCTTTGGATCGGCGCGATGCACCGGCCGCAGTGGCCATTGGAGGGTGAACCAACGGCAAAAGGAAGACCTTTCTAATAAAAAAAAAAAAAGTTTATGATTGTTACATTGTAAAATAAAACACTGGGGCCAGCGCTGTGGTATACAGGTTAAGCTGCTGCCTGCAACGCTGGCATCCCACGTGGGCTCTGGTTCGAATCCTATCTGCTCCACTTCCAATCCAACTCCCTACTAATGTGCCTAGGAAAGCAGGGGAAGATGGCCCTGGTGCTTGGGCCCTTGCACCTGTATGGGAGACACAGCTGAAGCTCCTGGCTTCAGCCTGGCTTGCCTTGGCCATTGTGGTAATTCAGGGAGTGGACCAACAGATGGAAGATCTCTCTCTGTAACTCCAACATTCAAATAAATAAATACATCTTTTAAAATAAATAAATAAATAAATAAATAAAGCAAGCCCGGCGGCGGCCATCACACCTCGCGTGAGAACAGGACGGCCAGGAGCCTGCAGTAAATTCGCCAGGCTGTGCTACGCGAGCTCCATCAGTGACGGCGGCGCTCAGCGTTCACCCTCCCTGGGGGCGGATGTGCAGGCGCAGCGGGCAGAGAAATGAAGCTGGAGGCGTCCAAATCTGTCTTGTCCGTGCCTGCGTTCACTTCTTTGTGAAGTTCTTGTCTGTGAAACGGTCCCAAGCCGTAGCAACACCGCTGACAAAGCCACTACAGAGCAGCATTGTCCCGGAATAGCTGCATCACTCAGCATGACTTGCGCGCTGTGTGGGCACACAGCTGGGCTCCGCGCTCCGTGTCCGCCTTTGTTTCTCTGCGGAACACTGGCGCTCAGTGTGGGTCTGGTGCTGCCGACTTTCACAGGAGCTCAGCTGTTTTCCCTGCGCCCCTGGCCTTGTAGTTTTTCTTTAAAAAAAACCCACTCGTGGCCGGCGCCGTGGCTCAACAGGCTAATCCTCCGCCTTGCGGCGCCGGCACACCGGGTTCTAGTCCCGGTCGGGGCACCGATCCTGTCCCGGTTGCCCCTCTTCCAGGCCAGCTCTCTGCTGTGGCCAGGGAGTGCAGTGGAGGATGGCCCAAGTCCTTGGGTCCTGCACCCCATGGGAGACCAGGAGAAGCACCTGGCTCCTGCCATCGGAACAGCGCGGTGCGCCGGCCGCAGCGCGCTACCGCGGCGGCCATTAGAGGGTGAACCAACGGCAAAAGGAAGACCTTTCTCTCTGTCTCTCTCTCTCACTGTCCACTCTGCCTGTCAAAAATAAAAAAAATAAAAATAAAAAAAAAAAATTAAAAAAAAAAAAAAAAAAAACCCACTCGAGGCTGCGGCGGCCCCTTGCTTCCTCCGAGTCCTGCTGGCGATGGCACCGGTGACCGACACGGGGCTCGTGGGACTGGCTGAGACGAACTTTCTAGATCCAGCTTAAATTTTGTTTTTTAAGATTTTAATTTTATTTATTTATTTATTTGAGAGGTGGAGTTACAGAGAGAGGGAGAGACAGAGAGAGAGGCAGAGGCAGAGAGAGAGAGGGGTCTTCCATCCGCAGGTTCACCCCCCAGATGGCCGCAATGGCCGGAGCTGGGCCGATCAGGAGCCAGGAGCTTCTTCAGGTCTCCCACGTGGGTGCAGGGGCCCAAGCACTTGGGCCATCTTCTGCTGCTTTCCCAGGACATTAGCAGGGAGCTGGATCGGAAGAGAAGCAGCCAGGACACGAACTGGCGCTCATATTGGAAGCCGGTTCTGCAAGTGGAGGCTTAGCCTACTACACCACAGCGCCAGCCTCCCGAACTTGTTTTTAGAAGAAATTAAACTTCCTGTCCTAAAATGTCTCCAATCATATGGGTGAGCAGCTCCCTTCAAATTCCTCCCGTGAGCTCCGATTCTGCAGGGTGGGGATCCAGGGGTGGGGATGTCTTCTTCCTGGGTGGTGTTCTCTGTCCTTGGGGAGCAGAGTGGGACAGGCATCCGCGTGTCCAAAGTCGGTGGGCGTCCTCTGCATGCAGGACCCCCGGCATGGGGGGCGTCTCGTGGGTTCCAGGTCCTCTGTCTCTGGGCCAAAGGTCCGGGGGTCATGAGCCAGAGCTGCCAGGCCGGTCCCCCCAGCCCCGCCCCGCCCCGCCTCAGTCTCGCACCTGGAGAACAGATGCTGAGTAGGGGATGCTGGTGCCCAGGCAGGGCCTGGCATGGCATTTAGCGCCGGTGAAGTCTGGCCTGCGTTTGTGACTGTTTACCGCGTTGATGGCTTTCGTGAGACTCACACGTCACACACTGCGCATGTGTGAAGCTGAACTCAAGCATGTGTAGTGCATGCACGCGTGACCATCAGCACAGCTAATGTAGGAAGTTTCTAACTTCCCCCAAAAGAAGCCCCACTCCAGGCTTGGCACATCTCACCTCCTCCTCCGACACAGGCAGCCACGCACCTGCCTTCCATCTCTGGATCTGCCTGTGTGGACGTTCATGGGAATGGAGTCACGTGGTGTGTGGCCTTTTGGGTCTGGTTTCTCTCCACATAATTGAAAGACATCGGCTGGCACCCCAGCTCAATAGGCTAATCCTCAGCCTGCGGCGCCGGCACACCAGGTTCTAGTTCCGGTCGGGGCACCAGATTCTGTCCCGGTTGCCCCTCTTCCAGTCCAGCTCTCTGCTGTGGCCTGGGAGTGCAGTGGAGGATGGCCCAAGTGCTTGGGCCCTGCACCCCATGGGAGACCAGGAGAAGCACCTGGCTCCTGGGTTCAGATCGGTGCAGCGTGCCAGCCATTAGGGGGTGAACCAACGGAAAAGGAAGACCTTTCTCTCTGTCTCCCTCTCTCTCTCTCACTGTACACTCTGCCTGTCAAAAAAAAAAAAAAAAGACACTTTACTGAGAAATGATTGACAGCTAAAAAGCTTAGTTTTCATATGCTAGTTTGTACACCTGTGAGAATGCTATTGTCCACCTTGTACTGTGTCTGAGAGGTCTTCAAAAAATTCATGGAAAATATGCATCATGAAATAAGTGAGGCATGGGTTTCAAAAATTTTTAAAAATATTTATTTATTTGAAAGGCAGAGTAACGGGGGGAGAGAGATCTTCCACGTGCTGGCTCTTTTTCTAAATGACTGCATAGCCAGGGCTGCATCAGGCCGAAGCCAGGAACCAGGAGCTTCATCTGGGTCTCCCACGGGGGTGGCAGGGCCCAGGTACTTGGGCCATCTTCTGCTGCTTTCCCAGGTGCATTAGCAGGAGCTGGGTGGGAGGCAGAGCAGCTGGGACTGGAACCAAACTGGCACCCATATGAGATGCCGGAGTCATAGCGGTGTATCACATCACAGCTGCACCACAATACCAGCCCCTCCAGAAAGCTTTGAAGTAAACTTGTTTGTTTCCTTGTTTGACAGAGACACAGAAGGGGGGAGGGTGGAGAGAGAGAGAGAGAGAAAGAGAGAGAGAGAGAGAGAGAGAGAGAGAGAGAGAAACACACAAAAGCGGTTTCGTCTGCTTGCTCACTTTCTAAATGCCAGCGATGGCTGACTGGGCTGGGCTTAAGCTGCGAGCTAGGAACTCAATCCAAGCCCCCATGTGGATGTAGGAACTCAGTTACTTGAGCCATCGCCTGTTGTCATTCACGGTCTGTACTTAGCAGGAAGTGGGAGTCAGAGCAAGAGACACCCTGCATCCGCCGACTCAGACCCCAGACGTGCGCCTTCCTGGGTGTGCATGAGCAGGAGCTGGGATTACTTTGCACGGCCAAGTGCTGCCTTTGTTTGAACGCACGGCGTGTGGTTTGTTCATCCGTCAGTTGATGGGCATGCGTGTCATTTCCAGTTTACGGCTCTTGTGAATGACACGGCTGTAAAACTGCACGTACACGTTTCTTCCCCACGCTCTGTGCTTCCGTGGGGGGTGGGCAGTCCGTGGGTCATGCAGATTCTGCTTGAACAGACTTGTACATTCTATTGAACATTCGACTTGTACAGGGGCTCACCAGGGCCCGTTCAAACAGGAACTCCTCAAAGCCACCCCGTGAGACAAGTGCTGTGGGCAGCTCCATTGCACAGACGATGAGACTGAGGCATGGAAAAGATGTGCCGGTTACCCAAGGCCACAGCAGGCACGCGGGGGGCGGGGCTTGCGAATGCACCTCGCCCAGCAGGAGCTCTGCTGTTTCCCAAGCTGGAGGAGGCTCAAGCTCCTGGGGGTAGCACCGGGGCCTGGTGAGGGCCCCCTGGGGCAGCTGTCGTTGGAACTGTGTCCGGAGTGCCTGTACCCCATAGGCCCCCACCAAAGGGAGAACCAGCCGGAAGCCACAGGCCCAGGGAGGCGTGGTGAGCACTGCCCTGGGGGCCAGCTCACTGGGCAGCTCAGAGGCTGTTCCCGCAGCTAAAGAGGAAGCCGAGGCATAGACAGGCTAGACGGCCGGGTCTCCTGGTGTCTGCTGGAGCGGCCGGGACGACGCAGCACAGCCCTGTGGCTTAGGAGAGCAGAAATATCTCTTTCCACAGTGTGAAGGCTGGAAGTCTGAGATCAAGGTGTCGGCAGTGCCTCCTCCCCCAAACGTAGGCTCTGTCTCCAGCTCCGGGGAATTTCTAGGCTGGTGGGCGGGGCCACACCAGTGCTGCAGGGTGTGGTCCGCAGATCTCCTTTGTCTTACATTTTTATTTTTATTAAATGTATTTATTTGAAAGGCAGAGTGACAAAGAGCAAGAGGGGTCTTCCATCTGCTGGTTCACTTTCCACATGGCTGGGATAGCCAGGGCTGGGCAGGGAGAAGCCAGCGGCCAGGAACTCCATCCAGGTCTCCCACATGAGGGGCAGGGGCTCCAGGACGTGGGCCATTTTCAGCTGCGTTCCCTGGCAGATTGGGAGGGAGCTGGGTCGGAAGCAGAGCAGCCAGGGCTGGGACGGTGCTCCTGTACCAGATGGCCGTGTCCTCAGCAGTGGACTGACCCGCTGTTCCACCATGCTGGCCCCTCAAACCTCCCTTTTTCACAAAGACCCTTAGCAGCCTCATTTTAGCTCCCTGCCCTCTGTGAAGGACCTGTCTCCCGGTCAGGTCCTGCGCACAGGCACCTGGGAGGTGAGAACTCCCACACACCTGCTTTAGGAATTATAATTCAGCTTGCACCACTCAGTAAGGGGCAGAGCTGGGGTGGGAATTTCAGTCTGATCCCGCAGGCTGAGCGCGGGGCCAGAGCCTTGAGCCTTCAGGTCACCTCTGACTATGCATGGGGAGACGGACAGTGGCTCCGAGTGGAATTGCCCAGGCTGGAGCCTTGTCCCGTGGAAGGAGGGTGAGCGAGGGGAGGTTCTGCGCCACAGTTAGCTGATGAAATATTTAAAGGCCTGGCCAGTCTTTGTTGAGAAACAGCTCATAATGTAGCAGGTAGATTCATAATAAGGAACACCTGGTACAGGTAAAGCCTCAAAGCCCAGGCCAGAGCAATTACAGGCAGGGCTGTTGTTAGGGATGTGGGTTTAATACAGCGGCTGGGGGCCTCATTCAGATGCGTTTAAATTGGTTCCCGTGAGACAAGGCGGGGCTGGTTGCTAACAGACAAAGGCAGTGTTGTCTGTCTTGAACCTGAGTGGTTTGGGTTGTGAGATGGCGCTTGCTGGGCCTGCCAAAGGGACCTGTGGATCCCCACACGCGCTTAGTGAGCGTCTTCCACTTGCCAAGAGCTGTGCCAGGGACAGGGGCTACAGTGGATTCCTAGCACCGTTGGAAATGCATTGTTATTCTGTTAACTCACTTGCTTACCTGTTTATGTAGAATTTGCTTGTTTGCTTGTTTATGTGGGTCTTTTGCTTTAAAGTAAGTGCCAGGAAGGTCGGGTGTGTCTGTCTTATCTGATTTTTTTAAAAAAGATTATTTATTTAGTTGAAAAGTAGAATTAGAGAGAGGCAGTGGCAGCAGCAGAGGCGGGGAGAGAAAGGTTTTCCATCTGTTGGTTCACTCTGCAAATGGCCGCAATGGCTAGAGCTGGGCCAATGCGAAGCCAGGAGCCAGGAGCTTCTTCCAGGTCTCCCACATGGATGCAGGGGCCCAAGGACTTGGGCCAACTTCTACTGCTTTCCCAGGCCACAGCAGAGAGCTGGATTGGAAGTGGAGCAGCCGGGATTCCATCTGGCGCCCATATGAGATGCTGGCACTGCAGGCGGCGGCTTTACCTGCTACGACACAGCGCCAGCCCCCTCCCCTTATTTTCAAGATTTATTTATTTGAGAGGCAAAGACAGAGATCTTCCATCTGCTGGTTCACTCCCCAAACAGCTGGGGCTGGGCCAGGGGCCAGGAGGGACTTGGGAAGGGCTTGGCCTGTCCCAGCCAGGACTTAGGGAGGGTTGAAGAAGGGGAGGGATGTGATCAGAATTGGGGTTGAGGTGCCTCCCCAGTGGCCGGCTGGAGCGTGGGAGGGCAGCTTCCCTGGGGAGGCGGGTACACTCCAGATAACTTGGAGATCTAAAGCAGTGTTCCATGCTCAGCAGGGTCCTGATGCACCACGGCCGCTCTGCGAGTCCCTCCTGGCCGTCCCAGCCCTGCTCCTGAAGATGGAGCAGGTTCACAGGCAGGTGCAGAGGCTGGTACATCCTGGCGGGGCCAGAGCTGCCAGGCAGCCCATGCTGTGTCCTGACGTGAAGGAGATAGTGTCCACCTGCAGAACCAGGAATGGGTAACTCCCCACTGCTGCAGCCACAGGACTGGGCACCGCTTCACAACAGGTGAAGCCCCCCTCTCCACCTTGTTCTGTCAATTCATTGGCCAACAGCAGTGATGCACCCTAATGTAAGAACAGAGGGGAGACACTGCCCAGTAAGGGCCTTCCAGAACCTGGCTCCCTGCAAGTGGGCAGACAGGCACAGCCCCTCACTGCGAGACTGGAGACACTTGTTCTTACTCAACCATGCTGTCCAGGTATATTCATGAAGATGTGTCTGTTTCCTGTTTTCTTTGGCCAGCACCTATGTATTCCTCCCCTCCCTCCCTCCCTCCCTTCCCTCCATAGAGGCTAAGGGTTTATAGTGTCCTAGTGTTGTACAGGGGACCAGGGGATTCAGTGCTGAACAAAGCCCACGCACGCAGACCGTGGCATCGAGACTTCAGACACACAGGTGTGGCGTCCTGCCTCCCACGACACAGCTGTCTCTGGTGGCGCTAGAGGTCACCCAGGACCCCATTCACTCTCTTTCTTCTGTGGTCAGGCGCGTGCCAGCTTCCTTTGACTTTGAATGAGGAAGGGCAGGGAGGAGGGAGGGAGGGGAACAGCGCTCAGCTTGTGAGTGACTTTCCGTGCTCCGTAGACTCTTGCTATTTTTAAAAACTGAGATGTTGTATTTATTTGTTTTTTAAAGAAATCACTTTTTAGAGATAGAGTTACAGAAATGAGAGGGAGAGACAGAGAGAAAGGTCTTCCTTCCGTTGGTTCACTCCCCAGATGGCTGCAACGGCCAGAACTGCAATGATCCGAAGCCAGGAGCCAGGTGCTTCTTCCTGGTCTCCCATGTGCGTACAGGGCCCAAGCACTTGGGCCATCTTCCACTGCCTTCCCGGCCACAGCAGAGAGCTGGATTGGAAGAGGAGCATCCGGGACTAGAACCGGTGCCCATATGGGATGCTGGCGCCGCAGGCAGAGGGTTAACTTACTGTGCCACAGCGCTGGCCCCAAAACTGAGATGTTTTAAACACATGCTCGTGTGTCAGGGCCTTGTTCCCAGATGTTACAGAAACACAGCCCCTCACTCCCCCGGCAGCACAGCGAGCAAGCGAGGTCCTCTCCTCACCCCCTGTTCACAAACAAGTGACCAGGGAGCCCAGAGCTTGATGGCTGGTTCATGGCTGCACAGCCGGCAAGAGCAGAGCAGAGATTCGAACCCAGGCTCTTTGAGGCTGGGCCATCTGATGTTCCATTCTCTCCTTGAGTGTCTGTCGAGGGCTGTGGATGTGCTAGGCATTTGCATCACTCTGGGGGTGTGGGATGCTGGGGGCTGATGAGTTCACTGAGCACTGGCTGGGGGGTTCAGGATTGCTCCGCAGGTGAGCGAGCCGAAGCCCTGTGCCCACGGCCACCCTGCCTGGAGGTGGCACGGCCGGTCGGGATCCTCGGCTGAGCCTGGAGGTGGCACGGCCGGTCGGGATCCTCGGCTGAGCCTGGAGGTGGCATGGCCGGTCGGGATCCTCGGCTGAGCAGCTCCAGCCTCGCATCTCCGCGTGCTGAGTGTACCCATGCGCAGTCTGCAAGACAAGGGCCCCCTGAGCAGCCAGCTGGCCCTGCAGGGACGGGTGCTGGGCCTTGGAGCAGCTACCTCTAAGAGCGGCGGGCGTGGGTGTCCTCTCCAGCCACCTGGCGGAAAGGCTGTAACCGAATCCTTCTGCTGCCTGGTGTCCCTGAGACGGCCAGAGCGTGTGTCTGTTCGGAGGGGAGAGGCTCAGGCCTCGCCTGAGGGTGGTTGGCCATCCATGGGGACGGGGGACAGCAGCTGAGGCTCCTGGGAACAGAGCAGCCGTGTGAGCTGGCCTCCAGCACTGGCAGGACCCTCTGAGTTGTCTGATCTTGCAGACCCTGAGATGAAGTGGCAGGGCCTGTGGATCTCAAGAATGACTTGACCCCTCGGTCCAGCGTGGAGGAGGAATGGAACTGTCTTCCTTGGCTTGTGGGAAGCACTTGGAGGAAGTCCAGGGCCCACGGGAGCCCACTGGCAGCGTCAGTCATTCCTGTTACCATGGTGATGATCATGCTTGGGCAGCTGAACATGTGCCTCCTCTTGGTACCCATCCGGCACCTGTGGGTCACATGGGTCACTGCCTGCTATGGACAGTCACCTGGGGCAGGCTGGAGGCCGTCCTGGGGTCTGGGGGGATTTGGCTTGTCCCTGGGGAGCCCTGGGCTTGTCCTGTGTCCTCTGTGCTGGCAGCAGGAGGACCAGGTTGGGGACAGCAGAGGGAACGCGGGGCCCGCTTTGCCCCCGTCCCCCATCCCCTTCCCCACGCTGTCCTCACTTCGCCAGGCCCCTGCCACGTGGGTTTCAGGCCAGGATGAGCTAATGTTGATGTCACATGTCCTCTGGCACCGGGCAACTGGCTGGGGGCTGTGGGCTGGACACCCTCCTGGCAGCCTTGAGCTTGGGGATTTCCTCAGTGCTGAGGTCCTCCGGACACGTGGCTGCGGGTGGGAGCAGCGCTGGCTACACGGAGAGAGGGAAGCCGTGCCGAGTGCCTGGCGGCTGCTCACCAACCCCCTCGGTTCTGCCTGTTATCCTTCTGGGACGCCCTCACAAGAGGTTTGTTGGGGCAGGAAGTGAGCCCCAGAAGTCTGTGCCCTTGACCGGTTGTGTTGGCTGAGCCATGGCCTGGCAGCCCTGGTCGTGGTACTCTTTGGGCCAGCGGCAAGCGGTGTTATTTGCTTCTTTGTTGGTTGGCATTTCTGTTCGCCCCGAGGACGAGGCCAGGGGCAGGTGTCAGGCTACTGTCCGTGCACGCCCAGGCCCTCTGCTGCATGTGCAAAGTCTGTGGCGAAGCACGAGAAATGCCGTCGGGAAATGAATGGGTTAGCAGGATGGGGTGGGGAGGGTGTCCCAGCTCACGGAACCCCCTAGGATGCCCCAGAGACTCATGCCTCTGGCTCTTGTCAAGTGCATTGATTAGCACCAAAAACACCTGGGAGAGCGGCCAGTTGGTGAGTTCTAGAAACAGCAAGGCTGGTGTGGCGGGAGCAGGGCAGGTGGGCACAGGAAGAAGTGTGGGGCATGTGTGGGCTTGAAGGCCTGTTCTGAGTATATCCAGGGACGAGGAGAGAGACGAGACCTGTCAGGAGGGAGGGGGTGGTTCAGGGGTGGTGTGGCCACTGGCTGGCTGATCTTGAAGGCCTGAGAGTGGAACAAGGAGATATGACTACATGGGCTGGGGACGGGGGCAGCGCCTGGCTCTGTCCCTGGACTGCTGAGCAAGGGGTTCCTGGAGGCACCCGGGGTTCCAGGCCGGGTCCACCGTCTCATGCTGGGTAGCTCAGTGAGCCTCTCTGGGCTCTGGTGGAGGGCTACATGAAAGCAGGCACAGCTGGAGAAGAGCCGTGCAGACTCCCCGTGCCAACTGCATTGAGACTGTTCGGCAACACCCTCACCTGGACCTATGAGGCAGGAACTCTATCGCCCCATTTTACAGAGGGGCAAACCGAGGCCCAGACAAGTGAAAAAGTGGCAGAAATATGCACCCCTTTCCCTCCAGATGCTCCAAATACAGGCAGCCTCCCACAAGCCATCCATCCCAGAAGTGGAGCCCAAGCCGCCTCCTGGCCCCCACCGGCACCTGGTGGGTGTGCAGGAAGGGCTGGCCGGGGTGGGGGCGCCAGCATCTCAGTCCCGTTGTCTGTGGACTAGAACTGCAGGGCTCTTATCTGCACAGCTGGGGGGGGGGGCGCCCCGCCTGCTGCATCCAGGCCTAGAGAAGGGAGGGGCTTCAAGCAGGCTCCCCCTTGTCCCCACTGGGCTCCGGTGCTTCGCTCTGCTTTCCTTTGAGGTCCAGGGCGGTCCAGCCTCTGGCCCAGACCCTGGAATCCCCAGT
This sequence comes from Lepus europaeus, assembly GCF_033115175.1. Classification (NCBI taxonomy): domain Eukaryota; kingdom Metazoa; phylum Chordata; class Mammalia; order Lagomorpha; family Leporidae; genus Lepus; species Lepus europaeus. The sequence continues at coordinate 3,822,205 of NC_084847.1, forward strand.
GGGGAGAGTTCTCCTAGGGGGAGGGCTCCCAAGTCTGCCTCTGGGGTGCCCCTCAGAGCCACCAGCTCGGGAGACTGGCGGGCAGCAGCTCTGTCCTCCTGACCTGGGCTGGGCTGGCCTTTTGGGCCTGGGGTGACACCAGGGCCACCTGGGCACTTGTCCATGTCTTCCCCTGCCCCTCCCCTGGGTGTCACCTCTCCTCTGGGAGCTGGGAGGAGGTGTCCTTGGATGCCCACACTATTTTTGGAGCTTGCATAGATCCCAGTTCCCGGGGATGTGGGCTGTGATAGGTTCCAAAAGCAGACTCCACTCAAAGGACATGTTCCCCCCCCCCCAGCTCTGCACCAGGCCCACCCAGAGCTGAGCACCGACCCTCATCGTCATGGGCTTAGGGGACCCCCAGGGACCCTCACCCAGCTCTGTACTCTGCCTAGGAGGACCCCTGTCCCAGCAGAAGGAAGCAGTCCCCACAGCTCACCTAGGGTGGCCCCGGGGACAGCCAGGCTCAAGCCACCTTGGCCTGGGACTCTGGCCTTGAGCCCTGGGCCACCCCTTCTAAAGGGCACAGTGTCACTCTAAGGCCTCCTGTGCTTGGCAGTAAACCCTGCAGGAGACACCGGGAGACGCCCGGGGACACAGATCCCAGCTGCCCCTTCTCACGGAGCCAGGCGCCCTGTTCCAGGTTACACAGCTCCTAAGTGCCAGGGCTGGGGTCTGCATCCCGGCCGGGGAGGAACACTGCTGAGTGTTTGTATGCACACATGCATTTCTAGTACAATCTAACAAATACACACACATGTGAAACCCATGCCCCAGGCAGGGCTACATGGGGCACACTGTATCTACATACACAATGACCTCACAGACCTGTATTTATACATGTGATACTTATATCTCCCCATATGACAAACACACACACATATGAACACATATCCACATGTATCTTATGCACACAGTGCATGTGTTTTAGGCATATTACATGTAGATGTGACACATGTATGTGTTGTGCGTGCACTCACATTAAACATGTGTGTGCATATATAGAACACGGAGAAGGACACCTTTTTTTTTTTTTTTTTTGACAGGCAGAGTGGACAGTGAGAGAGAGACAGAGAGAAAGGTCTTCCTTTGCCATTGGTTCACCCTCCAATGGCCGCCGCGGTAGGCACGCTGCGGCCGGCACACGGCACTGATCCGATGGCAGGAGCCAGGTGCTTCTCCTGGTCTCCCATGGGGTGCAGGGCCCAAGGACTTGGGCCATCCTCCACTGCACTCCCTGGCCACAGCAGAGAGCTGGCCTGGAAGAGGGGCAACCGGGACAGGATCAGTGCCCCGACCGGGACTAGAACCTGGTGTGCCGGCGCCGCAAGGCAGAGGATTAGCCTAGTGAGCCGCGGCGCTGGCCTAGGACACCTTTTTTTAAGATTTATTTGAAAGTCAGTTACAGAGAGAGAGAAAAACAGATCTTTCATCCACTGGTTCACTCCCCAGATAGCCACAATAGCCAGTGCTGGGCTAGGCTGAAGCCAGGAGCCAGGATCTCCATCTGGGTCTCCCACGTGGGTGCAGGGGCCCAAACATTTGGGCCATCTTCCACTACTTTCTCAGGCGCATTAGCAGGGAGCTGGATCGGAGGTAGAGCAGCCAGGACATGAACAGGTGCCCGTATGGGACGCTGGCACTGCAGGTGACAGCTTTATCCGCTACTCCACAGTGCGGGCCCTGTAGAGCATCTTTTTAGTCTGCCATGCCAAATGCCTGCCCCACAGCCTGCTTAATAAACAGCTTTATTGAGAGACAATGCTTGTAACGTCCGACTCTCCCACGTGGGTGTGCAGCCCTGGTGCAACCATCTCCACCATCCTCTTGAATCGACTGGACCGCGCTCACTAACCCCAGCCCTCTGAGTCCTCAGCACCCCCCACCCCAGGAGTCTGCTTCCTCTGCCCCTGCTGGACTTCACAGACCAGGACTCCCAGTCTGGGGCCTCGGCCCGGCTTCTGCACGGTGCTCCCAGCGTCCCAGGCGCCACCAGGCTGTAGCCAACCTCGGTGTTTCCTTCCTGTGCCAACGCCAGTGTCAGTCCATGCAGTGGATGGACAGTGGCTGTTTCCACTTTCCCGCTGATACGAGCGAGTCTGGGGCACGCACCCGGGACCGAACTGCGGAGTCCTGCGGTGGCCGCTCCTGGAGCTGAGGGGCGGCCACGTGACTGTCCGAAGCCGCCCAGCCCGTGGCTCTCCCACCTGAGGTCGTGCGAGTTAGATTTCTCGGTGCCCTCGCCAACACTTGCTGCCGCTTGACCCTCCCGGGGGAAAATGCCAGGGGACAGGCGAAAGGCTCCGGCCCCGACATCCCAGCTCTCAGAGCTGTCTCGGGCCCTTCGGCCTCACTCTCCCTCTGCCCCTCTTTCCCCCACCCCGCAGGCCTACGAGAAGCGCTTCCCCACCTGCCCGCAGATCCCCGTCTTCCTGGGCAGCGAGGTTCTGCGCGAGTCCCGTAGCGCCGACGGCGCGGTGCACGTGGTGGAGCGGAGCTGCCGGCTGCGCGTGGACGCCCCGCGCCTGCTGCGGAAGGTGGGCGGCGGGGGCCGGGGCTGGGGCGGGGCGGCCCGTGAGACTCGCGCCCCCATCACGCGCGTCCTCCCCGGCCCTGCCGCTCGCTCGCTGCAGATCGCAGGCGTGGAGCACGTGGTCTTCGTGCAGAGGAACGTGCTGAACTGGAGGGAGCGGTCTCTCCTCATCGAGGCGCACAACGAGACGTTCGCCAGCCGCGTGGTGGTCCAGGAGAACTGCAGCTACACGGTGCGCCGCGTCCACCCGCGCCTGCCGCGTCCACCCGCGCCGCGCACCTGAGCCCTCCCCGCAGCGTCCACCTGTGCCCGCCCCGCCAGTCTCGCCCGTCCACCCGCGCCGCGCACCTGAGCCCTCCCCGCAGCGTCCACCTGCGCCCGCCCAGCCAGCCTCGCCCGTCCACCTGCGCCGCTCACCTGAGCCCTCCCCGCAGCGTCCACCTGCGCCCGCCCCGCCAGCCTCGCCCATCCACCTGCGCCCGCCCCGCCCGCCAGTCTCGCCTGTCCACCCGCGCCGCGCATCTGAGCCCTCCCCGCCAGCCTCGCCCGTCCACTTGCGCCCGCCCCGCCAGCCTTCACTGCGCACCTGAACCCGCTTGGCCAGCTTCGCCTGCCCGCCGGCGCCCCGTCCACCTGCCCTGCGCACCTGCGCCTGCCCCACCAGCCTCGCCCACCCGCCCGCCTGTCCTCTCCGTTAGGGCCTGGGCGCAGAAGCCTCAGGGTGCCCAGTTGAATTTCCGGCTGTTTTTCGCATGTGGTTGTGCTTCAAACCCTGGACTGTGACTCGTTGTTCATCTGAAATTCAGCCCTGAATGGATGTCCTGTGTCTTATCTGCTGAGCCTGCAACTCTGTCTCCCTCTCCCTTTTCCCATCTCTGCTTTCCTTCCTCTTCCCTCGTCTGTGAAATGGATTACTGCGTCGGTTGTGCTGAGGCCTGAGACCAGTCCACCCTACCTGTCCCCTCCTGGTGTACTTGTTACTCTGCGGTGCACAGATGAGCGCCCTGCCAAGCGCCATTGGCCCAGCTGGGGCACCGCCTGTCCATCCCCCGCCCTGGGAGAGCCCCCACCGCGCAGGAGACAGATCAGTGCGCACCCCATAGGCAGGCTGGGAGAGGGGGGAGAGGTGGGATCTCAGTCTCCGGGCCCCTTGGGAGCTGACCGATGGACGAGAGGGGCTGCCCCAGGCAGGGCTGCAGGCACACAGTTCTGGGTGGACACAGCGCTGGTGGACTCGGGTCTGTTTACTGTGGATAGAGCAGCCCGCCCACCTCCTTGCCCAGTGACTCGGGCCAGCGCTTCCTCCTCCCCCAGGCCATGTCCTCCATTTCGGGAGAATTCTGGGATCCTGGGAAGATCCTGTGATGCCATGTGGGTGCGGGCCCCAAGCACTTGGGCCATCTTTTGCTGCTCTACCAGGTGCAGCAGCAGGGAGCTGGACCGGAAGTGGAGCACATGCTGGATCTCACGTGGTGGCTCCGTAGTGGTCACTCCAGCATGGTCACGGACTCTGAGCCTCTGCTCAGCCTTCCCCCATGAAGAGAGCTGCCTAGGTCACCCTCAGGTCCCTGGCACTCTGCCTGGTGCCCCACATACAGCTAGCATCCAGTGGGGCCCCCTGGAAACTGGCCAGGGAGGCACAGGCAGTGGCTGTTTGTACCCCTCCACTGAGGCTGCTGGTGGAATGTGGGTTCCCTGGCCCCAGACAGAAGTGTCCAGGGCCCGGTCCACGGATCTGTATAGTTAATGCACTCCTTGGATGTAGGTTTATTTATTTTTAACAATTTGTTTATTTACTAGAAAGGCAGAATTTGAGAGAGGTCTTCCATCTTCTGGTTCAATCCCCAAATGGCCACAATGGCTGGGGCTGGGCCAGGCCCACGCCAGGAGCCAGGAGCTTCATCCAGGTCTCCCACGTGGGTGCAGGCCCCAAGCACTTGGGCCATCTTCTGCTGCTCTACCAGGTGCAGCAGCAGGGAGCTGGACCGGAAGTGGAACAGCCACCCATATGGGATGCCAGCATTGTAGGCATCAGTTCAACCCCTCTGCCACAGCGCCGACCCCATTCCTGGCAGATTAGATGTTGCCTGCTCCTTTGGTCGGGACTGCCCTGGTTCTGCTGCCCCCTCCGGTGTGGCCCAGGTCACCAGGAGTGCATCAGGGGAGGGTACGTCCCCCCCTGCCATGCCTGTCAAGGCCTTGGCATTGCCTGTGCCTGGATTTCAGGTCCACCCCGAGAATGAAGACTGGACCTGCTTCGAGCAGTGTGCCTCGCTGGACATCCGGTCCTTCTTTGGTTTTGAGAACGCCCTGGAGAAACTGGCCATGAAGCAGTACACCGCCAACGTCACCAGGGTAAGGCTTGGGTTAGGGTTTTGGGAGTCGGGGTTCATCACAGGAGGAGGTGCACAGATCCGCTGTGCCGCCTGACAGCCCAGCCCTCATGATGACCATGGGCAAGATCCCCAGTTTCCTGGGCCGTAGTCTCCTCCCCTGTGTAGTGGGTATTCGAGGGATGACCACGTCAGATGGGGCTGGGGGCTGTGAGCCCTCTGACAGAGGAGGCACGTTCTGCAGTGCCGTCCAGACCTCAGAGCCCTCACCGTGAAATGCAGTTTACCCTCTCTTCTGTTCCACGTGCTGTCAGCAGAACTCCCTACGGGGCTGGGTTTCATCCTGCCTTTTGTACCAAGTCTTGGGAATGGGTGGCTCATTCCACCCATACCAGCCACACCCAGCCAGTTGTCAGGCTGGGCCAGAGCTGGCCGGAGCACCCCTGCGCCTGTGGTGACGCCACTGTCCCACCAGGCTGAAGCGTCTGTGTCTCTCCGCCTTGCAGGGCAAGGAGGTAATCGAACATTACTTGCATGAGCTCATCGCCCAGGGCACCTCTCACATTCCCCGATGGACGCCTGCCCCGGTCTGCGAGCCGGACACCCCCAGCCAGCCTGGCCCGCAAGACCCCGGTACCCAAGAGGCTGGTGGGCCCAGCATTGCCCCGGACCCCGCTCCAGAGACTATGGGTGCTGATGGTAGGTGTTGCAGCCAGGGCCAGCCGGGCAGGCTCATACCCTCGAGGGTGCCATGGTCTGGGAGAGCTGCAGGCCAATACTGCAGGTCCCCTGGGGCAGGCACCGGGGGCTTGGAATGGCTCTGCCTCCTCCCTCCTGGCCCCTTGTCCCCCTGCATTCTGGCCCTGGAGCCAACTGGTTTATTTCTAGATCAGGAATTGAGCCCGCGAGCCTTGGCACTGCCTTCTCTCTGCTTCTGTTACTATTTTTAATGATGTGGCTGGTGCATGGTCACGGCAGGGAAGAATTCAAACTTGGAAAATGCAAGTGAGCGGCAGGTCCCTTCCTCTCCCCGGGTGCCAGTGGTTTGGGTTTCTATTTCCTGAAGCTGGCTAGGTGTAGCAGCACGACAGCATGCCTGTGTATGCACACACATGTGCACATGACGCATGTATGTCTTACACTGAACAGAGAGCACGTACCGGCTCTCTGTGACTCCTTGCACGTTCTCACTCCAACAGCTTTCTGTGTGTATCCATGTTTGTGCCTTTTAATCCTTCCTAGTATGTGGTTGTACCATAGCTAATTTATTCATAAATGATTTTTAATTAGTCTATTTAGGTAGTTCTCGTGGATGAACATGTAGGCTGTTTCAGATTTTAAAAACGTGATACGTCTTTGTGCTCAAGGACTTTTTTTTTCAAATGTTTAGGAGTATGTGCAAGTGTGAAATTCTCAGAATGGAATTGTGGGTCGAAGGTTCCCACCTCGGTTTTGGTAGATATCCCGACAGGCCTCCGAGAGGTTGTCCTAACCAGCACTCCCACCGGGAGGTGTAACTGTGCTCTGGACTCTGCCCTTGTTGACAGTGGTCGGTGGTTGGCTCTTGTCGTGAGCGAGGCAAGCCGAGCTCGCTTCCTGTCTAGAGGCTGCCTGTTCTTTCTCTGCTGACTCCCTGGCCTTGCTTTTGTCCATTTTCCTCCTTGCCCCATTGATTTCTTCTTGGTTTGTGAGAGCTGTTTGTATATTAAGGCATTCAGTCCTTTGTCATAGTTCACGTTTTTATTGATCTGGAAAATGTTCACAATATTTTGCTAGCAGGAGAAAAAAACCCCAGAATTGTGGGAACTGCCCGAGTCCAGTTTTAGCCACGTGTGTGACACGGGTGGCCCTGGATTCAGCTTCTCCTGTGGGCCACTGAGGTGTGGGGACTTGCACGTCTCAGGGACACCTGAGGGACAGCGTGGTGACTAAGGCTGGACCTGGGGCTGTGCACACCGTGTGCCTCGCTGCCTGCAGTGTTCTGCTGCTCTTCGACAGCAGCTCGCTCGCTCGCTCTCCCCCTGCCCCCTCCTGTGCTGTCTGTGGCTCTGGCCCTGGCCTCTCCTGTTCTGCCTAGGCCTTTTCTCCCCAGCCCGCGGGTGGGAGGCAACGTCACGCCCCACCCCCTGTTCTCAGTCACTGGGCCTTTGTGCTGAGCAGTGGACAGGCCCTGGCATCTGCGGGGGCAGGGGGTGCGGAGCTCCTGCCTCCCTTGGCTTTCTCCCCACCCTGCACCGCGCCATCTCCAGTGTCTGCACCTGTGACCCTGAGGCACTGCACGGTCGGGACGGCTCCCTTCTTACCCTACTCCTGCCCTGGCACAGCTGTGGGACCCAGCCCCGGGCTTGCGTTTTCAGGGAGCCACTGTATGCTGTGGCTGGATGTGCAGTGTTCACTTTGTTTTCTTACTGAGCCAGCTGTGCCCGTGGGGCTGCAGCTCTGTGACGTCTGTGCCCAGGGCTGAGACGTCCAGAGGATGCAGGGCCCCATTGTCTGCTGCCCTTGTGGTTAGGAGTCAGGCAGCAGGACTCGGCCAGGGTGGCCTCTGCATGCTGGCAACCCATAGCCCAGTGTGGCTGCATGAGGCGGGACTGCACGGTGGAGTGGTCTAGACAAGATGGCCCAGGTGTCGCTGGGGGCCCAGGCTCTGCACCGAGAGCCTGACACCTGCAAACTGGGGGGATGGGAAAGGAACTGGAATGGACGTCCTGCTGGGTGGCCCCTGTGCACGCGCTCAGTCAGGCTATCCACTCTCTTATCCTCAGGGTCTTTCTCTTTTTTAGGATTTATTTATTTACTTGAAAGGCAGAGACACAGAGAGAGAGATCCTCCATCTGCTGGTTCACTTCTCAGATGGCTGTGAAGGCCAGAGCTGGGCCAGGCTGAAGCCAGGAGCCAGGAGCTCCATCCCGGTCTCCCCCGTGGGTGCAGGGGCCCAAGCACTCGGGCCATCCTCTGCTGCTTTCCCAGGCACATTAGCAGGGAGCTGGTTGGAAGTGGAGCAGCCAGGACTTGAACTGGTGCTCAGACATGGCATGCCACCATCACAGGGGTGGCTTAACCCCTTGGCCTCAGGTGTGTCCTCTCTAAAGTGGGGAGATTGCTGATGCCGATCTCAGGGGCGCTGGGACAGCCCGAGACCAGGCGTGTGGTGAGCATGGGCACTGGGACAGCCCCCCGAGACCAGGCGTGTGGGGAACATGGGTGTTGGGACAGCCCGTGACCAGGCGTGTGGCCAGCATGGGCGCTGGGACAGCCCCCCGAGACCAGGCGTGTGGTGAGCATGGGTGTTGGGACAGCCCGTGACCAGGCGTGTGGCCAGCATGGGCACTGGGACAGCCCCCCGAGACCAGGCGTGTGGGGAACATGGGTGTTGGGACAGCCCCCCTGAGACCAGGCGTGTGGCCAGCATGGGCACTGGGACAGCCCCCCCCCCCGAGACCAGGCGTGTGGTGAGCATGGGCACTGGGACAGCCCCCCCCCCCGAGACCAGGTGTGTGGTCAGCATGGGTGTTGGGACAGCCCCCCTGAGACCAGGCGTGTGGCCAGCATGGGCACTGGGACAGCCCCCCGAGACCAGGCGTGTGGCCAGCATGGGCACTGGGACAGCCCCCCGAGACCAGGCGTGTGGCCAGCATGGGCACTGGGACAGCCCCCCCGAGACCAGGCGTGTGGGGAACATGGGTGCTGGGACAGCCCCCTGAGACCAGGTGTGTGGCCAGCATGGGCGCTGGGACAGCCCGTGACCAGGTGTGTGGTGAGCATGGGTGTTGGGACAGCCCCCCTGAGACCAGGCATGTGGCCAGCATGGGCACTGGGACAGCCCCCCGAGACCAGGCGTGTGGCCAGCATGGGCACTGGGACAGCCCCCCCGAGACCAGGCGTGTGGGGAACATGGGTGCTGGGACAGCCCCCTGAGACCAGGTGTGTGGCCAGCATGGGCACTGGGACAGCCCGTGACCAGGTGTGTGGCCAGCATGGGCGCTGGGACAGCCCCCCGAGACCAGGCGTGTGGGGAACATGGGTGTTGGGACAGCCCCCCTGAGACCAGGCATGTGGCCAGCATGGGCACTGGGACAGCCCCCCGAGACCAGGCGTGTGGCCAGCATGGGCACTGGGACAGCCCCCCGAGACCAGGCGTGTGGCCAGCATGGGCACTGGGACAGCCCCCCCGAGACCAGGCGTGTGGGGAACATGGGTGCTGGGACAGCCCCCTGAGACCAGGTGTGTGGCCAGCATGGGCACTGGGACAGCCCGTGACCAGGTGTGTGGCCAGCATGGGCGCTGGGACAGCCCCCCGAGACCAGGCGTGTGGGGAACATGGGTGTTGGGACAGCCCCCCTGAGACCAGGCATGTGGCCAGCATGGGCACTGGGACAGCCCCCCTGAGACCAGGCGTGTGGCCAGCATGGGCACTGGGACAGCCCCCCGAGACCAGGCGTGTGGTGAGCATGGGTGTTGGGACAGCCCCCCTGAGACCAGGCGTGTGGCCAGCATGGGCACTGGGACAGCCCCCCTGAGACCAGGCGTGTGGCCAGCATGGGCACTGGGACAGCCCCCCGAGACCAGGCGTGTGGGGAACATGGGTGTTGGGACAGCCCCCCTGAGACCAGGTGTGTGGCCAGCATGGGCACTGGGACAGCCCCCCTGAGACCAGGCGTGTGGCCAGCATGGGCACTGGGACAGCCCCCCGAGACCAGGCGTGTGGTGAGCATGGGTGTTGGGACAGCCCCCCTGAGACCAGGCATGTGGCCAGCATGGGCACTGGGACAGCCCCCCTGAGACCAGGCGTGTGGCCAGCATGGGCACTGGGACAGCCCCCCGAGACCAGGCGTGTGGGGAACATGGGTGTTGGGACAGCCCCCTGAGACCAGGTGTGTGGCCAGCATGGGCACTGGGACAGCCCCCCTGAGACCAGGCGTGTGGCCAGCATGGGCACTGGGACAGCCCCCTGTGACCAGGCGTGTGGTGAGCATGGGTGCTGGGACAGCCCGTGACCAGGCGTGTGGCCAGCATGGGTGCTGGGACAGCCCGTGACCAGGTGTGTGGCCAGCATGGGCACTGGGACAGCCCCCCGAGACCAGGCGTGTGGGGAACATGGGTGTTGGGACAGCCCCCCTGAGACCAGGCGTGTGGTCAGCATGGGCACTGGGACAGCCCCCTGTGACCAGGCGTGTGGGGAACATGGGTGTTGGGACAGCCCGTGACCAGGCATGTGGGGAACATGGGCGCTGGGACAGCCCCCTGTGACCAGGCATGTGGGGAACATGGGCGCTGGGACAGCCCCCCGAGACCAGACTTGGGGCCAGCCTCCAAGACCAGGTGTGTGGCCAGCATGAACTGTTCATGATCTTCAGCGCCCATACAGGGAGCCAAGAGAAGTCACAGCCCCTCGTGAGATCCGGGTTTCCCCTGGTGTGCGTTTTTACAGCCAGCCTGGAAAAGGGTTCAAAAAAATGGATCGACTGGGGTCCGCGTGGCTGTTGTCCAGAGAAGGGCCTCAGCCAGGCTCAGAGCCGAGCAGGCTGGAGCCAGGCCAGGGCTCCAGGAAGCGTGCACCGCACGGCAGTCAGGCTATGTGGCCGTGGTCCTGACCCCCCTTCTCCCCCAAGGGCATGAGCTGGACGCCGACCACCTGGAGAGGCGCCTGGGCTGCCTCACCCCCGCGCAGGAGAGCTGCCTGCTCCGGCTGCGGCTCTGGCTGCAGGAGACCCACACCGGCAAGGTGCGTTCGGGCCGCCTCACTCGGGGAGGGCGGGGTGATGCGGCTGTGTTTAAGTATGGAGCACTTCCGGAAGGGTCTGTGTGCTCGCTGGAAGGTTCTGTCTCGTGTCCAGCGTGCCTGACAAGAGGAGTGTGGACAGCAGGGTGTTGTGGCCCTGGTACTGCTGACGGTAGGGCCGGAGGGTTCTGTGTCAGGGACTGTCCTGCACGGCGTGGACGGTCTAATGGTGTCCCCAGCCTCTAGCCACCTGCGGCCAGCCCAGCCCTCCCCAGGGCAGGTTGGCCCCTGGCATCACCGATTGCATTGGGAGCCACTGTCGGGTAGTGCCGTGTGCACAGTTACGCCCACTGTGCTTGCTACTTTAATGATAGTGCTGTGTATAGAAGCCACGCCTACGCTCCTTTCCTGACAGTGCCGTGTGCATGAAGTCATGCCCACGTTCTGATAGTGCCATGTGCAGAAGCCAAGCCACTGCACCGTTCTGGGTAGTGTCGCGTGTAGGAAGCCACTTCTTTAACAATAGTGCCATGTGCACGAAGCCCCACCTGCGTGCCTCTCCTGATAGTACCATGTGACCAGAGCGCCCCCCACCTCCTGATGGGCAGAGTGCAGAAGCCACGCCTGCATCCCCCCCCCCCCCCCCCGCATCATGATAGTGCCGTGTGCAGAGGCTACGCCCATACGCCTCTCCTGACAGTGCCGAGTGCAGAAGCCCACCCACACTCCTCTCCTGGTGGTGCCAAGTGCAGAAGCCCCGCAGGCTCCTGATAGTGCCGAGTGCAAAAGCCCCACCCAAGCTCCTCTCTTGATGGGGCAGAATGCAAAAGCCATGCCCACAAACCTCTCCTGATGGTGCCATGTGCAGAGGCTACGCCCACACTCCTCTCCTGACAGTGCCGAGTGCAGAAGCCCACCCACACTCCTCTCTTGATGGAGCAGAGTGCAAAACCCACGCCCACACTCCTCTCCCGCCACGCCCGCACACCTCTCTCAGGGCCGTGTGCAGAGGCCACGCCCACACTCCGCTCCCGCCACGCCCGCACGCCGCTCTCACAGGGCCGTGTGCAGAGGCCACGCCCACACTCCGCTCCCGCCACACACCTGAGCACCTCTCCCGAGGTCTGAAGCCCCGGGTAGAGTCGTGTGCGACTGCGCACACGTGTGCCTCTGGACGCCCCGTGACCGGACGCACGAGGCGCGTGTGGGTCCGAGCGCGGACTTGGTGCTCGGCTCTGCCGGAGGGCTGCTTGCCCGGCCTGAGCGCCTCCGCCTGCGCCCTCGCTGCTCCGGCGTTCTCGCCTGTACCCACCCGTCCGCGCACAGCTCGGGGCTGCCGGGGGCGGGCACCGCCGGGGCGGCTCTTCCGGGCCTCTGGGAAGCCTCTGTCCCCAGGGAGCCCGCGTGGGTGGTCCACGTGTGCTGCACCCGCCCGATGAGAGCCGCCCTGTGGGGGCCGCCCCTGAGGAGAGGGTGAGGGGCCCCTCAGGTGAGGGCGCCCTGAGGAGAGGGTGGGGGCTCCCTGAGGTGAAGGTGAGGGGCCCCTGAGGAGAGGGTGAGGGGCCCCTGAGGTGGGGGCTCCCTGAGGAGAGGGTGAGGGGCCCCTGAGGTGAGGGACCCCTGAGGAAAGGGCTCCCTGAGGAGAGGGTGAGGGACCCCTGAGGAGAGGGTGAGGGACCCCTGAGGAGAGGGTGAGGGACCCCTGAGGTGGGGGCTCCCTGAGGAGAGGGTGAGGGCTCCCTGAGGTGAGGGACCCCTGAGGAGAGGGCGCCCTGAGGAGAGGGTGAGGGGCCCCTGAGGTGGGGGCTCCCTGAGGAGAGGGTGAGGGGCCCCTGAGGTGAGGGACCCCTGAGGAAAGGGCTCCCTGAGGAGAGGGTGAGGGCGCCCTGAGGAGAGGGTGAGGGACCCCTGAGGTGTGGGCTCCCTGAGGAGAGGGTGAGGGGCCCCTGAGGTGGGGGCTCCCTGAGGAGAGGGTGAGGGACCCCTGAGGTGGGGGCTCCCTGAGGTGAGGGACCCCTGAGGAGAGGGCGCCCTGAGGAGAGGGTGAGGGGCCCCTGAGGTGGGGGCTCCCTGAGGAGAGGGTGAGGGACCCCTGAGGTGGGGGCTCCCTGAGGAGAGGGTGAGGGCTCCCTGAGGTGAGGGACCCCTGAGGAGAGGGCGCCCTGAGGAGAGGGTGAGGGGCCCCTGAGGTGGGGGCTCCCTGAGGAGAGGGTGAGGGGCCCCTGAGGTGAGGGACCCCTGAGGAAAGGGCTCCCTGAGGAGAGGGTGAGGGCGCCCTGAGGAGAGGGTGAGGGACCCCTGAGGTGGGGGCTCCCTGAGGTGAGGGACCCCTGAGGAGAGGGCGCCCTGAGGAGAGGGTGAGGGGCCCCTGAGGTGGGGGCTCCCTGAGGAGAGGGTGAGGGGCCCCTGAGGTGGGGGCTCCCTGAGGAGAGGGTGAGGGGCCCCTGAGGTGGGGGCTCCCTGAGGAGAGGGTGGGGGTCCCTGAGGAGAGGGCGCCCTGAGGAGAGGGTGAGGGGCCCCTGAGGAGAGGGCGCCCTGAGGAGAGGGTGAGGGGCCCCTGAGGTGGGGGCTCCCTGAGGAGAGGGTGAGGGGCCCCTGAGGTGGGGGCTCCCTGAGGAGAGGGTGGGGGTCCCTGAGGAGAGGGCGCCCTGAGGAGAGGGTGAGGGGCCCCTGAGGTGGGGGCTCCCTGAGGAGAGGGTGAGGGGCCCCTGAGGTGGGGGCTCCCTGAGGAGAGGGTGGGGGTCCCTGAGGAGAGGGCGCCCTGAGGAGAGGGTGAGGGGCCCCTGAGGAGAGGGCGCCCTGAGGAGAGGGTGAGGGGCCCCTGAGGTGGGGGCTCCCTGAGGAGAGGGTGAGGGGCCCCTGAGGTGGGGGCTCCCTGAGGTGAGGGACCCCTGAGGAGAGGGCGCCCTGAGGAGAGGGTGAGGGGCCCCTGAGGAGAGGGCGCCCTGAGGAGAGGGTGAGGGGCCCCTGAGGTGGGGGCGCCCTGAGGAGAGGGTGGGGGACCCCTGAGGTGGGGGCTCCCTGAGGAGAGGGTGAGGGGCCCCTGAGGTGGGGGCTCCCTGAGGAGAGGGTGAGGGGCCCCTGAGGTGGGGGCTCCCTGAGGTGAGGGACCCCTGAGGAGAGGGCGCCCTGAGGAGAGGGTGAGGGGCCCCTGAGGAGAGGGCGCCCTGAGGAGAGGGTGAGGGGCCCCTGAGGTGGGGGCGCCCTGAGGAGAGGGTGGGGGACCCCTGAGGTGGGGGCTCCCTGAGGAGAGGGTGAGGGGCCCCTGAGGTGGGGGCTCCCTGAGGAGAGGGTGGGGGTCCCTGAGGAGAGGGCGCCCTGAGGAGAGGGTGGGGGGCCCCTGAGGAGAGGGCGCCCTGAGGAGAGGGTGAGGGGCCCCTGAGGAGAGGGCGCCCTGAGGAGAGGGTGAGGGGCCCCTGAGGTGGGGGCTCCCTGAGGAGAGGGTGAGGGGCCCCTGAGGAGAGGGTGGGGGTCCCTGAGGAGAGGGTGAGGGGCCCCTGAGGTGGGGGCACCCTGAGGAGAGGGTGAGGGGCCCCTGAGGTGAGGGACATCCCTGAGGTGGGGGCTGCCCCCTGAGGTGAGGGCCCCCCCCAAGGTGAGGGTCGCCCACCCAGAGAGTTGACGGCCGCCCTCTGAGGTGAGGGCCCCTGAAGTGACATTGGTCCCTGAGGTGAGGGCCACCCCCTGAGGTGGGGGCTGCTCCCTGAGGTGAGGGTGCTCCCTGAGGTGGGGGCTGCCCCCTGAAGTGACATTGGTCCCTGAGGCGAGGCCCCCTGAGGTGAGGGGGCCTCCTGAGTGAGGGGGCCTCCTAAGGTGAGGGTTGCCCTGTGAGGTGAGGGTCACCGGGTGGGATGGGGCTGCCCCTGAGGTGAGGGCGCTCCCTGAGGTGGGGGCTGCTCTGTGAGTTGACGTTGGCCCCTGAGGTGATGGCCACCCCTGAGGTGGGGGCTGCCCATGGGGGTGCGTTTGATGGCTGGGGGGCCTCATTCCCAAGGGCTGCTGCTGTGCCCCCCTTGCCTCTCAGATCCCCAAGGATGAGCACCTGCTCCGGTTCCTGCGGGCCCGTGACTTCCACCTGGACAAGGCCCGGGAGATGCTGTGCCAGTCCCTGAGCTGGCGGAAGCAGCACCAGGTGGATGTGCTCCTTGAGACCTGGCGGCCCCCTGCCCTCCTGGAGGAGTTTTACGCGGGGGGCTGGCACTACCAGGACGTCGGTGCGTGTCCCCATCTGAGTGCGGAGCACTTTAAGCCACACGCTTCATGCCAACCCTTGATCTGTGGCTCTCGCGGGCTCCTGGGGGTGCATTTGATGGACAGCAAGGCTATGGGGAAGGTGGAGCCCGAGCAGATGGGGGGGGGTCGCCATAAAAAAGGGGGTGTGTCCCCTGGGCAGGCCCGCCTCCTCTGGGTCACTGGGTTGACTGTCCCCTGGCTGTGGCCTCAGCTCCATCCCGACTTCTGTCATCACACAGCCTCCTCTGCCTGTCCCTGTGTGCGCTTCTAAGTACCCAGGTTATTGGGTTCAGGGCCCTCCTTAAGTCTAGTATGGTTTCACCTCGAGATTCTTTTTTTTAAGATTTATTTATTTATTTGAAGACAGAGTTAGAGAGTGGAAGAGAGAGGGAGGGAGGTCTTCCATTGGCTGGTTCACTCCCCAGATGGCTGCAATGGCTGGAGCTGCACTGATCCGAAGCCAGGAGCCAGGAGCTTCTTCCCGGTCTCCCAGGCGGGTGCAGGGGCCCAAGGACTTGGGCCATCTTCCACTTCTTTCCCAGGCCATAGCAGAGAGCTGGATCGGAAGTGGAGCAGCCGGGACTCTAACCGGCGCCCATATGGGATGCCGGCACTGAAGGCGGCGGTTTTACCTGCTGTGCCACACCACCATCCCCTTGAGATTCTTAATAATTACACAAGCAAAGGCTCCAAGTAGGACTGCATTTTAAATTTAAAGAATTTTAAAAACCTATTTATTTGAGAGGTACAGACACAAAGGGAAGACAGATCTCCCATCTGCTGCTCGTTCTCCTCATCCCTGCAATGGCCAGGGATGGGCCAGTGGAAGCCAGGCGCCTGGAACGCCATCCGGGTCTCCCACATGGGTGACAGGGACCCAAGGACTTGGGCCATCTTCCGCTGCTTTCTCAGATGCCTTAGCAGGGAGCTGGGTCGGAAGTGAAGCAGCCAGAACTCGTACGAGCACTCCAGTGTGGGATGCTGGCGTTGAGAGTAGTGGCTTCACCCACTGCACACAAGCTGGCCCCTTTAAAAATTTTAGCTGAGCTGTTTATTTTAGCACAGTTTTGCGTTGATGGTACAGAGTTCCCACAGCCCCCACAGCCCCCACAGCCCCACAGCCCCCACAGCCCCCCCCCCACCGCAGGCCTCCTATGGTGGGGCTGCTTATTCGTTGCCCCGCCTGTCACGCTGAGTGGCGGCAGCCCCTCCTGGAGGCAGCAGGGTGTCTGCGGGTGAACAGGGGCTGGGACTGGGTGTGTCCAGCCTGGCGTCTCGCCTCTGAGAAGGTGAAGGTCTTGACTGCAGCTTTGTCCCCACAATAACGTCCCCTCTCTCTTCTCGGCCCTGCCCCGAAGATGGCCGCCCGCTCTACATCCTGCGCCTGGGCCAGATGGACACCAAGGGCTTGATGAAGGCAGTGGGGGAGGAGGCGTTGCTGCAGCACGTGAGTCAGGCGCCTGGTTGGCCCACGCGGGAGGCCGGAGCGGGCAGCAGACGCCTGCAGCGCTGTCCCTGCCTTCCAGGTTCTTTCCATCAACGAGGAAGCTCAGAAGCGATGTGAAAGGAACAGCAGACAGCTCGGCCGGCCCATCAGGCAAGGGCCTGGCTGGGGGCACGCTGCCGAGGGCACTCACGGTGGGGCCTCGCCCACTCTGCCAGGGCTCTGGTGAGAGACCTCACTGAGGTCCTCATCCCAGCTGCTCAGTGGCCGAGCTGGACTTGAATCAGGCCCTGTCCTGCCCTGCCCTTTCTCCTGCTGCCCGGCCTCCTGGACGGGGCTTTTGGGCCCAGCTCTCGGCCCAAGTCCTACCTGACTCAGTTTGCCAGCACAGCCCAACACCCCATCCCTCTCTGCCACCTCCGGTTGCTATTTGCGAGTTGTTTTCACAACCAGGACTTAAGCTGGTGTCACTCCCAAAGGCAGGGAGCCTCTCCGAGCTGCAGCTTCCCTCCTCTGTAGACTGGGTTTATTTTTAAAATGGATTATTCAAGACAACAACTGTTAAGCAGTAAGGACCCATTTGTAGCACTCACTGTGTGGCTGTCCCCAAAGCTCCTGATCTTTGTGGAAATTCAGTTCCTTTGCCAATCAGCATGCAATGGAATTCACCCTAGGTGTCCCAAATTGGGGGGGGGGGGGTCATGAAAGGTCTCCTAGCTGGGGTCCATGTAGGGTAGGGGGACATGTCCCAGAGCGAGAGGCCCCCTAGGGTGCAGCCATGCAGCAAGACAGCTGTTTTTCCAAGGAATTCGTCCTCATGGAACAGAGGCACAGAGAGGTTAACAACTTGGCCAAGGCCACGCAGCAAGTGTGGATTTGAGACCCTTGCTGCCTTACTGTGGGAGTGAGAGCTGTTGGCACCTGGACTCTATGGAGTCATTGGCATCTCTTCGGCAAGTCATGGCAATGCCTGGGTGTGTGTTGTGTGCCTGTCCCAGCAGAGTATGATGTCGACCACCTCAGTTAATCCCAGTGCCCAGGCTTGAGGGAGGTGAGAGTGTCACTACCATGGCCGCTGGCTCGTGCACACAGCTCCCAGGGGTGGAAGTGAGACTTGAATTTCCGGGCTTAGCAGGTGGTCTTAGACAGAAGAGAGTCCTGTGTCTGGTGGCTCTGCCTGCAGCCCTGCCTCCCAGATTCTCCCCGTGTATCTCTGTTCCTGGGCACAGTGCCTGGGCCCTGGAGGTGGCAGAGCCAGGTGGAGCCAGGGCCATGTCTGCCACAGCTCCTGGACCTGCCTGCTGGATCTGGATGGGCTCAACATGCGGCACCTGTGGCGGCCGGGCGTGAAGGCGCTGCTGCGCATGATTGAGGTGGTGGAGGCCAACTACCCTGAGACCCTGGGCCGGCTGCTCATCGTGCGCGCGCCCCGCGTCTTCCCTGTGCTCTGGACGCTGGTGAGAGCAAGATTCGGCCCCTCCCGGGGAGGCCAAGATGGACAGGGCGGGGGTGGTCCCTCTGCAAACTGCCCTGCCCTGCCCCACCCCAAGGCCCCATTCTGTTTCCTTCAAGCAGCAGCTTTGCTGAGGTGAAACTCAGGTGGCCTGAGGTTGGCCCTCGTGCTGCACAGAACGCAACAGCGTTCAGGCTGCTCACAGTGCTACATGGCTGTCTGCTTCCAGAATGTTCTCATCACCCCCAGAAGACACCCATAGCATTAGCAGCCTCCTCTCCCCTTTCCCCCAAGCTGCCTCTGTCTCTGCGGATTTGCCTGTAGCTTTCCTCCCTCTGGGTGGCACTGGGTGGCAGAGCTGCACTTTGTGTAGCTCTTGTCCTGGTCCTTTGCCGTAAGAGCCACACTCAGGATTGAGCAGGGGGCCTCACAGGTGCCACCCCCAGGTCTCAGTGTCTTTGCTGCATTGGCTGGTCCCTGCTGTGCTGAGTACCTCGGTCATTTCTCCCCTTAGACACTCACAACTATTTCCTTTGTGAGCTCCAGTGCTGGTCCTGGGGCTTCCTTGGGAGATGGGGGTGACACACAGCTTAAAGCCCAGTGCTAAAATACATCCCCTCTGGGGTAAACAGAGTGTTACATCTATCATTTATTTGTCTTTCAGTCTATCTATCTATCTATCTGTGTGTCTGTTTATTATTCTACGTGATTGTCTATCCATCTATGGATGTATCTATATATCTGTTCTTCTATCTCTTTGTGTCTGTGTATTTATACATATATATATGTATATAGCCATCCATCCATCCATCCATCCATCCATGTATGTGTACATATACAATATATACAAAAAAAGGTCTTCAAAAATTCATGGAAAATGCATATCATGAAAAAATTATGCATGGATTGCAGAATTTTTTGCACCAAAATAAACTGTCTTTTAATTCCATTTCCCATAAACTTTTTGGAGCACCCCTTTGTCACAGCAGCACACACAGTGGAATATTATTTGGCCTGAAAAAAAGGAGTGAAGCCCTGACACTCGCTACAATGTGGGTCAACCCGTAGGACATGGCTTCTTTCAGGAAGTGTCCAGAATATGTAAATGCAGAGACAGAGTGCAGACTGGTGCCTCACGCTCCACTATGCAGTTGGTCTGATGGGAGACATGTCCCCCGGCACCCACCTTCCTTTCCAGATCAGCCCCTTCATCAACGAGAACACCAGGCGCAAGTTCCTCATCTACAGTGGCCGCGACTACCAGGGACCCGGCGGCCTGGTCGACTACCTGGACAGAGACGTGATCCCCGACTTCCTCGGGGGGGAGAGCCTGGTGAGGGTCTGGGTGTCACCTGCGTGCTCACCCCTGAGGAGACCGCCCCAGAGCCTGGTGGCACCTATCTGCAGTGGGCCCTGACCGTGGATCTTCCCAACATAGACAGAAGTTTTCAGAACCCCAAAGATCAGGGCAATCCAAGGCTTCCCAGTCCTGAATTCCCATCTAAGTGTGGTTGGGGTTCACCTACTCACCCTGTGGACTCTGTGGACTCTCTGGCCCCACAGGACTGAGTCCCACAGCCACCCGGCCTGGGACAATCAGGCCATGGCTCCAGGGTAAGGCAGTGTTCAGACCCCTGTGACCGCCTCCCCCAAAGTGGACATGGCAGGCAGGGCCGGCCTGAGGCGCTACATTCCTCTCCCACGTGGCCACTATCTCGAGAGCACCTGTGGTGGAACAGAAGCACCCTGGGGGGCTGGCTTGGTTTCAGGGTAGAAGAAGCCTTTTGTGGGTGCCAGGCTTGCTGCTGCCCCATTCAGGAGAGTGATTGATTTTTAGAGAATGGCCGCAGATTTGCGAGGGACTGAGCCAGGGCTCGAGTGGTCAGTTCTAGTTGCCTTTGGCCATAAAAGTGGGGGGGTTAATTTTTGGTGATGGCCGAGGGTCCTCCGAGTCCTTTGATTTGGGGACTCTGAGGTTGGGTCAGCAACTGTGGTGTGGAAGGAGCCCAGTCCTAGGTGTCAGCCCAGTGCTGTTGTGAGGAACATGAGCCCGACAGACAGTGGTGTATGCCATCTAAGCCACTTCCTGCTGTGTGGTGCTGGGCAAGGCCTGGCTTCTCAGCCTGTTTCCCTGCTCTGTGAAGTGGGAAGAGTAGGCCTCACGGCAGCAGGGGCTTCAGTGGGCAGTGGGGTTCATTGGGGAAGTGGGGGTTCATCAGGGCCGTGTGGGGTTCATTGGGGCAGTGGGGGGTTCATTGGGGCTATGGGGGTTCATTGGGGAAGTGGGGGTTCATCAGGGCCGTGTGGGGTTCATTGGGGCAGTGGGGGGTTCATTGGGGCTATGGGGGTTCATTGGGGAAGTGGGGGTTCATTGGGCAGTGGGGGTTCATTGGGGCAGTGGGGGTTCATTGGGGCAGTGGGGATTCATTCAAGCTATGGGGGTTCATTGGGGCAGTGGGGGTTCATTGCGGGCATTAGGAGTTCATTTGGGACAGTGGGGTTTACTGGGGCAGTGGGGGTTCATCAGGGCAGTGTGGGGTTCATTGGGGAGGTGGGGGTTCATTGGGGAAGTGGAGGTTCATTCAGGCTATGGGGATTTATTGGGGCAGTGGGGGTTCATCAGGGCAGTGTGGGATTCATTGGGAAAGTGGGGGTTCACTGGGGACGTGGGGGTTCATTGGGGACGTGGGAGGTTCAGTTGGGCTGTTGCCTGAGGCGGCCGCCCAGCTCAGTACGGGGGGCTGGGCTTTCAGAGCACCCTGTGTGGGTGCTGACTGGCCACTCTCCATCTTTCACCCCCAGTGCAATGTCCCTGAAGGAGGCCTGGTCCCCAAGTCCCTCTACCTGACGGAGCAGGAGCACACGGAGCAGCTGCGGCAGTGGAGTGAGACCTACCATTCAGCCAGTGTGCTCCGCGGGGCCCCTCACGAGGTGCAGGCCCGGCCTGAGGGTCCTTGGGGGCTGAGAGCCAGCTTAGGTCAGCCCGAGGCAGGGTTGTGGTGCCAGCAACTTGCTACCAGGGAAGCCTGGGAGGAGGGCAGCAGGTGGCACAGGTGTGGGGAAGGCTCTGGACCAAGAAGCAGGCTGGGCATGCCCACCAGCCACCCCCCTGCAGGAGGTTCACAGGGAGGTGGGTCCAATGCCTTGAGCAGTTCTCAGGGGGCTGCTGGGAGCCCTAGGAGCCCCACCCCCGGTGTGGAAGGAGCGTGTTTCCGTGGGCAGCTACAGCCCTGCTGTGCCGTCTGCACACTCCCAGCTCCTCCTTTCAGCTCAGTCTCCCTTGGCAGGTGGCGGTGGAGATTCCAGAAGGGGAGTCGGTCATTACCTGGGACTTCGACGTCCTGCGAGGGGACTTGGTGTTCAGTTTGTACCACGCCAAGCAGATGCCCACACCAGCCCCCTGGGAGCCTGGGACCAGGGCCGGCGGGCCATTGATCAACAGGAGCTGGGTCCTGGGCACAGATTACAGCCGTGTGCAGGCGCCCCTCCTCTGCCGGGAGGGAGAGAGCATCCAGGTGGGATTCCCTGAGGCACTGATGCACACATCCCCTCGTTCTGTGCCGGGCCTCTGGGACACAGCAGAGGAGAAGCTGGACATGGTCCTGGCTTCAAGGCCTCTGCAGAACAAATCCCCACCCCAGGTGGCTTCCAACAGCAGGGTTTGTCTCTCAGCTCAGGGGCCCCAAACCTGCAATGAAGGCGCCCCGCTCCCTCGGAAAGCTCCGAGGAAGAACCCATTCCTCGCCTGTCTCCTTGTTGGCACCTCCTGGAGATCCCTAGGGCTCCGTGGCTGGTAGTCAAAGGGCTCTAGCTCTGCCCTGTCCTCACACGGCTGCCTCTGTGCCCTTCTGTGGGTGTCCCTCCCCTCCCTCTGATATGGGCACTGTCCTGTATTGGGGACTGCCCGAAGCCTTAGCTGCAAAGACTCTGCAAGTAAGGTCACCCCTGAAGTTCCAGATGGACAGCACCCTGAGGGACACTCGCTCTGGGAGTTTTGCAGTCAGTTCTCTGCAGGCGGGGTTCTGTCCGACAGTGGGGGCATGGCAGGAAGTTTAAGTAGAAGGGGAGGTACTGAGGTCCTGAGGTCTGTGGACAGATGAGTGGCCCCGAGTCTCCTGGCACACTTGTCAGTTGCCAGGCCCACTCCAGGTGAGCTGGCTTCAAAGCTGTGAGCATGGACCTAGGAGCCAGCTTCCTCCTCATCTAGTGATTTCCGCTACACACACTGGTCTCAGAGCTGAGCCAGCAGAGCAGCTGCAGGGCTGGGGACAGAACTGGGGTGTGGAACTGTGATAGGAACAGCCCTGCCCCTGCTGGCTCCCTTACTCTCCACAAGGCCAGTGCTGCAGGTGGAAATCACCCCCTGGCCCCAGAGCCCTGGCCAGCCCTACAGATCTCCCTGAAGGTTCCACGGGAGACCATCCAAGGCTGTCTTGCATGCCACATAGCAGCCCTGCTCCCCATGGGACACCTCAGTCCCTCCTCAGGGTTGCTCTTATAAGAGCCAACACTTCCTTGCCCTCCCTCTCCTCCATACCCTCCCTGACACCCTGTGAGTCCTGCCATCCTCCTATGTCCTGTTTGCAGGCCCCATACTGCAGAACAAAAGCCCCACAGGATCCAGGTGTTAGGAGGCCATGGTCCCAGGGACATAGAGGTAGCAGCACTGATGGCTTTGAGGCCCTAGAGGATGGTTTGCTGGGAGTTGTAGAAGGTCCAGGCCTGGCGACAGGAAGCCCACGGAGGCTCAGTCCCCTCAGCCTGACCCCAGGAGGTCTCAGTACACAGGTGCTGTGTTCCAGGGCTCTCACGTGACACGGTGGCCGGGGGTCTACCTGCTCCAGTGGCAAGTGCACAACGCCCCCTGTGGCACAGCCTGCAACCTCCCGGGAGTGGATGCTGCCCTGACCGCCCTGCATAGCCCTGGCCCCAGGTGCAAGCTCCTCTACTACTACGAGGTGCTCGCGTCCGAGGACTTCAGGTAGGGAGGCCCAGGGCTCCCCTCAGGGAGTGGCCACCACCACCTCTGGGCCTCGCTGCCTCCTGGCATGGGTGCTGGGAACGGTGACCACTGGAGGATCACATGGGCTCCTGGGCTGTGGCCCTGCCTGCTGTGTTGGCTTCTCTGGGGGTGGGGTCTGACACGGACACTGCTAGAACCTTCCAGTGATTCAGATGAGCCCTTGGGGAGAAAGTGGGTGGCCCCCATGTCTCCACCCCCAACTGCAGCAGTAGCCCAACACCTGGCCTGATGGGGGGAGATGGGAGTCCCTGGTTTGGATCCACAGGGAATATTCTAGAATAGCCATTGCTGTCAAAGAGAGCAAAGTGTGGTGGGTGACATGCAAGGCTTACCTGCTGCTGTGTGACCTTGGGCAAGTTTCACCTCTTTGAGCCTGGGATGTCCCGTCTGTTAAACAGGAGCCACTGGAACCCCTGCCTTGTAGCGTTGTGGTGAGGGTGCATTGGTTGGGGGCTGCCCACTGCCACCTGGGTATACAGTAGGAGCTCAATAACAGAAGTGAAGCAGGGGCTCTGGAGGCAGAGTTTCATCATTTAGAGATGAATGGGATTTTGCATCCTGCTTTGTGACAAGTCCCTGTTTTCATCTGAAAACAGTGCTTATGTTCCTTTTTTTTTTTTAAGTTTGCTTTTATTTGAAAGAGTTACACAGAGAGAGGGACAGAGGTCTTCCATTTGCTGGTTCACTCCCCAGATGGCTGCAACAGCTGGGGCTGGGCCAAGGGCAAAGCCAGTAGCCAGGAGCTTCATCTTGGTCTCCCATGTGGGTGGCAGTGGCCCAAGCACTTGGGCCACCTTCCAGTGCTTTTCTCAGGCCATCAGTAGGGAGCTGGATTGGAAGTGGAGCAGCTGGGATGCCAACCAGTGCCAATATGGGATGCCAGTGTCACAGGCAGTGGCTTTACCAGCTGTGCCACAGTGCCGGTCCCGGTGCTCGAGTTCTTCACTGTGGGATTGAATTGAGGTTCCAGGGGGTGCCGGATCTGGATCCCGAGTCCCAGGTGGAGCTCCAAGCACTGTGGGGCACGTGTGGCCTGGTGTGGACAGTACTGGGCCTTGCAGCTTGCCACACCTAGGAGCCGCTCTGCCGGAGGGATGATTTGGCCCTGGTCCTCCACGTGGGGTAGTGGCTCAGTGCCTGGGGGGCCTCTGAGGAATGGACAGGGGCATCTGAGGGCTGTTGTGCAGGGAGGGCAGCTTTGAGGCAGGACAGGCAGAGGCCAGAAGGGTGGGCTGGGTGCTGGGAGCCAGCCTGTCTGGCCTGCTCAGCGGGGAGACTTGCTATGCTGTCCTGCAGCGGCCTCCTGAGAAAACCAGTTCAAGGATGATTTTTTTGGTCCCTGTCAGTGGGCAGGCACTGGGCCAAGCAGCAGGGCATGTGATACACTGTGTGTGATCATGAGCAGTGATGGGCACAATGAGGGTCCAGCCTGGGACCAAGGCCCCGCAGCCCAGAGGTGCGGGAGGCCTGGCACAGAGCACAGGGGCCTGGCCTCGTGTGGGGCTGGGGGTCTCTAGGAAGTGACTGGGCTGTGTGCACCATTCACCCAGGGATCTTGCTAACCTGCACTCTGTGACTCCGCAGCCCTGGGGGCCGTGCCTGGGATTCTGGGCTCTGACGAGGCCCACACACTGTGCTGTCCAGCAGAGGTAGCTGCTGGCCACCTGTGGCCATGTGCAGCGGTGAGCGGAATGAGCGCACAAGGACAGTGCAGTTGCTCATGTACACCAGCCACATGTGGGTGCTCCACAGCCTCCGTGGCCAGGGCTGACACAGAGAGTCTGGCACAAAGTTCTGGGGCTGGCACTGCTCTGAGGTTTGCAGCAGGAATCACCCAGGCAGTGGGGGCTGGGAGGGGAGCTTGGCACCTGCAGAGGCAGGGTCGGAGGAGCTGGGAGGAGGCCCTGTTTGCTTGCTGAGAGCGAGGGGAGTGAGGATGAGACTGGGACTTCTGGGCCATGCTAGGGAAGGGAGGCCCTGATTGGGTGGTGCCTAGCCGGGCTCTGTGTGGGGAACTGGGAGTGAGGAGAAGGGGGTGTACATTGCCACTGGCTATGGGGACCCAGCCCTGGGCCTCACAGCACCAACAGCTTTCCCCCTGCCTGTGGGCCCCCGGCCGGGTCACCCCCGGAATCTCATGTGTGCCACGCCCTCCTGCCCAGGGGCTCCATTTCCAGCCTGGAATCCTGCACCAGCGGCTTCTCCCAGCTCAGTGCCGCCACCTGCTCCTCCTCCTCCGGCCAGTCCCACAGCAGCTCCCTGGTCTCCAGATAGCTGGGGGCTGCGGCTCACCTCTCCAGTCCAGAAGTCTCCGGGACGAGAAGCCAGCCTGCCACCAGGGCTGGAGCCCTGGGCCAAGACACTGCCTGCCATAGGGGTACGGCACGGGCGGCAAGGACCCTGCTCCCGGCCCCTGTGCAATGCGAGCTTCCCACAGGGAAAGGCCAAGATGTGTCGATCGGCCACCTTTAGGGCTCCCCGGGTCTGGGCTCAGGCCTGACTCTATTTCTCCAGGTCAGCTTCCTTCTCAGAGGACTTGCTGGCTGCCAATGGGAACCTCTCTCTCCCAACGGTTCCAATCTAGCTCCCAGAATAGCCTCTTGGCAGGATCACGCCCCCACACACACTCACCAATCTGTCGCCAAGGGGAAAGGAAGACAGAGCAAGACCAGCGGGTGAGGAGATGCCGAGTTGGGAGGCCTGGGTGCGGGTCCAGCCTTGTTCTCTCTTGCACCTGGTGAGAGAGGCAGGGCCAGGAGCCCCAAGCCTGTCACCAGGGCTCCCGGACTCTAAGGCCGAGATCTGAGGGAGGCTCTGATGGGCCCTGCACAGCCACACGCCCACTCCCTGGCCATCTGGACCCAGGAGCCGGCGTGCGATCAGCGTTCCCTCCACGGCCGGGGGAGCTGGGCAGCAGCACCCGCTGACACCCATGATGGCATCCGCTCTGGTTCTCTTCCCGCGTGGAGGTCCCTGGAACCCCCCCGTGTGGCATCATCAGTAGCCGTTTTGCTGTGGGAGTCTTGGAGTGAAAAGCGACCCCTGCAAGGGGCTGCCTCACACTTGGCTTCGCATACCCAGCCCCCGGCTCGGGCTTCTTTCCCCATCTACCTGTTCATCCGGCCAGGACGACCCAGAACAACGTGACTGGTGGTGGTAGGAGCCTGCGTTTCACAGTGAGATCAGCGTTCAAGCCCCATCCTTCTGTCCACTAGCAGTGGAGCCTCGAGCGTGGAACTCAACCCATGCCTCAGTTTCCTCTTCTATGAAATGGGGACAGCAGTGCCTACCTCACTGGGGTGAGTGCCCAGCGTACACAAAAAGTGCTCAATAAACGTGGTGGTGGTTCCAGTCACGTAGTGTGGCTCACCCAGGAACCCGCCTTCCCCCGGGATGCGGGGCTCCGAGTACCCAGAGCACAGTGGCAGCGGGTACTGAGCTGGGTGCTTGCATTTCCTGTGCAAATCCACTCATGTGAAAGAGCGTCTTTCTGGGCAGTATTTGCCCCGGCCGGAGCTTGAAACGAGGGCCGTGTGCGGTTGTTTATTTTCTTCCTGGCCTGCCTTCTGTGCAACGCCCTGCCTCCCTGGGAGATGGACTGTTCCAGGAGACCCCAACTCTCCAACACAGCCTGTGCGGTCACCTGTCTGCCCGACCCATGCCCCAGCCAGAGGCATTAAACCTGTCAGACCTCGTCCATTTCTGTGGTCAGTGTCCCAAGGCCTGGAGGTCTCCCTGGGCTTGGTCAGAAACTTCCTAAGCCGGAAGAGCATTCTCCAGGGGGCGATGTCACCCCCCTCAGGGGCTGCCTGTTCCATGCACAGGGTGCAGGTGGTGGGACTGGCTTCCCACAGCCCCCACGGCCGGAGTTTTAAACCACGGTGGTTTATCCTCTCACACCCTGGAGGCCAGAAGTCCGGAATCAGCATGCGCAGGGCCGGGCTCCGTCTGCGGGATCCTTCCCGGCAGCTCCAGGCGCCCCTTGGCTGGTAGCCACGTCGCTGCAGTCTCAGGGTTCCATTTCCACAAGCTTCCCCCACTGCGAGTCTCCTCTGACCGGGACCCACTCACCGTAAACCCAGCGTGCTGGCATCCTGAGCTCGTACTTCCTAAGAAGGCCGTGTTCTGGGGTTCTGAGGGGATGTGAGTTTTGGGGGGACATTACTTAACCCATTCCATGTGCACACAGTAGGAGACACACAGGGTGTCAGCGACCACTTGCCAGGGCCAATTGGAATCGGAATCTTGGGGGTGGCCTCCTGGAGTCCACCTGCCAGGTGTCCAGGTGGCAGTGAGCGCCCTACAGGCCATTTTTCCTACTTCTGGGAACCTGGTGCCCTGAAGCTCCAGGTCCAAGGACAGCCAAGTCCTGACGCCACAGGGTGTGAGGGACCAGGGCCAGGGCACTGCGGCCCCCCGGGAGCTCTCTCGGCACACGGAGCAGGGTGCTGGCTGCCACACAGGTCTGGGGCCTCTGAGGCCCCCGCAGTTGGAACCAGAGGCCAGCAGGTATGGCTCCTGTGTGTGGTGGCATTGGGGCGACCATCCCACCCAGCTTCTGGGTCTTCCACCCAGCCCTGCCTTCCACATCTGATCCCACTGGGGAGACGGCCCCCTCCCACCCCCACACCATGTATTCACTTGTGCACCGTGGGTTTCTCCTGAGGCGGGGCCGAGAAGGAACAGCCCTGGGGAGGAAGACAATTCCTGAGCGGGCGAGGGCAGGGCCAGGCCTGCATTGGGGTCCCTGTTGACGTCTGTCTGGGCCGTGGTGCCTCCCTGGAGGCCTCCTGAGGCCTGCGCCAGAGAGGGCAAACACGCCCAGGGCTCCCTTGTGGCCCATTTCCTCCTCCTGGGTGCAGACGACCTGGAGGAGTGACGCTGGCAGCTGCAGAAGCCTTTGAGCAGGGCCTGGAAGGCAGGAGCTGGGCGTGGCTCCCAGGGAGGCCATTTCCCCTCCTGTCCCTTCAGTGCCCACCTGTCGACCCCAATGCCAGAACCCCACACAGAGCCCCAGCAGCTGGCCGTGCCACCTCAGTGACTGCCCCCTGCATGGAATGCTCGGGTCTCGAGGCCAGGCTGCGGGTACTTCCAGTCCACAGACTGTGCCTATGCTGGGGTCCAGATCACTACCAGGACAGGGAGGGGCCCTGGCACTGCCACAACCATGCATATCCCTGACGGGCTCACCTGCACTTGGCTCTTGTGTATTTGTATCATTAGTGTCCTCACCACAACCAAAATTAGGTACTGGAATCTCACACCCCCAGACCCCTGGCAGACTGCTTCAAGCAAACACTGGGGCTTGATGCAGCTGAATCCAGGGGCCTGACCCACGTCCTCACTCCAGCTCCTCCATGCTGACTCTATCCACGTCTCTCCATCTTCACGCTGGAGGAGAGCTGATGCGCCCCCCACCCCAGTGGTCCACACCATGGAA
Source organism: Lepus europaeus (assembly GCF_033115175.1). NCBI lineage: Eukaryota > Metazoa > Chordata > Mammalia > Lagomorpha > Leporidae > Lepus > Lepus europaeus. The sequence goes on from NC_084847.1 coordinate 3,850,425, forward strand.
GCCCACAGTCCCAGCAGTCCTCTCTTACCTCTGCTTTCCGCACAGTTTCCAGAGTGGGCTGTGACGGCTGTCCCCGGACTGAGGCCTGCCCCAGTCTGAGCCCCGCCCCCAGCCCATTCTCTGGAACCTGGTGGGAAGGAAGCCTGCCAGGCCACCTGGATGGAGGACAGGAGAGAGGGAGCACACGAGGGCAGCACGACCAGGCTCTCGGGCACTCACGATCGCCGAGGGCTTCGAGAGGCAGGGGCTGCCACTGCTTCCTCCCTGATGCTGGCCTCTGGCTGCCGGGGCACCCTGGGCCTTGTGTAGGGCAGGCTGGAAGAACCAGGGCACTAATCTGCAGGTGCAGCCCACGAGCCCCATGGTGGTCGAGTGCTGGCTGACTGACACCCTCCAGCGGGACAAGCCGGGTGCACAGTAGGTCTTGCACTCTTGTCCCCAGCGGCACTGAGCCCCTGCTGTCTACAGGCTGGATGTGCTCGATGTCGTGCCCTGGGTGGGCGGCTGTCTTCCCTGTCCTGCCTGGGGTCACCTCCCCATAGAACACTTGCTCTCACACCCTTCTCTCAGCTTCTGCTTCTGAAGGCACTGGGCTGTCCCCATGACAAATTTAAAAAATGTTTCACAAGAAGGACTCACGGCACATCTGAGTCACTTAGCCAGGGGCCCTACTGGCACTGCTGTGTGCCCCCTTTGGCCTGGGCTCAGCTGAGCCGGCACACAGCGCTCCCATGTTTCCAGCCAAGCACAGCCTAGTACAGTGACACCCCCTCCGAGGTTGGAGCTTTCAGGCCAGGGTCCTATCAGGACAGCCTTCACTGAGGCCACTGCCTCAGACCCCTTCGGGATACCCCTTGTAGATGCCAGGACCTGCCCAACCTCTGTCGTTCTGATTCCGTGGGTCAGGGACAGGGTCAAGTTCACAGCTGTAGAACCTTCTAGGCTACGCTCTGACCTCCAGCCAGACTGGGGAACTAACTGCTCTTAGAACAGTGAAGCTGACTCTCGGGGACCCAACTTTGTCACGTCTCAGGGGGCTGGCCTGGTGAGCTGCTTGATGGGACACAAAGCACAGGATATAAGGTCACACTCGTTCCCAGCTGCGGCCTTGCAGCTCGGAACTTGGCTTTTTCCCGGGACCTTGTCCACCGGCCCAGGCCTCAGCCAGCATCTTGGAGGAGGAGACGCCGAGTGGAGCCGAGCTGCTGCTGTCCCAGAGCAGCTGGCCCAGTAGCTGGTGGCACAGGCAGATCCCAGCCCAGAGTGGCAGAATCACCCAGCTGACCCCAGAGTCACAAGCAGTAAATACTGTTTTTCACGAGACTGACGTGGTTTTAAGCTGCTAGGTTTTGCAGCGGTTGGTTAGGTAAGGATGGATAACTACTATGGCTGTGCCACGTTTGGGGCATAAGATGGAAGTAAAGGATAAATGCAGGTGTGGGCTTTTGGCCCTAGTGGTTAAGATGCCCAAGGTCAAAGCTGGTGCTGTGGCATAGCAGATTAAGCCGAAGCCTGCGATGTCCACATCCCATATAGGCGCCAGTTCAAGTCCCGGCTGCTCCATTTCCGATCCAGCTCCCTGCTGATGCACCTGGAAAAGCAGCAGCAGATGGCCCAAGTGCTTGGGCCCCTGCACCCGCATGGGAGACCAGGAAGAACCTCTGGGTTCCTGATTTCAGCCTGCCCAGCCTCGGCCATTGCAGCCACTTGGGGAATGAAACAGCAGTTGGAAGATACCTCTCTCTCTCCCTCCTCTGTAACTCTGCCTTTCAAATACATTAAAAAAAAATCTTTAAAAAATAAAAAAAGATGCCCAAGGCCTGTATCAGAGTACGTGGGCTGGACTCCAGCCTCCTGCTGATGCGACCCTGAAAGGAAGGTGGTGCCGACTGCTCAAGTACTTAGGGCTCTGCCACTCAGGACGGGACCTGGATGGAGTTCCCAGCTCCTGGCTTCGGCCCTGGCTCTTCTGGGCTTGGAGATAAAGCCGCAGACGGAAGTTCTCTGTTTCTGACTCTCAAATAAATGAATAATAAGTAAAAATAATGCTTCAGAAAAAAAGATTCTGATCACTTTGCACAGTGTTTTTTTGTAAAATGCATTTCATAATTTTTAAAGACCCTTTTTAGGCAAATTTCAACAAACTATTTTGTTTTACAAAAAAAATAAACTTAGCAGGTGCTTGGCCCTAATGGTCAGGACACCACTTGGGACGCCTGCATCCCATATCAGAGTGGCTGGGTTTGGGTCCTGGCTCCACTCCCAGTCCCAGCTCCCTGCTGATGTGGACCCCGGGAGGTGGTGAGCGATGGCTCAAGTACTCAGGTCCCTGCCACCTAGGTGGGAGACCTACACAGGGCTGCCAGCTCCTGGCTCCAGCCTGGCTCGGCTTTGGCTGAGGAGTGAGCTGGTAGGTGGGAGATCTGTGTCTTTCCTTTTCTCCTTCTGCCTTTCAAAAGTGAAACAACAAACCCCTCATCTTCCAGTTTCACTTTCTGCTAATTTTTGCAGTACTCTGGCAGAGGGTGGGCCACTCCCCCTTGCTCCCTCCCACCAAGCTCTGAGTAGAGTGAGCCGCAGGCACTTCCTGGTCCTTTGACGACCACGAGTGACAAATCCTGCAGTCACCGGGCTGGTGCCTCCCACAGGCAGGTGGGGCTGGGGTGTGGGTGGCTAGGCTGGAGGCGACTGCTGCTCCTGGGCTCCACCAAGCCCTGGCCTGGGTGACACCACAGCCGCTGAGCTCTCTCTAAACAGAAACCAGAGATCTGGAGCTCCTGTTAAGCCCCGGGACTTCAAACGTGTGTAAACTAAACTCCAAGAGCACGCAGCCTGGGAGCAGCAGGCGCCACGTGGGAACGAGCCCCGTACCCCTGCACACCGAGCCCCGTACCCCTGCACACCGAGCCCCGTGCCCCTGCACACCGAGCCCCGTACCCCTGCACACCGAGCCCCGTGCCCCTGCACGCCGAGCCCCGTACCCCTGCACGCCGAGCCCCGTGCCCCTGCACGCCGAGCCCCGTGCCCCTGCACGCCGAGCCCCGTGCCCCTGCACACTGAGCCCCGTACCCCTGCACACCGAGCCTGTGGCGCGCTGGATTCCACGAAGGACACCTAGGGGCTGGGCCGGCAGGCTGCGGGTTTTTCACCTGCGAACAGGTTAAACACGGACCCCCTGCTCCATCCTGGGAGAGCCGAACTGGGTGAGGGAGGACACAGACGCCACCTGCGGCTCCGCTTCTTATGCCCATTTACTCAAGTGATAGAAAACATCTCTCGGCAGCAGGACAGCAAAATAGAAGATCTGTAAACATGGTCACTTCGTCCCCTGACCCGTCCCTTCTCCACAGACGCTTCCTGGGACAGGAAGCAGGAACTGGCTGCAGCGATTAGCTGGGGAGGGGAGGCTCCTGGGACGCACAGCCTGGGCCCTTTCCTTGTCCAGGGGCCGGCTGGGATCCAGCCTTCTGTCATGATTCCCTCACGGTTTCCATCTCTCGGCACGGCAGACGCCTGGCGGCAAACACAGGCAGGCAAGGAAGCAGGCAGAGGCTCCCTCTGGGGCGCGGCATCGCCAGGGCTGCAAGTAGCCCAGCAAGTGGGCGGCGAGGGGCCGGGGCCAGGCAGGGGCTGAGGCGCAGGTGCTGCTGGGGCCAAGGCCACCCAGATGGCGCACGGCAGTGGCCCTGGAGCCTCCCCTGAAGACGCTGGGCTGCGTGGGCGCGAGCCCTGTGGACAGGCCATCAGCGAGGTTGGCCAGGCTCAGTCCTTGAAGGGGCCGTGGGCATCCCCAGGCGGCTCCTTCTCGGCAGCCAGGAGCTCCCCGTTCATCTCCTGCAGTGGGTGGTACACGTAGTCCCCGTCCAGATGCCGGTTCCTCTCCGCCCTCGAGCCCAGGAGGAAGGACACGTTGGCCGCGGCACTGACCAGCAGCAGGAAGGCCAGGGCCAGGGTCAGGGCCAGCCAGGTGGTCCTGCGCAGGGGAGAAGCTCGATTTTGGTGGGGGCGGGGGCGGCACAGGAGGGACTTTCCTCCCTTTGCCCAGAACAGGGGCAGAGTCACAGGTGCATGGGGGGTGCTGGGCCACACGGTGGCCCTTCCTGGAGCAACAGGGACCATCGCTGTGTGGGACCCCCTCTGATATCTCGAGAAGCCACTAAAAGGTTTTTATGTGAGTGTCACTGATTTTCGATGTTGCTGACGCATTTAAAATCTCTGGAAACCGTGTGGCCTCGGCTTGCACCCTGCCCGCCGGGACTGCCGCCGCAGAGGCTGGGCTCCGCTTCAGAGCAGGGGACAAGGTCTCCTCTTCCCTAAGGCAGGTGCCAGCAGGGGCGAGGCCCAGGTATTCCCTTCTAGGGATTTCCTGGGACTACCAGGTGGCCCCAGGAATCAGCTGGGGCTGTCCCATGCTGACACCACACAAAAGTCTCCAGGTCAGCTGCCACTTCCCAGCCTTGCTTAGTCCTCGGGGGAGGGGACCCGGCTCGCACAGCGGCACCTACCCGGTGAAAAAGGAGAGTTCTGCCCGCAGGGTGGCCTCGGCCGGCCACAGACACTGCTTCCCTGCAAGACAGCAGCACAGGCTGCAGAGGCAGGGGAGAACCCCGCCCGCCCCAGCCCTGCCCCCGGCCTTAGGCGGGACCAGTACCTGGGGAGACGCTGCAGTTGCCAGTCTGCGGGTCGCAGGGACACTGGTGCTCACACCGGCAAGGCCTCTGGCAGCCGGGCCCGTACCAGCCAAGGGGACACTCTGTAGAGAGGAGACAAGTGGCCCAGGTGCACACAGAGCCTGGCTGGGGAGAAGCCCCCTGACTCCTGTGCCCCCAAGGTCCACTCCCAGATGTGACCTTGACAGGAAACAATGCCTTTGCAGAGGTAACTAAAGGTCTCAAGACACCAGCACCAGGATTCAGGGCGGGGCCCAGGGCCAGATGACCTGGGTCCCTACAAGAACAGAGAGGGAGATGGGCCCACACAGGGACACGGGGGGAAGGACGCAGCCCCAAGCCAGGAGCACCAGAGCAGCAGGGAAGGGGTTTCCCCGGATCTTCTGGAGGGACCCTGGCCCCACCGACACCTTCATTTCTGACTGTGGCCACCCAAAAGGTGGACACCTGACACAGGAGGTGAGAGGGACCACAGCGGCGTCCACGGCGGCAGGCAGGCCGAGGGCAGTGGGTGAGAAGGGAGCTGAGGACGGCCTGCGGCCCTCACCTTCACTGCAGTTGGACCCAGTCCAGCCAGCATCGCAGCGGCAGCCAGCTGCAGGACAAGAGCAAGGAGGCCGGGTGAGGGCCCAGGCAGGGCTGGGAGGTCGGGAGCTCCGCCCCAGGCCCCTACTCACTCTCGGTGCAGAGCCCGTGCTGGCTACAGTTGGAGGGGCCGCAGTCCAGCTGGCTGCAGGCGGGGCCCCGCCAGAAGAGGCCCGTGCACTGGCAGCGCCCATCCACACAGGTCCCGTGGCCGCTGCAGTCCGGCGGCTGGCAGCGGGGCTCGTGCACACACACCACAGTCGACACGTGGCGGGGACAGCGCCACATGCTGTCCTGGCTGCAGGGGGTGTGGCGCGTGAGGAGAGGCCACTGACCGGCCACGCCCACTTCCCACTGGAGTCCCCAGGAGCTGCCTCTCCCCAGCCTCTCGCTCTCCATCATGGCTCTCACCCCAGGAGCTTTGTGCCCACTGCCTGGAGTCCCTCCCACCCTCCATGACCCATATCTGCATTCTTCAGAGCCCACTTCTTGATCCATGATTCTCGGGGGGGGGGGGGTCCTTCCTGACCCACTGGCCCTCATTCACAGGCACACTCACAACAAAGACTGCAGCTCTTTCTACCCACTCTTGAGTGCCCAGGGCTGGACACACAGCGGGTGGTCCACACAGGAAGAATGCGACAGCGGGGGTGAGGGGGAACAGACCCGGACATGGCCCTCATGGGGGGGGGGGGGGACACACTGTGTGCTTACCAGTGATCTGACGGGTAATTGGCCAAGGCCCCGTCGAGCACAAACGTGGCAGAGCCGCCTCCATCCAGGTTGATGGCGTTGACCACGTCCTGTTTCAGCAGGAACTCCGCCACGTCCCACAGGTTGACTCTGCAAGACAGCGGCACGGCTCAGTGTGGGCAGCCTTGCTTCAGCTCATCTGACTCTCAGTGGTGGGTGGTGCTACATTTCTAAATGCCTCCCCCCAAGATATCCCATCCTCTGCCCCGAAAGCCAAGAGTAGGCGTGATCACAGCTACGCGTGTGATGTGGCACAGGTGCCCACAAGGGAGCACGATGTGCAGGGCTGTGTGAGAGGGCCCAGGGCAGTCACAGGAGCCCCGAGAGGTAGCTAAGGAGCTGAGCGGGAACCTCAGTCCTACACGGAAGCCAGGGGACTCTCGCCCCGAGGTCATACCGGCACCGCCCAAGCCCACCAGGATGTGGTCCTGGGATTCCCAGGAGGGGACCATTCCCACTGGCATTCCCAGATTCCTCACCCACGGAAGCAGATGCAGCAAAGGGCACTGCTGGCAGCCGCTGCATTGGAGCTCCTCTGTTACATAGCAACAGCAAGGTACCCCCCCCCCCCCCCCCGAGAGAGAGAGAGGCCAGGCCCAGTCACTCAGCCAGGCTGGGAACAGATCCAAGGTCTGTTTCTCGCTCACTGCCACAAGGACTCGGCCAGGCCTGGGGCCCCGGGGCCAGCACTCACCCGCGCTGCTCCGTCTGGCCATCCGCGTGGAACAGCACCAGCTGCCCCTGCCGGTCATGGCCCAGGGCTGTCCTGGCGGACATCACGTTCACAAATTTGCTGAAGGAACCTAAAGAGAAGCAAGCTGGCTGAGCCCGGGTCTCTTGGGCTCCACCCCCGACTTCCAGCCCCTGGCCAGGCCACACGCACGCGACGGCCTCCTCGCTGGTCCCCTGCCTCCTCTCTGGAGACCAGGTGGCACCAGCCTGCAAGTGGAAGCTGTCACACACACACACACACACACACACACGACCTCCTGGTCGCCCCCACGCCGGCTTCCTCTTTTCTCTTGCCATGGCCTGCTGCTTTCTGGCCTCAGGCCACCTCCTCAGTGAGGCCTTCCCTGACTACCCGGTTTAAAACAGCCTGCGCCTGTATCCTGATTCTGAGGCTTCCGGCCCAAGCACACTCTGCACCCTCCTGCGTCCACAGCTCCCGTCCCCATCTGTGCCCTTCCTCAACACTGTCTCATCGTCACGGATTCCCAGGACCCACACAGTGCTGAGCGCCAGGCAGCTGCTCGGTGAAGCACCCTGGAGCTACCCTCCCCCACCCCCGAAGCACCCTGGAGCTGTCCTCCCCCACCCCCGAAGCACCCTGGGGTTGTCCTCCCCCACCCCCGAAGCACCCTGGGGCTGCCCTCCCCCACCCCGGCCCCGCCCTGTGCCCCACGCCCTGCACCTGTCTCCTGGGTCCCATCGCACTCCGCGGCCTGGCTCTCGTTGATGTAGATGCTCCCGTTGCGGATCAGCCACACGACCCCGGACACCAGCTGTACAAACGGATTCTCCGGGTCCTGCACCTCCTCCTCAGTCAGGTACCTGCCCCCGGGTAAGGTGGGTGGCTCACTCTCCAGCAGGGGTAGCCGGAAGTAGAGGGGCTCTTTCCTCCCTCCCCCCAGCCTGGTTTCTACATTGCTCCTCCAGCCCCGGGAACCTGCAGGGACCTGGGCCTGGGTGCACCTGCTGTGTGATTCTACCCTGCAGCCTGTTGGCAGAGCCAGGCCCCAGGACGGACACCAGGGAAACTACACCCACCTGACACCTGTCAAGGCCTCCTTGCTTCTACTCCAGCCCCTCCCAGCCAGAATCCCCTCCCCATCCAGGGTCAGAAGAACCTTGTAAATAACGAGAGAATTTAAAGGATGGTCTTGCCCTCCTGGGACACCTGGCTCTTTCGCACCCCAGGCCTGCAGGCACCCCGACCCTAGGCACTCGCTGTTCCCACAAAACTTAGTGCTCTTCCTCCAGCTCTGACCTTGGCCGATGAAACTTCAAGTCACTTTCTGGGGCCGGTCGGGTCACCCTCCCTGGAATCCGCGCCCTAGGGGCGGTGAGTTCACCGTGCCCGCTGCTTTGCTGCAGGCACACAGCCCAACGACATCGACATCGTTTGCCTAGCTTTGTTTGTTGTTCTAGCGAGGCGGAGGGCCTGCCACCAGCCAAGCGGGCAGTGACCTTGTGGGGCAAGCATTCCTGACAGGCGGCTGGGACCTGGAGGCGCGGCCCCGGCCCTACCCTCGGGCCCTCTGCCCTGCACAGCCGGCGGCCGGGGCGCCCTCCTCCTCACCCGGTGACCAGGGTCCCGTCGCGGCGGATCCCGAACTGCGCGTTCTGCAGACCCTGGGAGCTGCTCACCCGCCGCCCGTCGCTCACCGCGTTCCCCAGGCACTCGCCGGTGCTCATGCGGAAGAAGCCGCCGTTCTGCGCCGCGCGGCAGCCGGCCGCCCGCGCCGTCTGCTCCACGGTGGCGCGGCGCCTCGCCGCGCAGCCGCCGGGCCCGCCGGGCTCCAGCACCGAGAAGGCGCGCAGGGGCGCGGGGACCCGCGTCAGGTGGCCGGAGACCGCGCGCCCCGCGAAGTGTGACACGAAGCTGCGCACGGCCGGGCCTGCGGCGGCGGGGGTCGCGGCGGGCGGGGGCCAGCTCTCGTGATCACCGCGGCCGGAGCGCTCCCGCGCGCAGTCCCGGGGGGAGCGCGTGCGCGCGCGCGGGTAGGGCAGCAGCAGGTCGTCGTCGCGGGAGGGCCTGCGGGCAGCGGGCGGCCGTGAGCTCGGGGCGCCGGGCCGGTGTCGGGGGGACCCCGCCGCGTGCGCGACACCTCCCGGCCCTGCACTCACCCCGAGCCGAGGCCGTCGGACGCACCCCCTGGCAGCCCGGGCAGCACGAGCAGGAGGAGAAGCCAGCGACCCGTGGAGGCCGCCATGTTGGGCCCGGGCCGCGGGTCACGTGGCCTCGCCCCACGTGACTCGGGCGGTGGCGGTGCGCTGGGTTCCCTGTGGCCTCGGTTCTTGGTGCGGGAGACGCGGGGCCGGCGGAGTGAGAGGACTTTTTTTTCTCTGACGTAACTTAAAACTTTAGGAAGTCGCAAGAGCAGCAGGACCGGCCTGGTTCACGTGGGCCCTGAGTCACACACACGTCCTGCGGAGCGGCTGCCCGCGCCCCGGGCCTTGCGGCTCCCCGGGCCTGGGCACGTGTCGGCCCCTCTGCGTCTCCGACCCGTCACGGGTCGGCTCCGTGGTGTGTAGGACCCAGCCCCGCGCGGGTGCAGGATCTCAGGCGGCTCCGAGCGCGGAGCCAGCGTTCGGCGCGTCCTTCTGGAATGTTCTTGAGGCCTGGCCTCGCGGGCAGTGTCCGGGATCAGCTGGCTTCGGGGGTCATCGCATTATATCTAGAGATATGGTGTGGGGATGCCATATCATCTGGTGTGTAGTTAGAAATACTGCCTTGCTGAACTACACCAGCTGCATGGCCCAAATGAGCATACTGTTAAGCTTCCTGCCCGAGGTCTGGTTTGTGGCTGGGCTGCTACCCTGGGTCTGGGTGTGTCGGCTGCCTGCACGCAGCCTGTTTGTCCCCAGTGTAGCAGACCACACCGGAAGGTCTTCTTGCTGGGGTCGGACACAGGGAAGGGCTGTAAGCTATGGGGGAGACGCTGGGAGGCTGCCCCTCCCTGTGCCCCCAGGCCACACAGTATCTGGCCTGCAGACAGTTCTAACCCCCGGGCACTGTGACGCACATCCCAGTTTTGCCAACGAGCACGCTGAGTCGCAGGAAGTCGCTGAGCTTGCTCAAGGACACAGGGCTGGGACGTGGGTGCAGGCGGCTGCAGCACCGGCCCCCACCACCAACCCCTTTGCCACGCTGCCTGTTGCAGATGGACCCCGTCACGGCACGCTGTGCCGAGACTGCCGGTGCTGGGTCACCGTGGGCTCCGCATCAGATTCCCGACATCACCGTTAATGGTACTGGGAGGGAGATCCGGTCCAGTCACAGGGAGAGAGAGGTGGCCTGGTGGGAGGCCTCCGGGTCCCTGGGGTGTGCCCGTGATCATGTGAGCCTGGGCGGGGCACAGCTCCGGTATCAGGTGTTCCGCCATTGTCCCAGGAGCTGACCGGGATAGTTTAATCGCCGTTGTAACAGTGTCACCAAGTGGGACTTTAAGAGATGACGAGGTCTGCTGTGACTGTGGGAGTGGGTTTGTCCTGGGGGCGGGGAGTTTAAGCCCCCTTGCCCTCCCTCTGCCTCCTGGTGCCCACCCCTGCCACGCCGTGGCACGGCACACTCTGGGACTTCCTAGCACCTGGGACCGTGAGCTGTTACATAAATACCTGTTGTCCTCGAACCTCCCTGGGCTGTGGCCCCAGAGCATGGATGCAGGCGTGGAATCCCGGGGCCTGGAGACTCCAGACAGAGCCCTGGAGGTCATCCAAGGTGTCCTTAGGGCGCAGAAACGAGACTGGACTCGACCCCAGTGGTGCTGTGGGTGTATTTACCTGCTCGGCCTGGGGCCCCCCAGCCACACCCTCCCTGGCCCTGCTCACTCAGCTTCCGGGCAACCTCAGGTGGGGGTCTGGGCTGCTGCTCATCTCTGTCCCAACAGGAAGTGACCCAGGCCCCTGGGGCCCGAGGAAGAGGCCTCACAGAGGCTGCTCATCTGTGGACAGTGGGCTCAGGTGCTGCTCGGGGTGGCGGGGCTCCGTCTTCCACAGGGTTTTCTGCCAGGATGTAGAGAAAGCCCCCCAGGGCAGCCACGGCAGTGGTTGTCTGGTGGGCGAGGCAGCCATCTGCAGAGAAAGGCACCCCTTCGGGTGAGTGCGGGTGACGGGCACCTTGCGCCACTCAGCACATCACCCCGTTGGCCTGCCAGGCCCGGGGAGCACACGCGGCTGCACCGACCAGCTTCTGGGGGTGTCGCTGCCCATGGCTCCTGCTTCCTCCAAGAGAGGTCTCACCGGCTCCCAGGTGCCTCACATGCCCGGCTGCCGTGTCCTGTCCCAGGGGAGGGCCCTGTGGTGCCATTTGTGCCCCAGTGTCCCCTTCCCCCTCTCCCACCCCCACCCCAGGGCCACATCCCATGCAGCTCATCCCCCGCCCAGGCCTGCTGCCCTGGCTCTGGGGCCTCATCAAGCTGCACACGCTGAATCCTGTCTCCCGCCCGACACGAGCCCTTCTGAGACAGGCAGGCTAAGGCTCGGGCAGTGCAGCCAAGCTCCCCGGCCCTGGTGAACGCCTCAGTGCGTTTCCTGATGGCCACCTCATAGGCCCCTCCATCCCATCTGGTCAGCTAGCCAGGGCAGAAGTTTGGCCAGGAGGAAGCACAGGCAGAGTGAGGGAGACGTCAGCGAGTTTCTCCCCTCTTCCCTCTGTCTTCTCCATGTCCAGCCTGCGCAGGGCCTGCCGCCACCACCCTTTCCCACCGTTTTCCCCAGCCTCCGTGATAGCTTTGCGGCTGTCAGCTCTCCCTGCACGTTGCAGGCAAGTTCCCTGTATTCAATTCCTGCTGTTGAAGTTCCCGGTGCAAGGTCTGCTTCCCTGGGGAGATGTGACCCAGGATTACCTCTGAGACTGTCCCGCCTTGCAGAGAAACGTCTGGGTTTCCTTACTCAGAGTTATCTCTGGACCCCTGGATCAGCTTCTTCGAGGTAAGGATCAGAGGCGCCCACCCACCCAGACACCAAGGCCCTGTTGCCCAGGCCCCTCAGAGACGCTAGCGGCCTTCGCTCCATGGACAGCCGCTGTGTCCAGGAGAGAGGGAGTGGACACGGCCCCAGGGCTGGGTCCTGGCTCCAGCCTTTGCCTTACCTGTGAATTCCTTTTCCTGCCTCTTCACTCTTTGCAGGAGGCGCTGTGGGGATTGGGGTGCTCTGGGCACAGCCTCACCTGTAGCAGCTGGGAGACAGCGCCAGGTCGGGAGGGGCTTGGAGACGTCCTCCCTGAACCTGGCCCCTCCCCCACACACAACTCCCGTCTTCCGCTGAACATGGAGCTGTTCCCGAGGTCTCCTCCCGCTCCCCTCCGCAGCTCTGGCTTCGTCATCGGTTGAGGGATCCTCAGATGGAGGTCCCCAGCCTCCAGTGGCGGCGTTAGAACCTCCTGGGCTGCCGTCCACAGCCCCACCCTACCTGCCCCGCTCCATAGGTCTGGGAGCCCGAGACGCTCCCTCCCGTACACTCGGCTGTGAAAGGAGGTACTCTTGCCACAAGGCTTCTGCAGCTCTGAGACCAAGTTCCTCCCCGACTCCAGGACTCCGGGCACTGGCCATGCCACGTCCTGCTCTCATGGCTCAGGGTCACTGTTGCGCTCATTTGTTTCCAGACGGGGACTCGGGGCTCAGAGAGCTGAAGTGACGTCCCCCATGTGGCTGGAAGGGGCGTGGCCTCTGCTCCTTGTCACCAGGCCTTCCCTGACCACTCCGCCTTCAGAACCTGCCCAGTGCCTCTCAGTCCACTGCCTCCTCCACAGCCCCATCACCTCTCGGAATGCCCTCACTTCCTGCTTTGTTCAACTGGTTTCTGCCTCTTTCCCCTAGGCCCTGGCTCCCCCAAGTCTCGCCAGTGCAGGGTGCATTAGTGGGTACCCAGGAAACACTGAAAAAAACGGGTCGAACTCAGGTGCAGGCAAGGACCTGCAGACGTGTGGCTCCGAACCCACTTTCAAGCTGTGTGTGCGTGTGCGCACGCATGCACAGGCGTGCTACAGATCTCCCTCCCTCCGTGCCCCTACCACCAGTACATCCTCCCCCAGCCCCCAGCCTAGGGGTGGGGGTGGGGCAGCTGCCTCACCTGGCTTCCCGAAGCACCCTTCCTGCGGCCTCTGCCAGCTGACAATGGCCTCCAGCCACCGGCGCTTGTAGAAGTCGGAGAAGCCGGCCAGCCCGCAGAACATGACTGCAAGGGAACACAGTGGACCCTCTGCAGTCCTGTCCCCCGGGCCCACCCCCCACCCCTCCTCCTGTGGGGGCTCAGCAACACCAGGAGGCGGGCAGCCAGGGCTGTGCCTTAGCGACCCAGGCCCCCTCCGCCTGTGGCCTGCGACCCCCAGAGGGTGTCCCTCATGGTGCTCAGAAGTCAAGGTCAGTGGAGGATTTGGATCTCCAGGCCAGGAGTGGCCACCTGGGAGCTCTGCGTCTCTAAGGCTTTGAGGGTCTTTTTGCCAGTCTGCTAGCCAGTCAGTCTGTCCAGGGCTCCGTCCCTCAGTCAGCCATAAGCAATCACACAGCGCCAGGCAAAATACAGGGTGTCCAGCTATTTCTGGGTTTCTGATAAACAGCAAATGGCAGTTTGTAGTATAAGTATATCCCATGTAGTATTTGGGATATACTTATCCTACTAGCTGGTTCGCAGCTTATGTAAAGTTCAAATTTAACGGTGCATCCTGTGTTCTTGTTTGTTTAATCTGGCAGCCTCCCTGTGTGCGTGTGTGTGTCCCCCTCGCGGAAGCCCTGCTGCTTTGTCCAGAGGTCAGGACGCAGGCTCACTGTTTTCCAGGAAGAGGTCCTGGGCCGGGAAGGCGTATCCGATGGCCTCAATCCTCCGGTTCACGTCCATCATGTTGGCACAGAGGACGCTGAGGTAGTGCTGGCTGTGGTGGAATGGCCCATCCGTGCAGCCCATCTGGGGCGACAAACCCCCAACGCTCATGCCGGGGCAGGGCAGTGCTGGGCGGTTCTCGCCTCCTTCACCTCCCCGCCCCTCCCTGCCAGGTTTTCCTTCCGGTGCTGGAGGTGGGGATTCCCGGTGTGCACAGGGCAGTGCACTTCTGCAGAAGGGAGCGGCTCCAGACCCAGGCAGCCAGCACTCTGACGCCCAAGGCCGGGAGCGGGCGGTGGTGGTTTAAGTTTCTGTTTAACTGGGGTGAAACCTGTGCCGGCAGGCACATCCGTGGTTAGGACAGCCTCTGAGCACAACATCCTGGCGGTCTGAACACTGTGAGCTGGAGAGTGCAGCTAAGACGCGGCCACTGGGATAGAAACGACTCATCTCTCCCACACGGGACCCCCTCCGCCAGACCTGACCCAGCACGCCTCACCTCCTGCCCCACGGCCACCAGGGAGCACTGTGCAAGCAGGACTCAGGAGACCCTCCCTCCCCGCCTTTAAACAAACAAGCAACCGGAGAGCCTCCAGCCCCTCCCCCACGGCCCCTCCCCCACGGCCGGCTCGCTCACCATCCGGGCCCAGAGGAAGAAGAGCATCTGGTGGGACAGGCAGTAGCCCCAGCAGCCCAGCCTTGTCATGAGGGTCCTACATGAGTCCGAGAGCCTGCAGGGCGGGGCGCCGTCCGTCCTGGGGGAAGAGGGCACGGGCTCTGAGAGGGGCCCCAGCCCCGCCCCGGCGAGGCTCCCAGCTGGGCACAGGGGGTGCCGAGGCAAACACAGGTGTCCTGTGTGTTGACTTGCTAAAGCTGGCACCCCAGCACAGGGAGGCAGGCTGGGGCTGTCCTGGGCTGGGGGAGACCCCAGAGGCCCCCAAATGCCCTGACCACCAGGTCCTGGTCCCTCTCCCTGCCGCATGGTAGGAGGATAAGACGCTGGGTTCGGCCTGCCATCCCGGAGCCACGGCCTCGGGAGACAGAACCGTAAAGCAGACGGACATGATCTGCGGCTCCAGGAGGACCCAGAGCGCCGCCCCTGAGGTGGGCTCAGCTGGAGGTGTGCTGGGGCAACAGGAGACACGGAGGCTGCAAAGCTCTGCTCAGGGCTGGGGCAGTGGGGCGGGGGAGGGCTGGACAGTGGGGCGACTGAGGAGTGGGGAAGCCGGGGGCCCACCCAGTGCCCAGCAGCTGCACCAGGCACCGGTCGCTGCTGCCCTCCGAGAACAAGTCCTGGGGCTCCCACGCGCTGTACACCAGGGAGGCGTTGGTGCGGGTCCACGTGTGGGGCAGCTTCCAAAACCCGGGCTGGACGGCCAGCCGGAACTCTGGCAGGGAGGAGAGGGGTGTGTGTGCCCAGCCCCTGCCTGCCAGTCCCCTTCCCCAACTCCCCCGCCCCACGCAGACCTCGCTCGCCCCAGCCAGTGGCCACGCTGTTGGGATGGGCTTGGGCTTTGACTGGATCTGCCCTCTTAGGTTAGGCTGGGGATGGAGCTCTGACAAAACAGAGCCAGCCCGGGGACATCTGCAGGTGTCAGGGACCTGGCCTGGGTGCAGCTGGGCTGCTGCTGGAGTGTGGACTGGCCACCATCTACCCACCCCGGCCTCTTATGTGAGCCTGGGAGCCAGTGCCATAGCAGCCGTGGGGCTGGGCACCCCCATGCCCCCTGCCCCTCCACCAGGCTCACGGGGCAGGGACTTTGAGGAGTCACTCAAGGCCCGTGGGAAGAGGCAGGGCACAGAAGAGACGCCGGCACAACACTAATGCTTGCCAGGCAAAGTCTGCTTGCCTTCCAGAAATCCCACCCTCTGTGACAGCCCTGCCCCTCTCCTCCTGTCGGGGGGGTAGGTGTCTGGCCTGGGTGTGAGCTGAGCAGAGGGGAGACGCGCTGCCCGCCTCCTGTCGGCTCTGTGTGTATGGGGAGGGCAGTCTGTGGCTTGCTCCAGGTGGTGGCGGCGATGGCTCCGTGCCCACCTGACCACAGGTTGGTGGGGCCCACACAGGGCTACCCAGCACACCCGGCCACACGCTGACCCCTTACCTCGTAGGTACTGGGGGTCACTCAGCTGGAGGTAGTGAAGGGATCTGGGGAGCAGGGCCTCCAGCTTCTCCACCAGCTTCCCCGCGCGCAGGCCCAGCGGCTGCAGTGGAGGGTCCTGGGCCCACTCCTCCTGGACGCCTTTGAGCTGCACTGGAAGAGAGCAGAGCGGCTCACTTCCCAGGGGACACGCTGCGGGCAGGGGAGACTGAGCTCACCGGAAGTGATGGGTTTGCGAGTGCAGCGAGGAGGGTCAGCCGCATTCCTGGCGGTCCTCCTGGCCTCCAAGCCTGACTCTCACACCTTCTTACGGGGGAGCAGAGTCAGTCACCTTCCTGCCGTCTCTCTCGCTCCTCTGTGCAATGGGGAAAGCAGTGGTCCTTACTGCTCAGAGGTGGAGTGGTAAGGATTAAATGAGGAAAGTGGGCTCTTAACGAAGTTTAATCATTAGCATTAATTAAGGAGACCTCCTGCCCACGAGGGAAAATGAGGGAAGGATTCCGACGGCAGGGTGGACTGCTGTGCACGGCTGAGCAGGTTGCACACTGTTGTGGCTTTGCGGAGGGCGGCCCTGGCTGATGGTGATCGCTGCTGATGCCTGCGGGACCCAGGGAAGGACACCCCGAGGCTGCCTCTTGAGCCATTCCAGTCCTGGCCTGAAGGGGAGGGGTGGGACCCTGGGGCTCTCCAACAGTGGGCAGGTCACAGAGAGGCCTCATGCTGGAGGAGGGATTGTCCCCCAGGTCCCGCCTCCTGCTCAGGAGCCCTGGGTGGAAAGAAACCCACAGTGGAGAGGCAGAGAGGAGACTTCTGGGAGGGGGCTGGGGTCAGCCGGATCCTGAGCTGACTCCCAGCCCAAGGCCTTTGCCAAATCGGTCAGGTGGAGTGTGGGGAGAGCTCAGGCCACACCCACACGGTGCTTGCCTTGGCCACTCGCCACCTCCCTGCTCACAGATCTTATGTCTCCCAAAGCCAAATAAACACTCGGCTGTTTTCTCAGGACCTTCAGGAGGCTTTGGATAGAAGCAAGAGAAGCGGGAGTAGGTCCCAGATCATGTGGGCCTCCTTCCTGGAGGGGGTGGCCCCTGGCCTGAACCCCATTACTAGGGCCTCCCCGAGAGACTGTCAGGTACATCAATTCCTCCCCAGAAAGAAGTTTCCCAAGCTTTCCCATGCCACCTTCCTGTTTCTCAGACTGCAGTACAGCCTGTGGGTCCCAGACACACAGCAAGAGTGAGCCCTCGACAGGGAGGCAGGCCACTCCCATGCTGGGAGGTGGCAGAGCTGAGAACGGCTTCCCCAGGGGCCCCAGGCCTCACCCACCTGCCAGCACCCGGAACCCCACCACGCCGTCCAGGTTGATCTCCGGCAGTCGCTTCTCCAGGAAGACGGTGGCTCTCTCCAGTGCAGACAGGATCAGGCCCGCGACGGCAGCTTTGCCCGCTGCGGTGCCTGGCGGGGGCAGTGCAGAAGGCCACAGCGGCTGCAGGGCCGACAGCAAGAGCAGCAGCAGCAGCCCCCACCTGGCCATGGCTGGCCACTCACACCTTGTAGCACCCTGCAGGGCCAGCCGGCCGGGTGGCACCTGCACACCCTCCTCCCGCCTCCTCCCCCTGCCCCGCCCCCTGCAGGCAGGGCTGTCCCAGCAGCTGAGGGTAGGGGTGTGGTGGCCTGGGCAGACCGCTCCCGGCAAAAAGTAAAGTGATTTCTTTTGCTCATTTGTGTTTATGACACTTGTCTGTGGGTTTCAAGCAGCGGACCTGATCCATGCGATGCTGTCACTCACACAGCGGCTTCAGGCTCAGCCCAGACAGCGCTGTCTGAAAATCCCCGGAGACCACATGGAAACGGGGTCAACAATGGTGTGGCCAAGAATCATGCCTCCCGTTGCTCAAAAATAAACGAAAAGGGGGAAATGTAGTGGAATGAGAAGGCCATGCCAGGGTGGCCACTGGCAAGCGAGTGTCAGTTACTCAGGAATGGCTTTGAAACCCACCTGGCAATGGAGCCTGCCTGGCAACAGGCTGTGATTGGTTGGGGCATAGACCGCCCCTGGACCAGATTGGCTGGTCTTGGCTATATAAGATGTAGTTCCGACTGTAATAAACGAGTCTGTGGGCTGCTCCCCTCAAGCCTGCTTTCACCTGACTCCCGGGGTCTGTGTGGTGACTCCGCACCTCTTGCTCCTCTCAGAAACGAATCCACGGCCAGTGCTGCAGCTCACTAGGCTAATCCTCCGCCTTGCGGCGCCGGCACACTGGGTTCTAGTGCCGGTCAGGTCACCGGATTCTGTCCCGGTTGCCCCTCTTCCAGGCCAGCTCTCTGCTGTGGCCAGGGAGTGCAGTGGAGGATGGCCCAAGTCCTTGGGCCCTGCACCCCATGAGAGACCAGGATAAGCACCTGGCTCCTGCCTTCGGATCAGCGCGGTGCGCTGGCCGCAGCACACCAGCCGCGGCGGCCATTGGAGGGTGAACCAACGGCAAAGGAAGACCTTTCTCTCTGTTTCTCTCTCTCACTGTCCACCCTGCCTGTCCAAAAAAAAAAAAAAAAAAAAAAAAAAGAAAGAAAGAAAAAAAAAGAAAAAAAAAAGAAAAGAAAAGAAAGAAAGAAACGAATCCACTGCAACATTGTTGAGAAATCAAGGGCAACACACATCCTCCCTTGAACACAGCCAGGCTCTTGGGCTAGTTTTTCTTTGCTGATTTTTCTTCTTCCCTTTTACCCCCTTTTGTGTGTGTGGGTTGTTGGATTACTTTTCATTTCTGAGTTCTAAAACTTTTCCATTTTTTTTAAAAAGATTTATTTTATTTATTTGAAAGTCAGAGATACAGAGAGACAGACAAAGAGATCTTCCATCCACTGGTTCACTCACCAAACACAATGGCCCAGCCAGGACTTGACCAATCTGAAGTCAGGAGCCAAGAGCTTCTTCTCGGTCTCCCACGTGGGTGCAAGGGCCCAGGGACTTGGGCCGTCCTCTGCTGCTTTCCCAGGCACATTAGTAGGGAGCTGGATTGGAAGGAGAGCAGCTAGGACTTGAACTGGTGCCCATGCGAGACACTGGCACTGCAGGCCATGGCTTTTTTTTTTTTTTTTTTAAGATTTTCCAGACCTTTAATGGAAACCTGATGAACTTTTTTTTTTTTTTTTTTTTTTTTTTACAGGCAGAGTGGATACTGAGAGAGAAAGAGACAGAGAGAAAGGTCTTCCTTTTTGCTGTTGGTTCACCCTCTAATGGCCGCTGCGGCAGGAGCATCTCGCTGATCCGAAGCCAGGAGCCAGGTGCTTCTCCTGGTCTCCCATGAGGGTGCAGGGCCCAAGGGCTTGGGCCATCCTCCACTGCCTTCCCGGGCCATAGCAGAGAGCTGGCCTGGAAGAGGGGCAACCGGGATAGAATCTGGTGCCCCAACCGGGACTAGAACCTGGTGTGCCGGCAGGCCATGGCTTTTACCCACCGCACCATAGCGCCGGCCCCTCTGCCATCCTTTTTTATGCTGTAATGCACCAGGTGTCCTGTCTGAGCCCGAGCTCTCCTGCGGCGGTGACGTTTGCACTCAGGGTGAGCACGCACCCATTTCCCTGCAGAAATGTTAGTGCTGGGTTTCCGGCTGCTGTCTTAGATGTTGCCAGGACTGGGATGTCTATGGGTAACACGTTCTCTCCAGAAAATCCACGCACTCTGAACTCAGAAACACACCCGGCCCAGGAGCTTCGGCTAAGGGGTGACAAATCTGCAGGAACACCACCACGCACGCTGCTCCTTGTGCACAGGCTCCAGGCTCTCGACCTTCTCACTCCAGTACTGCTCACTCCCTCCCAAATGCTTTTAGAAATTTACGTCTGAAGGATTGATAAGGGAGCAGCTCTCTCGAGAGGTGACCATGCACTGTAAAGTCCCCCCTTGAAGAACACACGGTTTTGCTGCGTGTATGCATGAAGTTTGTGCACCCACCGCTCCTAGCACACCATCATCACCCCAAACAAACGGGTGACTCGGGAGCGCCCACTCCCCAGCCGCTGGCCGCCCTACTTCCTGTCCCCACAGACGGACACTGCACATGGACAGTCACACAGCCTGGCTTCTTTCCCATGTCCTGCAGGTCATCCGTGCTGTAGCGTGTGGCAGGCCCGTATTCTTTCTCGTGCTGTGTGGACAGGCTGCATCTTGTCTGTGGGTTCGTGCACTGATGGACATGTGAGAACGGTGCTGCTGTGGGCATTTGATCACAAGGTTTGCCTGAAAACCTGCTTTCAGTTCCCTTCGGAAAATCCTCGGGAACGAGCTGGGTCATCTGCCAGGTGGCTGGGCCGCACCCCAGCCACCCCTGCGACACAGGTGAACGCCTCTGGCACCCCCAGGGGAATCCACTGCTGCACACGTGTCACAAGTTTGGGTGCTGAGTCAGATCTGCTCTTGCCTCCCCCACGTCCCAGGCGAAACCTGTCTTTGCCAATACTTCTGTCAATCATCGTGGCGCCTTGAAGTGGGCACTTAACCACCTGAGGGCCTTAGTGTGACCTTTGTCACACAGCAGGTGGCAGGGCAGAGGCCCGGGGGAGTCCTCACCCTGGAAGGGAGCCACCAAATTCCTTGAGGGAAGGCAGCACAGCCGGACTGGCCCACTCTGTGGCCCCCCTGCGGGCCACACCGCTGGCCTCTCTCCCGGGGGGGAGGGGGGGACGCCAAGGCCTTCTCTCACCAGGTCTCCCCGAGCACAGCTCTGCTCTCAGTTTCTCCCTCCTTCATGCCTGGCCGTCTCTCTCTCAGGCCAGGAGGTGCCCTCCGAGGCCGGAAGTGTTTCTCCCCGGGACAAGTGAGGGTGGCCAGTGGACCAGGCACGCCCTGTGCAAGGTGCAGCAGAAGACTCAGGACCTCCAGGCTGAGGTCGCGGTTCCCAGCTCCTTCCTGTCACTGCGGGTGGACAGCGCTGGGGGGAGGAGAAGCCCAGGGGAGGAGGGTGCCCCCCGGGGGTGGGTGGCGCCACCCGTGCTGGGGCTATGGGCAGGGGTGGGCAGCGGGGTGGCTTCGCAGAGTGCCCTGTGTGTGCAGGCTAGTGATGGAGCAAGGACAAAACGCCTCAGGTCCACGCTGACCTCTGACCTACACAACAGCAAGCTGGCCCCGATTTCTAATGCAGCCCCACCTGCCTTGACCAGCCCCGCCCGCCTGGCCTGCTGGACACCCCACTGTGTGAAAAGTCCAGCCCTCAGCCTGAGCTCTCCCCACTCCCCCAAGCTCTCTCCCCGCAGCCCCAGCCCAACCCCTCGCAGCTCACACTGTGATCTCGCAGGACCTTTGGCAGGAGCCCAGCTTAGCTCAGACCCCCAAGACTCCCTGACGGCGCGGTTTATCCACAAAGTGGCGGGAAGGGGCTCGCTCTGCGAGCGTTCACCCGGGCGTGAGACCCCCACCCGGCTTTATTCTGAATGAACCTGGTCTGGCTGTGGCTTCGTGCTCTGTCTCTTCTTTCCTGACAGCCAGGACCCCTGCCCCGGGCCGCCCTAGCAGGTGCACTGAAGGCGCGGGGGGAAATGGTCGCCTCTTCCTGGGAACAGTTTAAAAACAGGTCGTCTCGCTGTATCGTTTATGTTTTACTCAAGCAGAATAAAAATCCTGAAAACCGAACGTGCCCGCGGCAGGCTGAACTCTATGTATGGGACGCGCTCGCGCCCACGGGTCCCCTCCGCGGACGGCTCAGGTCAGAGAGGGGCGTGCGCGCCGCGGAGGCTCGGTGTGCGGCTGCGCACGGCGTGCCCGGCCCAGGGGCGTGGTCACGGGCGGATCAGGTCGCACTCAGCGAGGCGCGTGCGCGCCGCTGAGGCTCGGTCTGCGGCTGCGCACGGCGTGCCCGGCCCAGGGGCGTGGTCACGTGGCTGTCAAGATGGCGGCGTCCTGCGTGGCGCTGCTGGCGCTGCTGGCGCTGTGTCTGCTGCTGCTCAGCGCGGGGAAACGCCGGCGGCGGGGGCGCGGGTCCCGGCATGTGGTCGTCGTGGTGCTGGGCGACGTGGGCCGCAGCCCCCGCATGCAGTACCACGCACTGTCGTTGGCCAAGCACGGCTTCTCCGTGACGCTCCTAGGCTTCTGCGGTGAGCGCGGAGCCGGCGCGGGTCGGGGGCGAGGCGGAAGCTCCCAGATTCCTTCCAGCGTCTGCTCGGTAGCCTGACCCCGGCGGCCTGGAGTCCCCGTGCAGTCTGCAGCCCCGGGGCGGGGGCGGGGGCGGAGGGAGGGTCTGCCGCAGTGCGGGGCGTGCCCGCACAGTGCCAGGCACCGTGGGAGCCCGTGCAGTCCGGGCGGGCATGGGCTTCGTTCTGTCTTCCGGCTGCTGGGGGAGGGAGGAAGCTGTTTGGACAGTCTCCCGGCCGGTGGTCAGTGTGAACCCAGTCGCGCCGACCGGCAGGTGTGTGGCTGTTTCCGGCACAGCGAATGGGAGGTTCTTGTTTTCAGACTCCAAACCCCGCGATGAGCTCTTGCAATGCGACCGGATTCAGATAGTGAGGCTGACTGAGCTTCGGCGCCTTGCAGGTAGTGCGCGGTCAGCCTCCCTCCTGGGCCTCCGCGGGGGCGGTATGGGGGCTGCGCTGGTGCAGACCGTGTCTTCTGACCTGCAGTCGGGCCCCGAGTTCTCCAGTACGGGATCAAAGTTGCGTTTCAGGCCGTGCACCTGCTGTGGAGGTTGATGTGGACGGAGCCCGCCGCCTACATCTTTCTCCAGGTGGGTGTCAGCCCCTGGCTTCCTCTTTGAGATCCTCTGTAACCAGTGTTGCTGACCTCCCAGCCTTTTACAGATGCTCAGTTGAGAGATTGGTGTGTGTGTGTGTGTGTGTATGTGCACTCGCAAAGACGTGAGCAGGAGCCTGTGCTGTGACTCCGTTCGGTACCCGTCAGTACTCTGTCCTTTAGGTGCCGTCTAACCTTGCACTTGTTACGTGTTCAGCTGCCTTACCTGTGTTACCTCCTTTAATCTCCAAGCGACCATACACAGCAGGTTCTTGTGTCATCTGCTTTTCAGAGATGTGGAAGCCTGCACCCAGAGACGTTCTGAAAGTAGCTCCGTGTTGCAGAGCTAAGAAGTGGCAGAGTTAACTTTTGAACCTTCTGTGTTTTTTTTTTAAACTGTGATGCTGTTCCCCCCCACCAAACATTCATTTATTTAATTTAAAGGCAGAGTTAGAGGCAGAGAGAGAAAGAGAGAGAGAGAGAGAGAGAGAGAGAGAGAGAGATCTTTCATCTGCTGGTTCATTCTCCAAATAGCTGCAGTGGCCAGAGCTGTGCTGATCTGGGTGCAGGGGCCCAAGCACTCGGGCCGTCCTGTGCTCCTTTCTCAGGCTCACTAGCAGGGAGGTGGTTTGGAAGTGGAGCAGCTGGGCTAGAAGCGGTGCTCTGATTTCAGATCCTGACTTTGCAAGCAGAGACGTAACCCGCTGTGCCACAGCGCGGCCCTAGCACGGAGCCTATGATGTCTCCCCCTCACCCACTGTTGATATGTGGGCACACCTTCCTCCAGTGGGCGGCACCCAGTTGCAGTACTGTGTTTATTTAGTCTCACCTTAATGGACAGTCGGGTTCTTCCAGGTATTCTTCCTTTCACAAACAGTGCAGCTCATGTTAGTGCAGTGGCCCAGGGCCAGCTTCTTCCTGAAGACAGGTTCCTGGCAGTGGCCTTGCTCAGCCACAGTTGTGTGTACTTGGAACACGCTGTGATCTGATCCCAGGTCGCCTTACCATAGGGCCGGGCCGGCTTTTCCCCCACTGAACGGGGTGGCCGTGCTCCCCCGCGTCCTCCGTCTCCAGCCGACGTTGGGCGCAGAGCCTGCACTGTGGTGGGTGAATGCGGCTTCGTGTCTCTGCTCGTGGGTGACCCTGCTCGTTTCCACTCTCCTATGACGTGTTGTCCCTTTGCGCTGGCAGAGACGGCCTTTCTTCTGCTTCCTGGTTGTCGGGAGCCCGTGTGTTGCTACTGTGGAGTCTGGTCTGGGTTTCCTCGTCTTCATCCTGCCCTTATTGTCCCAGAACCCCCCCGGCCTGCCTGCCATTGCCGTCTGCTGGTTTGTGGGCTGCCTTTGTGGGAGCAAGCTCGTCGTCGACTGGCACAACTACGGCTACTCCATCATGGGTCTGGTGCACGGGCCCCACCACCCCCTCGTCCTGTTGGCCAAATGGTGAGATCCGGGTGGAGGGTGTGAATGCCGTCCTTCGGACCTGGTCAGCGGGGTGGACTCAGGCTGGTCCTGTGTGTCCGCAGATCGAGGGCCTGGCTGGGTAGGAACCGGCTTCAGCAAAGGAGGGTGTTGGGAGGTCCTGAGAGATGGCCTCCAGCTTAGGCTGCTGTCAGCGGGGCCTGGCTCTTCTCTCTCTGTGATCTCTTCACAGGGTGGTCTCAGAGTCCAGGGGCTCCCCTAGCTCGCATCCCTGTGCGATGAGGCTCCAGGGAAGAGCAAGTCTCCCTGGTTGGCTCACATAGGTCTGATCTGTCCATGGATGCGAGGCATTGTGATCCCCTGTTGTGACAAGAGACGGGTCCGAGTCACACCCGGACCACATGGCTGGACAGAGAGTGAGGGCAGGTCCCATAGTCACTGTGGTGGGAAGAAAGGCCTGTGCAGCCGGCTGGACCCAGAGCAGAAAGCACCCTTTTTAAAAAATCACTGACATTTTATTTGAAAGGTAGAGAGACACTGAGGTCTCCCTTATGCTGGCTCACTCCCCAGATGCCCGCAACAGCCAGAGCTGAGCCAGGCTGAAGCCTGGAGCCCAGAGCTCTTCCTGGGTCTCCTGCGTGAGTGGCAGGGACCCAATGCCTTGAGCGTCACCTGCTGCCTGCCTCAGGCCTGGGTTCAGTGCCACAGTGTCTTGGCACCTCTCTCACCCTTGCTAACTTTCCTTTGTACCATGGTGAGAGCAGGTGTGGGCCCCCCACTCGGGCAGCGAGAGTACGGGGAGGCTGGGGTCTCATCACCAGGCCTGTGTTGCATTTCTTGTTATGGCAAGAGAGACCACTTTTCACTTGGTCGAGTCCCGGTACTCGCGCTGGAAAGTGACCGGACGTAAAGGAAGGTGCAGAGAACCTGCAGGCAGCTCAGGTGCTGCTCGCTCTGCAGCCTCTTCTGTAGGGAGCGGGCGGGGTCTCCCTGCTCTGGGCCCCCCGCCCACCAGCCTCGCGTCTCTTCAGGTACGAGAGGCTCTTTGGGCGCCTGGTGCACTTCAACCTGTGTGTGACCAACGCCATGCGGGAAGACCTGGCAGAGAACTGGCACATCAGGTCTGGATGCCCATCAGGCCGAAGGAGGCCTGGGGCCCCGTGCTGGTGGGGAAGGGAGCAGTGAGGCTTTCGGCAACACCGAGGGGCTGGGAGGTGCATGCTGGCCTTGGGACGCCAGCGGCGTGGTGGGGCCGGGATTCTTCCCCAGCCGGCTGGGAGGCCCCGGGCAGTTTCGCTCTTAGCACATCTCTCTGCTTTCGGAGTGATCCCAAGGCCTTGTATTGTCTGGGGCTTGGGTCCCAGGATCCTGGGGCTTGGCCCGCCCCTCCCTGGAGTGCCCCGTGATGTCGTTGCAGAGCGGTGACCGTCTACGACAAGCCGGCATCCTTCTTCAAAGAGACGCCCCTGCACCTGCAGCATGAGCTGTTCCTGAAGCTGGGCCGCACCCACTCTCCCTTCAGGGCCCGGTAGGCCTGCCAGCTTCGGCCGCCGTCTCCCCTCCTTGCTGCCGTGGTGGCCTCTCCCCTGTCTCCACCACAGACCTGGGAATCCACGAATCCGGGGCCGGCCCCTGGGTTTTGTAAATAAAGTTTTACTGGGCACACGGCGTGCACCCTCCCCTCCCTGCCACCTGTGGCGGTTGTGGAGCTGCACTGGTTTCCGTGCCTGTGGTGGGGTCCCTGGACCTGTCTTCGGCGTGTCCCCTGGAGCTGAGGAGGGGCCCTTGTGCTGCTCCGCATACGTGTTGTCTGTGTCCCCAGTAACCCAGCCTGGTGGCCGAGGTGTCACGGTGTTCTTGTCTGAGAGACAAGTGGGGAAGGTCGGGCTTGGGAGTCCTGTTTCCTGCCGTGGCCCCTGCCAGCAAGTGACCGCTGTCCCAGGCCTCAGTGGCGGGGTGGGCAGGGCGGTGCTGCTGTGGCCAGGTGCCTGTTCTTTCTGAGCCGGGCCTCATTGAGGTGGGAGACAGCATCCTGGGCCCCAAGCCTGCCCTGCGGCATCTCCCCTTTTCCTCTGCTCGCCCAGCTCAGAGCCCTCAGACCCTGCTGTGGAGAGGTCGGCCTTCACGGAGCGCGATGCTCAGAGTGGGGCGGTGACACACCTGCGCAGGCGGCCGGCTCTGCTGGTCAGCAGTACAAGCTGGACAGGTGTGCCTGAGCTCTGCCCCGGACACTTGGGTGTCGGGCACCTGCTGACCCCCGCAGGCCCCCACCAGGAGGGGAGGGCGGGTGTGCCGGGCGGGGCATCTGGGGACAGGCCTGTGACGCTCAGTTCTCTTCTTGTAGAGGACGAGGACTTCTCCATCCTGCTGGCTGCCCTAGAAAGTAGGTGTGTGGCTCGGCTGCAGCCCAGGCTTGCTGGGACCCCACAGCTGTGAGATGCTTGGCCTGGCAGGCCTGCTGCGTGTTCCTGTCCCGGGGCCCTGGGGGGCAGGCACAGCCTGAGGACAGCAGGAGTGGACATGGGCAGCTCTCGGGCCCTGTTTGGGCCATGGGATGGCCAGGTCTGGATGTGAGGGGCTGTGTTGGGAGAGCATCTCCAGCTGCCTCCGCTGCCCCCACTCTGCCGTCCAGGGGCCCGTTCGTGGCTCAGTATTTTTGTCCACAGAGTTTGAACAGCTGGCCCTCCATGGAGACGACCTTCCTCCTCTAGTGTGTGTGATAACAGGTACTGCCGGACTCCACACCCTGTGTGGGGGGGTGGGGGGGGGTGAGCACGCGGCCTTCACCCCACACAGCATTGCCTCAGCTCTGCAGGTGGGTTCATCGTCCACTCCTCACAAGGGGAAACAAAGGCCCAGGTCGGAATCTCAGAAGACCTCGGGCAGTGGGCTCTCCACCTTTTTAGTGGTTTTCACTTATCTATTCACTTTTGAAGGTTCATTTATTTTTAGTGTTTAGCTCTTTTTATTTATTTAAGAGGTAGAGTCACAGAGGGAAGGAGAGATAGAAAGATCTTCCGTCTGCTGGTTCACTCCCCAGTTGGCTGCAATGTCTGGGGCTGGGCTGATCCAAAGTGAGGCGCCAGAAGCTTCTTCCAGGTCTCCCAAGTGGGTGCAGGGGCCCCAGCATTTGAGCCACCTTCTACTGGTTTCCCAGGCCATAGCAGAGAGCTGGATTGGAAGAGGAGCAGCCGGGACTCGAACCAGCACCCATGTGGGATTCTGGTGTGGCATGCAGAGGCTTAGCCCACTACTCCACTGCACCGGCCCCTCATTTATTTATTTGAAAGGCAGAGTTAGAGAGAGAGAGAGATCTTCTGTCTGCTGGTTCACTCCTCAAATGGCTGAAAAGGACAGGGCTGGGCCAGACTGAAGCCGGGAGCCGGGAGCTTCTTCCGGGTCTCCTATGGGGGTGCAGGAGCCCAAGCACTTGGGCCGTCCTCCACTGCTTTCTCAGGCCCATCAGCAGGGAGGAGCTGGATTCGAGGTGGAGCAGCCAGGACTCAAGTCGGCACGCACATGGGGTGGTGGCGTGCAGGCGGCTGCTGTGCCTGCGTACCTGCTACTCCACAACGCCGGCCCCTCAGTGGTTTTAAGCATCCTTTTACTTTCAAAACCTGAGAGGTCACTGTGGGGCCCTGAGCTGCCTCCAGACACGGGTGAGGAGTGGGGGGTGGGGCCTGGCACTCTGGCCGCTCCCTTCCCTCTTCTCACCTGGCTGGCTCCTGGCGGGGCGGGAAGCCCTGTGTCCCCACCGTGGCTTACGTGATGAAGCTGTGTCCACCTGGCCAGCATTTATCCCGCCCACGTTCAGAGTCCGGGGCCAGCGGCTGCAGGTTGCAGGGCCTTCCGTACCTCAGTGGCCTGAGTGCCCACCATGTGGGATCTCTGGCTCCTGAGGCTGTTTGTGGATGGGCCCGGAGGGGCCTGACTGTGGCTGCCGAGGGGAAGATGTTTTGGGGCAGTGGCCTGAGCTGGGGGCCGTTGTGCAGGCGGGCCTCCTGCAGCCCCTGCTTCTCTCTGCCAAGGCAAAGGGCCCCTGAAGGAGCACTACGGCCGCCTGCTGGCCCAGCGGCGTTTCCAGCACATCCAGGTGTGCACCCCGTGGCTGGAGGCCGAGGACTACCCCTTACTCCTAGGTGAGAGATCGGCGGGAAGTGGGGCTTGGGGAGGTCCGGGAGGTCGGCCATTTCCTGAGGGGCTGCTAGAGAAGTCTCCCGGCCTCTGCGGCCTGTTCTCTCAGAACCTTTAGAACTGTGCCAGCCACGCTCAGCTCACAGGCCAGTCACAGAAAGGCCTCAGGCTAGACTGGGCCCTGGCCCACTGGCCATCTAGGGGTGGCCTGCCGGGAACCCTGGCAGAGCCTGGAGAGGCCCCTTTGTGGCGTGCCAGCCCCTCCCTGCCCAGGAACCCAGAGGCTGTTTGCCAAGGGGCCCTCAGCCCCCGCACCCTGCATTCCGCCTTGCTCTGCGGTCTGCACCGAGGCTGGGCCTGGGATTGGCTGGGGGCCCATGTCCTCCAGGTGTGGGAGGTGGCGGCTCCTAGGTGTGCAGACCGCGTGTTCAGCAGTCTCTCCCTCTCGGTTACTGGGAGGAGGGAAGCTGGGGACTGTCCCTAGATAATCTCCCAGTGGCCGCTGGTGAGCTGTGAGCAGTGTCAGCCCATGGCCTTCAGCAGGCAGGAGTTTCCAGTGTTTGTGGAGTTTAAATACTGGGCTTGCTTTATTTGAAAGGCAGAGTGACAGAGAGAACTCTTCCACCCACTGGTTCACTCCCCAAATGCTCACAGCAACCAGGGCTGGGCCAGGTTGAAACCAGGAGCCCAGAACTTCATCCAGGTCTCCCACGTGGGTACAGGGGCACAAGCACTCGGGCCGTCCTCCGTTGCTTTCCCAGATGCATTAGCAGGGAGCTGGATCGGAAGCACGGTAGCCAGCCTGGAACCGGCGCTCTGCTAAGGGGTGCGGTGTCCCAAGCTGGGGCCTACCCCGTGCTGCCCCAGATGCTGTATTTTCATGAGGACAGCTGGATCTGCCCTGGGTTCTTTTTCAAAGTATCGCAGTAAAATCAGAGTCGCCGTTCGGCTGTGTGGCTCAGCGGCGTTCACCATGTGCATGGTGCTAAGCCACCGTCACCATTCCCTGTTTCTAGAAACTGTACCGTGTGCAGTGACTGCCCGGGAGCTCCTTATAGGAAACGGGTGCCGCGCAGAGTGAGCTCAACTTAAGTGGGGAGCACTGGGCCGAACGGTCTGGAGTGGCCACTGGGCAGTGCTGCCGAGTCTGCCCTGGCTGGTGTCAGCCCCGTGCGCGTGGCCTAGACCTTCCCTGATCTGCCTGCCGCAGAGGTGTGGTGCACAGCCCTGCTAGCTCTGTGTTCACAGGGCACAGGCAGTGCCCTGACCCCGCCCCACCTCCCTGCAGGGTCGGCGGACCTGGGCGTGTGTCTGCACAAGTCCTCCAGTGGCCTGGACCTGCCCATGAAGGTGGTGGACATGTTCGGGTGCTGCCTGCCTGTGTGTGCAGTGACCTTCAAGTGGTAGGAGTGGAAACAAACTTCTGGGTGTGGGTTCTCAGCTGAGGGGGTCACAGCTGCTGGTCACAGGGCCCCAGCAGGACGCCTCCCGTGTCTAGAGCAAGGACCCTCTGCTTCCTGTGGTTCAGCTGAGCATGGAGTATTTGGCTTCCTCCATGTACTGCCAGCACCGCCCATCCCAACAGCAACAGTGTTCTGTGCTCACAGAATGGGGGTGGTGGCCTCTCTCTCCATGTCCCCTCTGGCTGAGCCGTGTAGTGGGGTGTGTCAGCTGTGTGTCCTTGTGTGACTGCACTGCTGCTGTGGGAATGGGCAGTGTTGGCAGAGTTTGTAGAACGTGGCCCCAGGGCTGGGCACTGAGTACCTGCTCTGTGTGGGAGGTTGAGGGCGTGCGACCCTCACGTGAGCTGAGCCAGGGCACGTCCAGATCAAACTGCCCATGACCCTGAAAAGCCACCACAGTGTACGGAGCCGATCTTGGGATACCCAGGATACCTGGGCGTGGAGTTAAGACGGAGCAGCCCGAGTGTGTTCTCACTGAAGGACGGGCAGTACCTGAGCTCCACGCACTGGCACAGGCCCCTCCTGCATGTCAGCCTGGATGCTGTGAGGTCCACAGGTCAGGTGTTCTGTCCAGACACACTCTGAAAGCAGACCCAGAAACCCTACTGCTGTGGGGGCGGGGGGTGCCTGGACGGCCACAGGTCCTTCTCCATGCAGCTCGGGCCTCCCTCTCTCTGCAGTTTACATGAGCTTGTGAAGCATGAAGAGAACGGCCTGGTCTTCCAGGACTCGGAGGAGTTGGCTGCTCAGCTGCAGGTAGCCATGTCTGTCCCTCGCTCCTGGATTCCCAGTGGTGGGGGGTGGGCCTGGGCAGCAGGCTCCCAGAAGCCAGTGGGCAGAGCTGGGACACACTCCTGCCTGCCCTCTGGGTTCATGGTGCTGACGAGCAAGGTGGCCCTGTGTGGGCAGTCAGGATCGGAGGTGCGGGTGGGGAGTGAACGGAGCCTCTTGGAGCAGCCCTGAGAGATGGCTGGGATTTTGCAAACTGCATCACAAAAATTCCTCGTTCTGTTTTGCAAAGACTTATTCATTTGGAAGGCAGAGTGAGAGAGGGAAAAGCATATCTTCTATCTGCTGGTTCACTCCCCAGATGGCTGCAGTGGCTGGGAGGAGCCTGGAGCTCCATCCTGGTCTCCGACACGAGTAGCAGGGGCTTGAGCACTTGGGCCATCATCCGCTGCTCTCCCAGGCACACTGTCAGGGAGCTGGATTGCAAGCGGAGCAGCTGGGACTCTGCCCGTGCCTGATGTGGGATGCCCACGTGAGCAGCAGCGGCTTACCCGCTGTGCCACAGTGAGGGCCTGGCAGGCTCGTCCTTGACAAGTTAGTGATTGGCAGACTTCTGCCCAGGCGCTGCCACGCCATCTGCCACACGACTGCAGCATGAAGGCAGCCACAGACTCGGGGTGGGGTGGGTGGCGGGGCACCACTAAACCCTCACTGCAGAGGCGAGGGGCAGATGTGACCTGCTGACCTGACCTACAGGCAGCGGAGTGCGAGGCAGTCCGTGCCCCCCTCCCAGCAGACGGGCTGGACCACGCTGGCTGGGGAGGGCCCTCGGGGGGACAGCTGGCAGAGGCCGGGAGGTGCCCAAGGCATGGAGCCTAAGAGGAGGGTGTGCAGGGAAACTTCCAGAAAGCACTGTCAGGCAGGAGCTGGAGCATGTGGGGGCCTGAGGGCAGGGACGGGATGGGGTGTTGCTGGTCAGGGGCCTGGGTGTGAGGAGGCCCTAGGGAAGCTCTGGTCCTTATTTCCTTGTAGATGCTCTTCTCAAAGTTCCCGGATCCCGCTGGCAAGCTGAACCAGCTCCGGAGGAACCTCCAGGAGTCACAGCAGCTGCGATGGGATGAGAGCTGGGAGCAGACCGTGCTTCCGCTCGTGATGGACGGATGAGTCCCGCTCTCCGACACCAAGCAGCGCCCCCCAGTGGCCAGGAGGCAGGACAACAGCAGGAACAGCCGTTTTTGTAAGGACAGGAACCAGGGGGCCTCCCTGCTGCTGGGAGACTGGAAACCCCCTCATTGCTCTCAGGGCCACTGCCCCTGGCCTGCTTCCTTCCCCTGACCTCGGCGTCTCATCCCAGCGTCCTCCTGCAGCGTCGGCACTGGAACACATCACTCTGCCACGGCCTGGCTCTCCAGGGGCTGCGAGTTCAGGGACCGTCATACTTGATACACATTTTCATTTGCACAAAGGAAACGTGCTCTGTGGTGGTTTTCTTGAGCCTGAAATGGTGCACTTCTGAGTCGAGCAAGGCTGTGGGTCCCAGCGTTGAGGCCCAGGGACAGCACTGTCAGCTTTTCCACGGGAGCGGTCTTCCCACGCTGCCTGCGATCCTGATTTCTCACCATGTCCGGGATGGGAGCCTACAGCGCCAGCTTCAGAATCACCACCTCCCACTGCTCCTCGTAAGGAAACAGAGCCCGGTCGTGAGGCGGCACCACCTCCCAGCGGATCCCGGCCTGGCCTGCAAACAGAGCACCCGTCACAGGATGCCGGTCTGATGGGCTCAGACTGCCGGGCCACCCCAGAGCCTAGCCTCCCAGGCGACACCAGGAACCTGTGTTCTTGTCGGCAGTGGCGGGCCCCCGCTGACTTGGTTGAGAAGGCCTGGGATCTGACCCGCACCTGCCTGGCTGCTCAGGAAGCTGGCGGCCATGGTGTCTGTGCGTGTTGACCGCTGCAAGGACGCCAGTCAGGGGCCTCAGGGCGTTTTTGCCATGAAGGAATCAGTAAAGACGTGAACGTGTACGGGTCCGGAGTACCGTGTTAGCTCGTCAGCTGGGTGTGGGCCGTGTGGAACTTTCCTGCCTGCATCTGCTCTGTGGCACATGGTGACCACACGTGGTCTGTGCCACAGCTGCCCTGGCCTGCGGTAGGTGGTTTTGGGTGGGGTGGGTGTAGTCTGGCTGCCAGCTTGTGCCCCACTGTTGGTGCACTTGTACGGTGCCACAGCGTGCCTGGTGAGCAGTCCCTGTGTGCCGGGCACCATCCTAGCAGTCGAAGCTCCCCTGGAGGTAGATGTCAGCTGTGCTAGGCGGTGCCTGGCACACGGGGAGTGCTCGCCAGGCACGCTGTGGCACCATACAAGTGTACCAACACGGGTGGATGTCCCCCGGGTGGAGAAGGCAGGACCCTGAAGGGCAGGGAGGAGAGTGAGGGCCCAGAACCCGGTAGGCCTGACCCTGACCCTGACCCTGACCGCCCCTCCCACCGCCTGCATGTTCACAACCTGCTCTGGTCTCCGGGGTCACTGCCTGGCCCCTGCCTGTGGGGCCTCCTGGCTGTGCCCTAGGGTCCCTCTCTGGCCATGTGGGCCTTGCTGGCGTCCTGCAGCCAGGGGCTCACCTAGCTGCGCAGTGAACAGCTGGGGTGTTTCTGGGTTGCGGACGGTGGAGGCCACGTAGACGTCAGGAGCCTGCTGTTCCTTCTGGCAGCCCGAGAGCCTCCGCAGGAGCCCGACCAGTGAGAGGACGGCGTCTAGGCAGTACAGCACATCTGGGGGGAGGGTTCAGGTTACTGGGGTGCACGGTTTTATTAATCATGAGCTACAGATGGAGAACAGACCTGCCGCCACTCACAGGGGTCCTTTAAAGAACGCTTCCCTGCCCCTGGGCCTAGGGGGAGGGTCTTAATGAGGCAGGGCCTCCGACTTGCTGCCTGGGACCTGCTGGTGTTGGCTGTGGGTGGCATGTGCTCATGGGTCCCTGTCAGCCAGACCTGTAGGGGCTGTGACCCTGGCCACTGTGGGGCCCAGGACCAGAGACCCAGCTCTGTTGAGGCAGAAAGGGGAACTGAGTGTGGCAGCAGACACAGAGCCCTTGGTGGCCCAGCCGAGCACCACCTGGCCCTGTCCTGTGACCTGTAAGACTCAGGGTGTAGGACAGGCGTGTGGGTGGGGACAGTCAGGGCCACAGGGCTGCACAGGTGCATGGTGACAACAGCACGAGCACAGCCATGCGTGGAGCAGGTGATGCCAGTGTGGATGGGTGGGGGCCGCTGGGGGCCGGCAACCTGCCGAGGACAGGCACAGTCCTGGTGGAGCCGCGATGCTCTTTAGGGCCCCAGGACCATTGGGGGCTGCCGTGCCCTTTCCTGCCCGCATCTGAAGCCTGGGGTGGGCGCAGGCGCAGCTCCGCTGGATGCCTGGTGGTGAATGCTGGCATCTCGGGCCTGGCCCTCGGTTCCCTGTGATGGGCAGCTGTGCTCTGCTGTTCGGGCCACAGACAGCAATGCAGGCGCTGCCCTGGGGCTGCTGAGACGGCCTGGAGCCTGTTCTCACCTCTAGCCTTGCTGGGAAGAGCCAGGGCCCGGTGGCCGACATAGCAGCCCTAACAGGAGTTGGCCCATCTGCAGTGAGGGGGCTGTGGTCTCAGGGAAGCGGAGGCCCCATCACTTCCCCACCTGTGGGCTGGGCAGTACCTGCGGCGATGACCACGTCTGGCTGGAGGGTGGAGAGCTGCAGGTCTGTGGCGACGTCCCAGTCCAGCTGGGCCACAGTGACTGTGGGGTGCCGGGGGTCTGTGGCCACATCTGGCTCCAAGGAGAAGCCGTTGAGAGCAATGTTCTGGCGGAGCTGCTCAAGGACGCGGCTGTGACAGTCGCTGAAGATGAACGCTCTGGGGTGGCACGTCCTGCAGATGGCCAGGCCCGTGAGGCCAGCCCCACTGCCAAGCTCCAAGACGGTCCTGGGGCGGGGGGGGGGGAGGGGGGACTGTGTCTGTAACTGTGCCACAGCAAACCCGCCTCTTGCCTGCCTGTGCCCCAGGCTCACCTGTGAGCAAAGGCTGCTGGGTTCTGCACGGCCCATTCTGCCAGGTACAGGGCGGCGTCCCACGTGACCAGGCCTGTGGTGCCGTGCGCCACGATGGCGGTGCTCTCCGTGAGCGTGACCGCATCTCCAGAAGGCTGCACCGGGGGAGGGCGGGGACAGGGAGTTAACCCAGCCGTCGGGGCGGGAGCTGGCGGTTCACAGAAACCACAGCACGGCCACACCTCGGGACGTGCGGTGGCAGCGCAGGGGGCGACCCGCTGGCTCCAGAACCAACCCCGAGCAGCGTGGATGGGTCTCGAGGGCTACGTGAGCTGAACAGCCAAACTCTGGCTGCTGCTGGGAAGACCGGAGAGGCACTGAGGGAGCGCACGCCCACCGAGACGCTGACCCAGAGCGAGACACCGAGACAGGCGAGCCGACGAGGACGGAGACAGACTTGAGTGTCGAGGGGTGGGCATTCTGCATTTGGCAAGGATGCACCGCCACTGGCACGGGCCTTAGGGACCCCACCGGAGAACGGGCAGACGTCAGCACAGACAGCAGCGTGGGTGTGAATCACCTGTGGAGTTCAGGCTGAGCCCTCAGAGCCACAGGCTACGCTGCAGGAGGGACAGCAGCCCCCAGAGCTGCCCGCGCACACCTCACGCAGCACAAACACTCCAAGACGTGCTTACGGCTACAGACCAGATGGGGGCGCTACCCGTGTCACGAGCCCTTAAACATGGCTGCTCAGGTCTGAGAGGTGGGAGAGATCTGGAGTGCGAGCAGGGCCTGACCTGCCGCTGCTGGAGTGTGGGGCGGAACCTTCTGGAAGCTGAGGACACCCCTTGGCCAGGAGCCAGCAAGGAAATGGAATTTAGTGCTGGGCCGCGGGAGGCTGAACTCCACCATGACCTGGATGCGCCCGAGGGCCTTGCTGTTACCTGGATCTTGGCCTTGGAGGCGTGAGAGCAGCCGCGCCCGCCCCACTTCTGAGCTGCACAGGCTAGGACAGTTAAGTGTACGTTGCTGTAAGCGCTAAGTTTAAGATAACGGCGTGGTAATGTGTTCTGACCGCAGCATGACAGGGTGATGGCTCTGCGATGACAGTGTGGTTACAGCACGGCCCAGGCAGCAGGGTGAGGGCACTTGGGGACAGGATGGGCTGGTGCTCCCGGGGCAACAGGACAAAGCTAGCGGGCAGCGACGGGCTGGCCCGACTTGGTCACACACTCTGCTCCCAGGGGCCAGCTTTTGCTACATAGATCCCAGAGGAGCGGAGTAACCCGGTCGCCCTGCCTGTCCTTACAGCCGTTTCTCACAGCAGTGTCACCGTAAGATGCCCAGATGTGGCTCTCCCACGCTCCCTGGCTATGCCCCAACATCAGGGGCTCGAAGTAGCATTTCCCCAAAGAACCCAGAGCTTCTGGAAGAAACAGCTCTGCTGCAGGAGATACACAAGGGGAGTTGGGGGAGGTGCGATGTGGGACATCCTGCAGGAGATCCGGCAGGGTGACGGCAGACTCTGAAGCCGGATGGACCCCGGCTCACTCTCCTGAGGACGGGCAGAGGCCAGGCATCCGGCCTTAGCCCCGCCTTCCTGTGTGAGTGGCACCGCTGGGTAAGACGGGGGATGCCGGGAGGCAGCTCCTGGTGCTTACTGCAGCTGACGTGTGAAGACAGCAGAGAACCTGAAAATCACCCTGAGCGCTCCCTGCACTCGGGAGTCTAAGCTGATTCCACCTGGGGCAAACCAGACACGTCGTGTCCCCCAGGACCCCGAACCGTGTTGCTGCCGGAGAGCGCAGGTGGACACGTGTCAGCATGTGGGGCCGAGCGGGGAGGAGCAGGCTGACGGCACCATGACCACGCAGCCAGGAGGCGGCCCAGGCCTTCAACGAGGTGAGCTCAGGAACGAAAGTGCCGGAAGGAAACATCAAAGCATGCCTCGTTCAGAAGCAGACACGAGTGAGGGAACCACAAAGATGCAAGGGTGTGGATCCTCTAACAGGCCAGCGGGGACTGGTGCTGGGTGGGGGCCGGATGCCCAGGCTCTATTCCTTGAACAGAGCGGTAGCTGGGTGACTCAAGCTGTGTGGTTCTCTGTATCCACACTGTGTTTTCTAACAAAAGATCAAAACCAACAATGAAAACCAAGATCTGACCAGCTGTGTCAAGAAGCTGGAGTCCCAGGCACTGTCCATGGCCGGGACGGTGGTGGTGGACGTGGGAGAGCCCCGTGTCTGGTTCTGCCCGTCCCTCGGTACCCACCGTGTGGGAGCTACGTCAGAGCCCACAGCCCCCCAATCTCCCAGCACAGGCCTGGCAGGGCAGGCTCCCGGACAGCTGACCCCGCCCAGGCTGCCGGGAGCCCGGGTTTCACTCTGCCTGAGGGGGCAGGTGCACGTCTCGTACCAGCAAGTAGCTCCGGTGGCACTGTGTGGACTCCTTGGTGGTCAGGACCTCTGCCAGCGCCTCGTACAGCTCGTCCAGGGGCTCTGCGTGCACGGCCTCGTGCTGGGTGGACAGTGACAGTCTCAGCTGAGAGCAGGAAGCTGCCCGCCGGGAACGAGCCACAGTTTGCTCCGCTGTGATCTGAGAAACTGGCTCATGGAAACCTCCCCTGGGGGTGGGTTACTCACAGGTGTGAGGGCCCAGGGCTGGGCAGGTGCACACCCGGGCTTCCCCGAGTACCAACAGGGAGACCGGTGGCCGCTGTGAGGAGAACCCTGGGCAGGGGCTGCAGGACGGGCAGCCGCCAGAGGGGCAGGGGTGACTTCTTTGCTCAGCCCAGGTGAGGTGTGGCCCCGTGTGGGTGGTCACAGCACATCTTGGAGTGGCCCTGAGCAATCGCCTGACACCTGCCCAGTGTCCAGCCAGCTCACCCTTCACTGTCGCCCCATGGTAGTTAGAAGAGGGGCGGGGCCAGGGAGCTCCAGGGGGAGAACGGAGCAGGGGACTGCTGTGAGGGTCTTGCAGGAGCTGGAGCCTCCCACGAGGGCTGGCAGCAGCCCAGCGACGGGCAAAGGCAGGGAGCCGGGCAAGCCCACTGGGCTGCAGGACATGGGGAGAGTGGGCGGGGCCCCAGAGAGGCAGCTGCTGCAGAGAGCCCTGGGAGCAAGGAGGGAGAAGCGGCGGGCCTCTCCCCTCTCCTGCCCTGCACTGCCTCGCACAGATCCACCCCGCTGGCCGCAGTGCCCAGAGAGGCCCCTACCGCACACAGGTTTGTGGAGAGGGCAGAGGGCACAGGCCGAGCGCCCCTAGGCAGAGCCGGCCAGGCCCTGCCAGCAGTCTGGCCGCAGGTGGACACTGCCAGCACTGACCTTTCTGATGAGCTCTGAGAGAAAGCGCCGGACGTAGGTCCCCGATGGCGGGTGCTTCACACACAGAGGGTGTCTCGCGGTCTATGGGAGGCCAAGCTGTTATGGCGGGAGAGGCCCAGTCTCACGCCTCCAGCGAGGAGGGGGCAGCGGATGCCCTCAGGCCCTTGGGGGATTCAGTCCTGAAGCAGTCTGCTCCGCCGCCCAGGTGGGGGCAGCGTGCCCAAGCCCCTCCCCAGGCAGGAACAGGGCGCGAAAGGACCCACGCCAACCTCCCCCGGGGCCGCCGTGGCAACCAGAGTGCGTGGTGAGGACAACGTGGGGCCCTGGCTCTGGGGGGGAGGGGGTCCCAGTCCTCCGTGGGCAGCCGTCCCAGGCCGAGGAGGAGTGGTGAGGAACGCTGTGACGTGAGCAGCCTGGGACAGAGGCTGGGGCCCCGCCCGGGGCGGGCTCGGGGAAGAGCCGAGAGCAGGTGCACCGTGGCAGGCAGGGGACAGTGGGGGCACGCCAAGGCGGCTGTCACCGGCACTCTGCAGAGGGACTGGGCAGGTGGAGTGTGTGAGGAGGGGTGGCTGCTGGTACGGGTGGCGGGCGCTGAGGGCCGTACCCCGGGGCGCAGTGTCGGCCCTGCTGCCAGGAGGCTCCGGGGTTCTTACCCTGTGCACGAGATCCAGCAGCAGCTTCGACCCCGACGGGGCCCTCAGTTCCTCTTCTAGGCTCTAGGTGAGAGAGGGAGAGAGAGAGAGAGAGGAGAGGAGAGAGAGCGGTCGAGTCGCGGGCCACCAGCAGACACTGCCGGTCGAGTCGCGGGCCACCAGCAGACACTGCCGCAGCACCGCCCCCGCCCCTCCGGCCGCGCCCTGGGCCCATTCCCCACTCTCCGCTCCTGGCCCCGAGATGTTTGCAGGGGGCGGCGGCCCCCACGGAAAGGCAGCCCACAAACACGGGGTTCCCGGCGGAAACACTACCCGCAGCCCTGCCGGGCGGGGTCGACGCGGGCAGTCTGCGGTCTCAGTACTCGCCTCCTCCCTAGGCCACCCCCGGCCACCCGTGAGCGCCCGCCGTGGGTGAGCTGGGCGGGTCCCGCGGTCCGCCTGCCCCAGCTCATCCCCCAGCGCCGCGGGCTCGCGCGCAGGTGGCCGCCCAGGTGCGGAGCTCCCGGCGGGGAGCGGCGTCCGGCGACCTCTGCGGCCAGCTCGGGCGGCGAGATGCAAACGGGGCAGGGGCGCGGGGCCCGAAAGGGAGGGGAGCCACGCCACGCCACGCCACGCCACGCCACGCCACGCACCCGGCCCGGGACCGGAGCCACAGCCGCCACGCGAGCGCCGGCCCGAGACCCGCCCGCACGCCCCGCTGGCCTCGCCCGCGCTCCAGCCGCCCACCTGCCACGGGAAGGAGCGCAGCGCGCGCGACGCCAGGAAGCGGCGCTCAAAAGTCTGCAGCAGGCGCTCAGCGCCCACGCGCTCCTCCGGCGCCATGGCGGGGGCGGGGCCGCGGCGTTGCCGGGGGCGGAGCCTAGAGGAGGCGGGCCTGGGGCGGAACGCGGCGGGCATGGGCGTGGCCAGCGATGCGCGTCATCGGGGCGGGGCTTATGGGGCCCTTCCATGCGGCCCTGGGGAGGCGGGGTGTGGGGCGGAGGAGGCCAATGCATTCTGGAGGCGGGGCTTAGGTTCAGGCGGGGCGTGGAGTTTGGGGGCGGGGCTTATGAGAGGTTTCTGGAGGCGGGGCCAGGAGGTGCTTGCGTCCTGGGGGTGGGGCTTGGGGTGGAGCGACGAGGAGGGGCTTGTGCCCTGGGGGCGTGGCCATGGCGAATACCGGAGCGCGACCCCAGGTGCGGACCCTGGGGCGCGGTGGAGCGACAGTCCGAGGCCCTGGAGGTGGGGCCGGGTTCGCGTCGGCCCGCGCGGGGCGGGAGGGCTCCGTGGGTCCCAGGCCCGCGTGGGCGTTGCCGCTATGCCTGCCCCTTCGGGAGGGTCTTCCCGGCGGGGAGGCGCGCGGGGGTCAGGAGCTGCTCCCCGTGCCCCCCATTTCCGGCTCCGCAGCCAAGGACCGCTCGGATCCTGTCTGAAGCGTCGCTGGAACTTTCTGGGGCGTGTTGCCACTTAGGGGACATTTTTATAGCTCAGGTGTGAATTGTGTGCACGGGGACTTTCTGGTGGGGTTTAAGGTTAAGTGAACTCCAGCTTCCCTCGGGCAGTGGTCAGGGGCCCCTGCGGCGAGACGGGAGTTTTAACTTCAGCAGAATGGTCGGAGCAGGTGGGATGGGAAACCCCGAGGCTCCGTCTGATGCCTGGGCCATCTGAGATGCAGGAACAGGTGCACCACGGCTGTGCTCGCGTGATGCCTCGGGGGCGAGAGGACCAGTGTAGGGGTAGCGCTGCTGCGTCCCCTAGAAAGATAAGTTGCAAGTCCTAGTCCCCCCACCCCCCAGCTAGGAATGTGGCCTTATCTGCAAGCAAGGCTCTGCACCTGCGGTCAAGTTAAGACGAGGTCATCCTGTTGTGTCTGAGTGAGCGCCAGCCACACTGACAAACTTTGGAGTCCTTTATTGCCGGCGTTCGGGAGCGAGCTCATGCCCAAAGAACTCCCGACCCCAAAGGCCAAAGCAACAGGGTTTATAAAGGCAGAAACCACAAGGACCAGAGGGGGACACACGGTTGCTAGGGTCAAGCTGACCTAAGGCCTGGCCTGTGTGAAACTAGTATCCATTACAATCTCGACAACGCCAATTACATTCATAACCTGAAGCATAGGGGAAACTAATATTAATTACAATCTTGACATCACCATTAGAATCTTAACAATTCTGGCCGGCGCCGCGGCTCAATAGGCTAATCCTCCGCCTGTGGCGCCGGCACACAGGGTTCTAGTCCCGGTCGCTCCTCTTCCTGTCCAGATCTCTGCTGTGGCCCGGGAAGCCAGTGGAGGATGGCCCAAGTGCTTGGGCCCTGCACTCGCATGGGAGACCAGGAGAAGCACCTGGCCCCTGGCTTCGGATCAGCGGTTGCAGCGGCCATTGAGGGGTGAACCAACAGAAAAGGAAGATCTTTCTCTCTGTCTCTCTCTCTCACTGTCCACTCTGCCTGTCAAAAAAAAAAAAAAAAAGAATCTTAACAATTCCAATTTTGACATTAATCCAGGGATCAGCCTAACTCACATGTGGGACAAATTGCAATTTTATCATTCATTCCAGGTGCAGCCTATCTGTTTTTAAGCTTGAGCGACCTTGCTAGGGAGTTCCGATGCTTTGCCGAGTGGGGCGCAGTGCACTGTTATTGTCTGAGTTTCAGAGCATAGTTAGTGTCAGACCAGAGTCTCACGGCGGGGCCCCCGCTGTCAAGGCGTCACTTCAATGCTAGATTGCGGGGGGGCTCTGAATCCAGCGTCTGGTATCTCTAGCAGACGGGGAGCCCCGGGAAGGCCAGGGCCTGGGAGAAGAGGGCCCTGTGACGAGAGGTGGAGGTGGGGGTGATGTGACAGCACCCCAGGAGCACCGGCAGCCCAGAGCCAGCAGGAAGGCCAGACCGTCCCGTGCGGGTTTCAGAGGGAGCAGGTCTGTGTGACGAAGTCTCTGTTGCTCTCAGCCACCCCCTTTGTGGTGTTTCCGGCAGCCCTAGGAAATTCATACAACTGGGACGCGGTGTGCCGTGGAGATGCAGGGCCTTCGTTAAATGATCAAGAATTTCAGAGCAGTGACAACCGACGGTTAGCCCTGGGCTCCAGGACACTGCTGTGGCCCCAGGTTCTCCTGTGCTGGCCCTGGGGGGCAGGAAGTGGTTCACGTGGGCTGTACCCGTGTCTGACCACCACCCCAGGGTGAGTGACGGTGTCTGCCACGGCCACGCTGAGCCCAAGTTCTGTGTTTCCCCGAGCAGACGCCCTCGATGTCTCGGATCCCGTTAGGAAGCCAGAGGGTTTTTGATGAATTGTCTGATTATTAGGGGGCTGCAGTGACTGCTCCTGGGTCCCCGGGGAGGTCTTGCACCAGGCACTCGTGAATATTAATTATGGAAGTGAAATGTACATTGAACCCCAGAAAGTGCTCACTACAGAAAATCTCACAGTGCAAGTCGTTCAAAGCTGATTTCCTAAATGACCTCGCTGCCAAATGACCCATTTGCCTAAGGACCACTTTGCCAAATGACTGATTTGCTAGAACCCAGTTTGCTGAGAATTGGTTTGTGGGATGTCCTGGTTATCAGTTGCTGTCCGTCAAACCCCTCCCCGCAGGCTCCTGTGGGAAATGGGACAGGAACAGGCGTGACAGAGCTGAGCAGAACTCTCCTTTTTTTTTCTTTTTTGGGCAATTTATTTATTTATTTGAAAGGCAGAATTACAGGGAGGTAGAGGCGAGAGAGAGAGAGAGAGAGAGAGAGAGAGGTCTTCCATCCATTGGTCCACTCCCCAATTGGCCACAACGGCCAGAACTGTGCTGATCTGAAGCCAGGAGCTTCTTCCGGGTCTCCCATGTGGGTGCAGGGGCCCAAGGACTTGGACCATCCTCCACTGCTTTCCGAGGCCACAGTAGAGAGCCGGATCGGAAGCAGGGCAGCCAAGACTCAAACCAGCACCCACATGGGATGCCGGCACTGCAGGTGGTGTCTTCACCAGCTATGCCTAAATGCCGGCCCCTCCATTTTTTTGTTTTTAAAGAGATTTATTTGAAAGGCAGAGTTATAGAGAGGCAGAGGCAGAGAAAGAGAAAGCGAGAGAGCGAGCTCTTCTCTCCTCTGGTTCACTCCCCAAATGGCTGCAATGGCTGGACCTGGGCTGATCCGAAGCCTGGAGTCAGGAGCTTCTTCCGGGTCTCCCATGCAGGTGCAGGGGCCCAAGGACTAGGGCCATCTTCTACTGTTTTCTCAGGCCACAGCAGAGAGCTGGATTGAAAGCGGAGCAGCCGGGACTTGAACTGGTGCCCAGATGGGATGCCGGCACTGCAGGTGGTGGTTTTACCTGCTACAGCACAGCGCTGGCCCCTGTAGCAGAACTCTTAAGCTCAGAGGGAAAGCGCTGTGAGTGACTTGGTGAGCTGGCCATGCGTTTGATCCCTCTTCCGCAGGAGGAGCTGCTCGCTGTAAATTCAGGGGAATATCTGTGGGCGGGAGGCAGCTTAGGAGCGGGGCAGGCTGGGGCAGGCCCTCGGTTCCGCGTGTAATTGCTCTAAGCACTCCATCCGTCACCCGAGGGTACCCGAGTCTCTCTCCTAAGCCTGGGTTTGTAAACAGTCCGCGAAGGAAAGGTGGCGCCAGAGTCCCAGACAGGATCCTGCTCTTCTTTGTGTCACCCATGTTTAGGGTTTTGACGGCTCAGGAACTCCACGCCCACGCGGGACATCGGCACCGCAGGCAGAGACCTAGGCCGGCCTCAGCGATTCCAGCTGTGAAATGCCGAGGAGTCTTGGGAGGCTTACGCGGGGGCGGGCAGGAGGCGCGCCTCTCTTTGCCCCCCCCCCCATGGGGAGGGGCGAGCGGGGTTCGCCCACCCAGCCTCGGTCTGCGCCCCGCATCTCTGCAACTGGTCCCTGTTTCAGGGGTGTTGACTCAGCTTAGATCCGCAGGTGGGCGTGGCTCTGGCCCAGCCAATCAGAGGACCCCGCGTCCCCAGGCCAAGGCGGCTCCCCTGTTGGGTGTTCTGTTGGGGGTCGTGGAGGGCGGAGGCTGCCTTGCTTGTTCCAACTCTGATGCTGAGGGGTCCAAGGAAAGCGCTTGTGAGATGTCGGGGGTATTTGCAAGAAGGGGAGACTGACATCTCCGTGCAGGAGGCCCCCGGCTCTCCACCACTCCCCCTCCACCTGAGTTTGCTCATCTGTGAAGTGGGGATGGGACACCTGCCAGGTAGATAGACACCTGTGGGCACGTGCCTTCCATGTTCACCTGGCCTCTCTTTGGCGACAGTGAGCATCCCGTGATGTGGCACAGCCAGGGCAGGAGGGCGGGGTTGCTTCCCTCCGCTCCTGACAGCGACGACGGGCAGATGGATCCGGAATATTCCTGCACACCCCAGAGGTGGGGACTACAGATCAGACGGCTGTGGTGTGAGGCTGGGAGTGGCGTCATCGGAGGGGTGGCTGCACTGCTGACAGCCGCGGGAGCAGGGCCAGCATTGCAAGGGGTCAGTGACCTGTGGGGCTGGTGTGTTCGTGTCTATGCACCGGGCCCTGCTCAGGGACATGTGGCCGCAAGTGACAGCCACAGGAAGCCAGCTACTGCCTTCCCATGCACTGCCCTGGGCAGCCCTGATGTCCCTTGTCCGTCCTCCCCAGGGGCTAAGCTAGAGAAAGGCCACGTGCTCTAGCGGACCCTGGACCAGGCTCCTGCCACGCCAGGCCTTAGGGCTGTCGGAGCGTCTGCTACCAGGGCCCGGAGCTGTGGGGTGGGGCTGAGCCGGGAGGACAGCTTTGCACTGGACCAGGGTTAAGGTTTTACAACAAGCGGGACTGGGTGGCCGCTGTCTCAGAGACAAAGGGACTGCAGAGCCACTTCCCCAGGGAAGTGGGTGGGTGGGGCACTTGGGGGCAAAGCTTGGTAAAGTTGCTAGGAGGGAAAATAACGCGGTGCCTTCTCACGGCTAACCGAACAGCTGGTGGTGCCGTAGACCTGCTCCTTACCCAGGACCAGGTGCATGGCAGGTGCTCATGTGCAGGTGCTCCAGGAGTGAGGGGCCTGCCTTTCGGGGGGCAGCCAATACTTCGCTTTGTCTCTGCTGTTCACGGAGAGTGGTTGTGTGGCACCTCCTGTGTCCCTGGGGTGTGGGTGCTGTGACAAACACTCCAGAGTTCCTTGGCTAGAGTAGGGGTGCTGTCCGTGAGTGGCTGGGAGGAACTGGGGGATGGTGGCTTCTGAGCTCTGGCTGTGTGGTCAACACGTGAACAGCATCGGGGCCGGTGTTGTGGTGCAGTGCTGGCATCCCATATGAGTGTGGGTTCGAGTCCCGGCTCCTCCACTTCTGATCCAGCTTCCTGCTTCCCCAGGTGCCTTCCCTGCTTCTGGGAAA
The DNA here is from genome assembly GCF_033115175.1 of Lepus europaeus. NCBI lineage: Eukaryota > Metazoa > Chordata > Mammalia > Lagomorpha > Leporidae > Lepus > Lepus europaeus. The sequence goes on from NC_084847.1 coordinate 3,894,876, forward strand.
GCAGTGGAAGATAGCCCAACCGTTTGAGCCCCTGCCACCCACCCGGGAGACCCAGCTGGACTTTGTGTCTCCTGGCTCCTGGCTTCTGCCTGGCCCAGCCCCAGCCATTGCTGCCATTTGCTCCCTCCCTCTGTAACTCTGCCTTTCAAATAATAAAAAATAAACTAATTTTTTAAAAAAAGAGGGGCTGGCGTCTATAGTGCCAACATCCCATATGGGTACCAGTTTGAGTCCCGGCTGCTCCAATTCCCATCCAGCTCACTGCTAATGGCCTGGGAAAGCAGTGAAGGATTTGGGCCCCTGCATCCACACAGGGGACTCGGAAGAAGCTCCTGCCCAGCTCTGGCCATTGCAGCCATTTGGGGACTGAACCAGCAGATGGAAGATACCCCCCCCCCCCGTAACTCTGCCTTTCAAATAAATTTTTAAATGACTTCCCACGTTGCTGAGAGAGACAAGCAGGGCTACAAGGCTGTGCCCCACCTAGACCCCCTCCTGGGCCAGCGGGACCCCACCCCCTCCTGTGAAGGTGGCCACCAATCAAGCCCTGTGCTCCTGAGAGCCAGCCCTGCCTCCCCTGGGTGGGGGGTGCTCCACGTGGCTTCCTCCCCCAGCAGTCCAGGCCATGAGTGACCGTCAGAGGTGGACAAAGGATGTCCCCGGCCCCCTGGCCCCGGCCTCAGGGTGGGCTCCAGCTGGGACCACGTGCTCTGTTCCTTTCTGACCCCTTTCCTGCTTTCCTCACTCCCAAGGGATGAGTGACAGGGACCGAATCCCTGCCTGCAGGGATCTTGACCCAGGACAGGAATCTGAATCTGTTTACGTTGCAAGGGCTCAGAACCTCCCATGTCCACAGGTAGGCGAGAGCCGGTGCCCCACACTCAGCAGTCATTTGCTTCCAACCTCCCTCCCTCCCTACCTCCCTCTCTCGCTTTCTTTCAAGATGTGTTTGATTTATTTGAAAGGCAGAGTTAGAGAGGGGGGAAAGAAAGGTCTTCCATCTGCTGGTTCACTCCCCAAATAGCTACCATGGCCAGGACTAGGCCGAGGCCAAAGCTAGGAGCTGAGTCAGGAACTCCACCCGGGTCTCCCACGCGGGCGCAGGGGCCCCAGGACCTGAGCCGTCATCCACTGCTTTCCCCAGCGCATCGGCAGGGAGTGGAGTGGAAGCGGAGCAGCCGGGACGTGAACTGGCACTCTGACACGGGATGCCAGCGTCCCAGGCCCTGGCTTAGCCCGCTGCGCCACAACTCTGGTCCCCCCAGCTGTCATTTTCTGTGTGTGACCCAGTTCATTTTCTCTAAAGCACTGACCTCAGTATGCGCTGATCTCACTTGGATTTCTTCCTTATTCTCTGTCTCCTTGCTGGAGAGCGTGAGCTCAGCAGAGGAGGGGCGTGTGTCTGCTTGGCCGCCCTTTTCCCGGGGCTGGGACAGGCCAGGCTTTGCTCGAATGCTTATGAAGGCGTGTGCGCCTCTGGCCTCCTCTCGCTCTCCCAATTCATGGGTGCTGGTGACATCACAGGTGCTGGTGACATCACAGGTGTTCCTAACCTGAACTTGTTCTCTTATGCTGTGTTTTTTTTTTTTTAAAAGATTCTACTTATTTGAACAGAGAGAGAGATTGGGAAAGAGCAGTCTTCCATCTGCTGGTTCACTCCCCAGATGGCTGCAATTGACAGGGATGGTACAGGGCCCAAGCCAGGAGCCAGGAGCTTCTTACAGGTCTCCCACGCAGGTGCAGGGGCCCAAGCAGTTGGGGCATATTCCGTTGCTTTCCCAGGCAGGGATCTGCACTGGAAATGGAGTACCCAGGATTCGAACTGGTGCCAAAGATATCCCAAGCTGTAGACTTAGGGAATTGTGGTTTTCTTATTTGGTCTCCTAGGAACTGTAGGAGCTGTGCTGCTCCAAGCAGTGAGCTCAGGAGAGCAGCACGAGTACCCACACGTGCCTAGACACCTGCACACACAGCCCACACCTGGCTGGGGGCTCGCATCATCTAGAGTAGTTTTCAACAAACTCTCCTGAGATATATTCTAAGCACTAATTGGGTGAAGGGCCGGTATTTGCTCTCCTACGCTTTAATTAGCATCATCAGCATTTCCGGCAAAACGCTGCTTCCGATGGGTTCCAGATCCTTCGGCAGAGGGGGCGGGGCTCTCTGCATGGGCGGAGCTTTCCTTCGGGGGCAGGGTTTTCCTTCAGGGGCGTGGCTTTCTCTGACTTGGCTCTCATGCAGAGCCCACCAGGTCCCTCGGGCGTCTTCCTGGGTTTGGGTACTGCCTGGTCCTCCCGGAGGTGACGAATCCGGGTCACCAGGCACCCACGTTCCACGCGCATCCCCGTGCCCTCTGGCGAGGATGCGCGTGGCTGAGGTCAGGGGCTGCGCTTCTGGTGCGGGGAGGGGAGCCTGTCCGGGAGGTGGCGAGCGCTCTCTAGGAGCTATGACTGCGTGGCTGCCGCGGGGCCACACGGAACCTGCACGCCAGACACTCCCAGAGACGCACCTGTGGTGCAGGGGATGCCCCCACTGTGCTGCGCCGCCAGCCCGACTGCCGCGGCCCCCGCAGCCTGGGGGCTCAGAGGGACCCACACCCCAGCACTGGGCTCTGCGCCCCAACCCTTCAGAGCTGGGACTGTCACTCATAACGGCGAGGATGCTCCCTAAAGCCATGGCTCAGGACGGTGGCGGGCTCACGACGCTCCAGTTTATTTGAGAAGGAGAGAGAGAGAGAGAGAGAGAGAGAGAGAGAGAGACCATCTGCTGCTTCACTTCTTAAATAACCAGAATAGCCAGGGCAGGGCCAGGCTGAAACCAGGAGCCTGAACTCAGTCTGGAGGCTGGCTCAGAAGCAGGGGAGCCGGGCTCAGACCATGCCCTGTGACTGAGGTGTGGGCGTCTGAAGTGGTGTGCTAACTGCTGAGCCTTGGAGGCTCTTTTCCAGGTCACACTGAGAGCCCCAGCACTCGCTCTCCAGAGCCCCTCCCGGTGGCACCTGGCGAGGTCCTAACCTGCCTCAGACCCTCACCAGCCGTGGGCCCACCCCTCTGCAGAACTGCACTCCAGCCACTGCCCGGCTCTGTGCGTGGAGGTGCACCTGCCCCGAGCCCCAGCCAGGGCTGCTTGCCTTCCTCTGAGGTCGAGGACGTGGGACCCTGGTGAGAACCTCAGCGTTGCACGTGGTGACCGGGGGCACTCACAGGGAGTCTAACCTGCCCGGGGTGGACTCTGTCCCTTGCTGCCCCGGCCGTCAGGAAGCCCAGCTGGGGGTGGGGGTCGCTGAGGGCTGGAATCGTCTCTCCCCGAAGCGTCGTCTGCCGTCAGTTCTCGTCCTGGTGGGATCTGACAGCTCTGCGGTGGGTGGAGATGCTGCAGCCAGATTCAAGGCTAACACATTTGTCTCCGCAGAGGCGCCCGGAGGGGCCTTGGGACAAGGACGGTGTCTGCAACGGACAGGAGAAGGCACCGGCCCCACCCTGCCCCGCCGTGTGGCTGTGCCCCTGAATGGCTGCTGCTCCTTGCTGTGATTGTTGTGGGTCACCGACCAGCACCTTGGGAGCCAGCCCCGGGCCTCGCCACCCAGCAGCAGCTGCCTGATGTCAAACCGTTGTGTCTCTTGGCAGCTCCGGGGCCCACCTGGCGCCTGTGTGCCTCGGGCCGTTGGCTCCCTGCGCCTCTTGGGTGACAAGCGCTTGGGACTCTGAGCAGCTTGAGCACTGGTGTGCATGCACTCTGTTCCTGCCACTGTTAGCTGCCTTGAGGGTTCCGTTCCAGACCTTTTTAAACAGATTTTATGTATTTATTTGAAAGGCAGACTTACACAGAGAGGGGGAGAAACAGAAAAAGATCTTCCATCTGCTGGTCATTCCCCATTGGCCACAACGGCCAGGGCCAGGCCACGCTGAAGCCAGGAGCCAGGAGCTTCATCTGGGTCTTCTACATGGGTGCAGGGGCCCAAGCACTTGGGCCATCTTCTACTGCTTTCCCAGGCCACAGCAGAGAGCTGGGTCGGAAGAGGAGCAGCCGGGACTCGAACCAATGCCCATGTGGGATATCGACATTGCAGGCAGACTTAGTGCTCTACTTCTGGTCCACTTCCCTGCTTATGCACCTGGGAGAGCAGTGGAAGATGGCCCAAGTGTTTGGGCCCCTGCACCCACATGGGAGACCTGGATGAAGCTCCTGGCTCCTGGCTTCAGACTGGCCCAGCCTTGGCCTCAGTCATCTGGGGAGTGAACCAGCACATGGAAGATCTCTTTCTCGGTCTCTCCATCTGCGTAACTTTGCCTTGCAAATAAATAAATAAATCTTTTGAAAAAGTCATGAAAAAATAATCTCCCTCTCTCTCTCTCTTTAGGCTAACATTCTAGACTGTTCTTTGACTTGTGATAGATGAAAGCCGTTCTCTGTTCCTCCTGACCTGGAGCTCAGGACGAGAGCAGCCTCCAAGGGGCTTCAGGTCACACGAGTGGCGCCCGCTGTTCAGTCTCGTGCAGCCGTCACAGCTGTCACCGGAGCCGGCACCCAAGGGGCTCCCACACCGTCCGCTTCACTTCCGCCTCCGAGGTAGCACCACTCTCACCTCCCGCTGGACTGCAGGCCGTGGCCGACAGCTCTGGCTCCTCTGCTTGCTCGCAAGCCTCTTTACAGGGGGGCTGGGCCCTGTTTACTCCTGTCCCTCCCTGGCCCATGGCTCGGGACCCTCTCCCTAGCAGCATTCTACAAATCTTTGCTGCATTTAATTGAACAGACTCCCCCCGACTGCCTGCTGGGTAGTGCGCAGTGCCTGGGTATGGGTATGCTCTGAACAAGCAAGAAGCAGAGGATGTGGTCTGAGGTCAACTGGGAAAAGAAGGAACCACGGCCACCATGGTGGGCCCACAGTCTGCCTTGCTGTTAAGGCAGAGTTATGGGGCAGAGGGGAGAGAGAGAGAGATCTTCCATCTGTTCGTTCACTCCCCAAATGGTTGCAAAAACTAGGTCTGAGCCAGGCCAAAGCCAGGATCCTGGAACTCCATCTGAGTCTCCCATGTGGGTATCAGCATCTGGGCCGTCTTCCAGAGTCTCTTACCAGGCTATTAGCAGAGAGCCAGATTGGAAGTGGAGCAGCTGGGACTTGAACACGCTTCACCTGCTGTGCCACAAGGCAGACCCCAGTAGGGATCTTCCATAGGTGTGCCCGACCACAGCCTTGCTGACAGGCGGGGGGACTCTGCAGGCTGCCCGTGCACAGGGCACACTGCACTCTGCCTCTTGAGCACCGCTGTGAGGGCCAGTAGCCTGTGCGCGTCCGGGAGTTCTGTTCTGTCATCTCCATTTCGCTTGCAGCCTCCGAGGCCCGATGCCCCCTTCAGAGAAGGAAGAAAACCTCTCGGTAAGTGGCGAGCAGGAGAGCAGCTGGCTTCGTGCCGTCAGCTCCATTCTGCTGGGCTCCTCAGGGCCACAGCCAAGACTCCCATGGAAAAACCACTCCCAGTGCGGTCAGAGCCACCCTCACCCCAAGGCCACACACCCAGAGTGACACCCATCCGTCATCACACAGCGCCAGCGGGCTGGAGGTGGCATGGGGAGCTCAGTGCACCCATGGACGTCCACCCCAGGCCAGAGGCTTGGCCCCAGTCCCAGCACCCACAGCAGTGCGCTTTTCTGGACAGAGGAGGCAAGATGCCCCCCACCCACCAGAGTCCACCTGACGGCACCGCTCTGGCTCGCACGTGAGCACAGTGGAAAATGCTGACGCTGCTTCTGACACTGCTTTTTAATTACGGCTGAGATAAATCATTGTCTCCTTGAAGAAGTCCGGGAATGGCCCTCAGGCAGAGGCTCGGTTCCTTAGGAGCTAGGCCAGCGGTGAGTGGGCTTCCTCTCTCCGCCTCTTCTCTTAATCTGCTGTCAGACACAGGCCTGTTCTCGAGGGGCAGTAGGGAGGGCAGGCATCTGACGCTGCACCCAAGTGTCACCCACGAGCCAGCTAACAGGCTCTGCCTCAGTGGCCACGGCCGTGGAAACCGGACCTGTTCTTTCTTCAGCATTTCTCTCCATCTTTTCTCACAAGGAGGAGGAGGAGGAAGACAGAGAGAGGGAGGGAGAGGGAGAGAGGGGAGGAGAGAGGGGGGGAGGAGGAGGAAGGGAGAGAGAGAGAGGGAGAGAGAGGGAGAGGGAGGGAGAGGGAGAGGGAGAGGGAGGGAGCGGGAGAGGGAGGGAGAGGGAGGGAGAGGGAGGGAGAGGGAGAGAGAGAGAGAAGGAGAGGGAGAGGGAGGGAGAAGGAGAGGGAGGGGGGAGAGGGAGGGAGAGGGAGGGGGAGGGGGAGAGAGAAAGGGAAAGGGAGAGAAAAGGAGAGGGAGAGGGAGAGGGAGAGAGAGGGAGAGGGAGAGAGAGGGAGAGAGAGGGAGAGGGAGAAAGAGAGAGAGAGGGAGAGAGAGAGAGGGAGGGAGAGGGAGGGGGAGGGGGAGAGAGAGACAGGGAGAGAGAGGGAGAGGGAGAGAGAGGAAGAGGGAGGGAGGGAGAGGGAGGGAGAGGGAGGGAGAGGGAGGGAGAGGGAGAGGGAGAGGGAGGGAGAGGGAGAGGGAGAGGGAGGGAGCGGGAGAGGGAGGGAGAGGGAGGGAGGAGAGAGAGATTTCATTTGCTGGTTTACTCCACAAATGCTCACATCGGCCTGGATTGGGCCAGGCTGAAGCTGGGAGCCGGGAACTCCAGCCAGGTCTCCCAGGTGGGTGACAGGGAGCCAAGCACCCGAGCTGTCACCTGTGCCTGCCAGGGTGTGTGTTAGCAGGGAGCTGGATGGCAACCAGAGCCAGGACTCTGGGACCTATGGCAGCAGCATGGAGGTCAAAGCAAAGGTCAAATGATTCAAACCCTTAGGCAGGACGCTCATCCACCATGTCTAGAATCACTTTAAAGGATTCTAAAATCCGTCCACCCTGGCAGGATCTGGACCGGTGCTCGCCGATGGGCTGGGGGTGCGTGGCTTGGCTGTGTGTTTGTACCTGCTGGAAGTCTCCATCATGAAAGGTTAGGAACTACCCCGGCCTCCCAGCCTTCCCTGTTCTCCATTTTGTCCACGTCTTCATTTTGTCCCCCTCTGGTCTCTGAGGGGCACCTTCAGCCTTGGTGGTGCACCGTCTGCTCATGTGGGTTTCTGGTCTGAACTGTTGGTGGGGGCACAGCCAGTGGTTGCACTGTGCCTTCCCCTGGGGCTTCCAGGAGCGCCTGCTGGGCTCCTGGCTTTACCCTGCAGCAGGAATCAGCTCCTGGTTTCCTGTCTCTTTGCCACCTCCCACACCTCTTGACTCTGTCCTTGTCACATGGATGCAATGTCACCGGCGTGGCTGAGGCGCTCTGATTTACGTGGGATTCTCAAGCAGGGGACGACTGGGCTCCCCCAGCAGTGTCTGGAGACGTTTCTGGTTGGCATCCCTGGAGGGTGGGGCCAAGGGTGCTGCCAAAGACCCCCCAAGGCACAGGACAGGCCCCCCAGACAAAGAATGAGTGGGCCCTGAATGTCGGAGCTGGGAGGTGCAAGACCCCGAGCGTCCGAGCACTCGGAGCCCCTGTTGCTCCTGCGTCCTGTACGAGGGACGCAGCGTGGAAGGGAAGTGTCCACGCCACGGAGGCTGACTTGGGAGGGACTAGCAGGGCCACGGCACTTGTGCCTGGTTGCATTGCTCACCTCCAGGGGGCTCCACCCACAGGCACTTCACCAGAGTGACACCCCCAGCGATGCTCTGGTTGTGGGGTTGTCGGGCCACCAGGGGGCAGGCGGGCTGATGGCACCAGGAGATTTTCTTCGTGGCCACCAGGGGTCCTGATGACCACATGAGTGTCCTGAGAAAGGAGGAATGTGGACGGAGGGGGCCCCCCTGTTCCTGCTCCTGACAGTCGTCTGGTGGCAGAGCGTCCACTCCCACTCCGGGCTGTGTCTCTGGGACTCAATCTGAAACTGTCAGATCCCAGCCGCAAGCCGGGTGCTGACGGCTCCTGCCGGAAACCGGCCGTCAGAGCCTCTGATTTTCTGCTGATTGACGAGGGGGAGAAAGCACCTGCGGCTGCGGCGTGGGGGCGTCACTCCCTCTGGTCGCTTGGCCATGAAAACTGAGATGGCCACAGTGCTCCTGCCATTGCCGTGGCCGGTCAGCAAGTGCAGGTTTGCACCTGTGTGGCTGGAGCCGGGAACCAGTGACCTCTGTGGGGTGCGGCAGCAGAGTCAGGGGGCCTGGCGGACGGTGCTGGGTGGTAGTGGTGGTGGCTGTGTGTGTGACCACGGTGCAGCCCAGGCCGGGGCGGGGCTCTACAGGGCTCCCTGTACCCCAGCTGCTCCCCTGACTTTCTGCTGGGCAGACACGGATCCCCACTTTTTTTTTTTTTGTTTGTTTTTGACAGACAGAGTGGATAGTGAGAGAGAGAGAGACAGAGAGAAAGGTCTTCCTTTTTGCCGTTGGTTCACCCTCCAATGGGCGCTGCGGCTGGCGCATCTCGCTGATCCGAAGCCAGGAGCCAGGTGCTTCTCCTGGTCTTCTATGAGGGTGCAGGGCCCAAGGACTTGGGCCATCCTCCACTGCACTCCCGGGCCATAGCAGAGAGCTGGCCTGGAAGAGGGGCAACCGGTATAGAATCTGGCGCCCCGACCGGGACTAGAACCCGGTGTGCTGGCGCTGCAAGGCGGAGGATTAGCCTGTTAAGCCACGGCGCCGGCCATGGATTCCCACTTTTAATCCCACCCTGACCCCTGCTGGGGCGCTCAGTGCTGTTCCATGGCCCCAGCCACAGGCGCTGGGGCTGGGCAGTGAGCTGGCTCTGTGCTGTTCTTTACTAAGAAACATAAGGACCCTTCCACTCTCCTCCCCCTCTTAAGCCTACCCCCTTCCTCCTCCTCACCCTAGCATGGCCGCAGTGGCTGACTCTGAAGCGGGAGCCCAGCCTCTAGGGCACCTAAAACACCGCTTGCGACACAATGGGCGGCTCGTGGACCAGACGCGACTTCTGGGGTGTCTGGAGATCCCGGCTCAGCCCTGTTTCCTGTGGGCTGTGGCCGCCAGAGGCCGGCTGTCCTGGGGATGTGGCCCATCAGGGCTCTCTGTGTGGGAGGCAGCCCCCCAGGTCCACGCCCGTGCCACCTCCTCCTGGGGGGTGGGCAGGACCCATGGCTGCAAGAGGGAACAACTGCCGCGATTTGCTAATGTCACAGAGCTCCTCCCACTGCACTTTGCCTGGAGCCAATCAAAAGGGAGACCATCCAGGTGGGTCTGACCTGATCAGGCGAGAGCGTCAAGAGGGGCGTGGAGGAGAGACGCTCAGCTGCCCTTGCCACAAGGAAACGAGGTCTGCCCTCACCCACGTGAGCTCGGGGCAGCCCCAGCTGGCGAGAGGCTGAGCCCAGGCACCTGACCACGGAAACCGAGAGAGAGGACGGGCAAGCGTCTTAAGCTGCAGAGTTGCAGGTGGGTTTTGAGCGGCACAGAAATGCAGGACGCCCTTCCCTTCTGAACCCCCCTCCCCCTTGCCTTTCCCCTGCCCTGCCCACCCCATGGATGGCGGGAGGTGGATGAGCCAGGTGGGAGGGGGAGCCTCATCACAGGACGCAGCCTTGCCCAGGTCCCAGTGCTGGGGAGCGAGGGCGGCGGTGTCTCCTGGAGCTGGCTCTTGGCCTGCACCTGGGAGCTGAGATTCCAGAGAGGGACCTGCCTTGCACCTGTCAGGTGGTGCTGGGCCAGGGTGGCTGTGTAGGGGAAGGGGGTGCACAGGAAATGGGTGAGGTGGGATGTGTGGACCCCCAGCCAGGGTTTGCCACCATCATCCACGCTGCCGGTGCTCCCAGGTTCCCTGTGCAGAGGACTGAGCCCACGGGCCCGTCTCCTGAGTCAGAGCCGAGAGTCCCACACCTGGCGGCCTCCCCAGTCACGGGGAGGGGTCCATGGCTCTAGCTGCCCAGAGGGGATGCCCTGTGTCCTAGCGAGGCCCTCCCAGAGGCACTGGGGCCTGGGGGACCGGCCTCTGCCGCTCTGCTCTCTGCTCCGGCCCAGCTGGCCCTGTCCTAGGACTCTGTCTGGGTGCCTTGGACATGGCCCTCAGCCTGATGGGAACTCAGTTGTCGCCCCCACCATCCCCTGCGGCTGCCACGCCCTTGGGCCAGCAGAGCCCCCTGTAGCGTTGTTTGGGGCGGGCCCGTCCCTGCAGCTTTGGGCGCCGGCAGTGCAGGTGTTCACCGTTGGTTTTTGTGTCACAGGTGGTTCCTGTGCTCATGGGAGCCAGAGGCTGGCTGAGCCTGCAGGTTCCTTATCACAGTGCACCCAGGACGCGTCCCTGTCACCTGGGCGCTCCAAGACAGGAGTGACTCAAAGGACATGGGACGATTCCTTCATCAGAACCAGAGACAGCCACAGACTCTGAGCATGCTGGCGGCGGGGGCTGACGACCCACGTTCTGGATCTGTGCAGGACAGAGTTCAAATCCTGCCCCTGCCCCTTGGCCACTGAGTAACCTCAGCTTCCGGTGATGACAATAGCACCTGCTGAATGTTTCCTGGAGGCTGGCACTGGGTGCGAACCGTGCAAGGTAGTCTCAGCTGGGGTGAGCTTGGCCCCCTGTGGGCATCGGGCGGTGTCTGGAAACATTCTGGGGTTGATGTCACCCGAGGTGGTGCTGGCACGTGGTGGAAGGGGGAGCGGGTGTTGCTGACCTACGGTGCACAGGACGGCCCCGAGTGCCAGCGGTACTGAGACTGACACACCTGCCGGGCTAAGGGGCACAATCCTGTCATGAGAAAGAGGGGCAGAGGAGCGTGCTTCCCCACAGGTGAGTGGGATGACCTGGCGTCTCCTGTCATTCGTAGGCACTGCCGGCAGCCACCCAGGACTTGACTGCCCGGGAAGCCAGGGTTACTAATGACGTGTTGACTTGCCAGGGGCTCTCTCAGCACCTGTAGGCACTGGTGTGCATTTAGTCATGTGTGCACGTTACACATGTGTACCTGTTAACATATCTGTGTTGTGCACTGTTGTCCCCAAAGCCGTCTTAGAGATCCTGACCAGTCAGGACACAAACAGCCCCCTCTTTCTTTCTTTCTTTCTTTCTTTCTTTCTTTCTTTCTTTCTTTCTTTCTTTCTTTCTTTCTTTCTTTCTTTCTTTAAAGATTTATTTCTTTGAAAGTCAGAGTTACAGAGAGAGGAAGAGGCAGAGAGAGATCTTCCATCTGCTGGTTCACTCCCCAGATGGCTGTAACAGCCAGGGCTGGGCCAGGCTGGAGCCAGGAGCTTCTTCCACATCTCCCACATGGATACCAGGGAACCAAACACTTGGGTCATCCTCCACTATTTCCCAGGCCATTAGCAGGGAGCTGGATCAGAAGTGGAGCAGCCGGCCGGTGCTGCGGCTCACTAGGCTAATCCTCTGCCTGCGGCGCTGGCACACCGGGTTCTAGTCCCGGTTGGGGCACCGGATTCTGTCCCGGTTGCTCCTCTTCCAGTCCAGCTCTCCGCTGTGGCCCAGGAGTGCAGTGGGGGATGGCCCAGGTGCTTGGGCCCTGCACCCCATGGGAGACCAGGAGAAGCACCTAGCTCCTGGCTTCGGATCAGCATGGTGTGCCGGCCGTAGCGGCCATTGGAGGGTGAACCAATGGTAAAGGAAGACCTTTCTCTCTGTCTCTCTCTCTCTCACTGTCCACTCTGCCTGTCAAAAAAAAAAAAAAAAAAAAGTGGAGCAGCCGGGACTTGAACCAGTGCCCATATGGGATGCCGGCGCTGCAGGCAGGGGCTTAACCTACTGTACCATGGTGTTGGCCTCTCCCTCATTGTTTTTTCTAGTGGTGCAGAGGTGCATCAACATTGTGATTTGCTGTTGAACACACGGACGCAGGGATAGCTCAGCGCATGCCCCATTCTCTGCCCACCAGGTGTGTCTGTGGGACACAGCCCTGCCTGTGGAACCACACATCAGGAAGCCTGGCATTCCTGGTCTCTTGAGCTGTCACCCGATTACCCTGTTTCCATTCCCTCCGGCAGCAAGTGGAGCTGGGCGATTGGGGCGATTCTGCAGTTTTTCAGATTTGTGCTCTGTGTGGCTGTCTTCCCGTTGGAACCCTCCTGGGAATAAGTGGGGTGGGGGTGCACCTTGTGATATTCGTGTCTGTGAGGGTCTCGGGGCACAGGGGTGCGGCCTGCCCACCGGAGGTCTTCGGGGTGCTGGGGAGTTAACGTGCTGGGAATGGTGTTCGTCGTCCCCATCCCCAGGGAAGCTTAGCTCCCGCTTGCTGGTGCTAACAGCTCCCCGGGGACCAACCTTGAGGCCCTCCACTCACTGCGGAGTCGGCCTCTGCGGGCTCATTTACGAAGCTTGCGGCCCCAGGAGGCGGCGCCTGCAGCGTGTGCGTCCTTTGCGCTGTCCTCGCTGCTCTGCTTTCTGTGCCTCAGGGCCACCACGCGAGGGGGCTGCGGATGGACGCCAGGCCCAGAGCCAGTTCTGGGGGGGTCTGTGCCCCCCCTGCCCCGCCCTGCCCCAGTTCCAGGTCTGGTTCCCCACTTCTCGGCCAGGTCGCTGATGAGCCATCCAGCCTCTCCGAGCCGTCGTCTTCCTTATCGCTAGGACAGCCCAGCCTTTGCTTGGACGCGTGGCTGTGCGTGGGATGGTGAAGGTGCAGGGCTTAGCATGGCCTTGGCTTCCAGTCCCTGCTACAGGAATGGGAGTCCAGTGGCTGATTTGTCCACGGGAATCCTTGCTGGCTGGCCCGTCCTCTCTCTGCTTGGGAGGCTGGACTCTGTGGCAACGCTTGGTCCTGGAACGACCATGCTCCCGCCTCCGAGGCCTCACCGCGCAGTTCCCTCTGCCTGGAGCCTCTTTTCTGCTTCCCATCTCCTGAGCGGTTGTCAGTTCAATTGCTCAGTCTTCTGTCTGCCTCCTCAATTCTTTTTTTTTTTTTTTGACAGGCAGAGTGGACAGAGAGAGAGACAGAGAGAAAGGTCTTCCTTTTGCCGTTGGTTCACCCTCCAATGGCCGCCGCGGCTGGCGCTCTGTGGCCGGCGCACCGCGCTGATCCAAAGCCAGGAGCCAGGTGCTTCTCCTGGTCTCCCATGGGGTGCAGGGCCCAAGCACTTGGGCCATCCTCCACTGCACTCCCGGGCCACAGCAGAGAGCTGGACTGGAAGAGGGGCAACCGGGACAGAATCCGGTGCCTGACCAGGACTAGAACTCGGTGTGCCGGCACCGCTAGGTGGAGGATTAGCCTGTTGAGCCATGGTGCCAGCCCCTCAATTCTTTTTAAAATTTTATTTATTTTGTTTATTTGAAAGGCAGAGTTGGAGAGAGAGAGAGAGAGAGAGAGAGAGAGAGAGAGAGAGAGACGTTTCATCTTCTGATTTGCTCCCCAAATGGCTACAACGACCAAGGCTGGGCCAGGCTGAGACCAGGAGCCTGGAACTCTCTGGTTCTCCCACGTGGGTGCAGGGCAGGGAGCTGGATTGGAAGTGGGGCAGCCAGGACTGGAACCAGCACTCATGTGGATGCCCGCGTCGCGGCCACTTCAGCTCTAAGTCCATGCCCCTGGGTTTTCCCATTGCCTCCTCCTGAATTGCAGTACGAGGCGTGAGGGTGATGGTCATCTATGTCTGTCCCCCTGGCTGGGCCATACGCTTCCCCGTGAGCTGGGGGGACTGGCACAGGCAGAGGCCCTGGGGCCAGTGGCACTGGGCAGGCGGGAGGTCCCTGGCAGCAGCCCGTGTGGTCTGGAGGGGCATGAGCGAGGCGGGCCGAGGCTGTGTGACACCTCTGGGGCCACAAGAGCACAGAGTTCTGTCCTGGGAGTGCCGGGGTCACCACCGGAGCGACCGGGGCAGGGGAGTTACTTCTTCCAGTTAGCTATTGGACTCTGGTGCTCTGTTATTTTTGTGAGGTTCTTTTAATTGCTTACTTTTTTAAAAAATTTTTTTGACAGGCAGAGTGGACAGTGAGAAAGAGACAGAGAGAAAGGTCTTCCTTTGCCGTTGGTTCAGCCTCCAATGGCCACTGTGGCCGGCGCACCACACTGATCCGAAGCCAGGAGCCAGGTGCTTCTCCTGGTCTCCCATGGGGTGCAGGGCCCAAGCACTTGGGCCATCCTCACTGCACTCCCGGGCCACAGCAGAGAGCTGGCCTGGAAGAGGGGCAACCGAGACAGAATCCAGCGCCCCGACCGGGACTAGAACCCGGTGTGCCAGTGCCACAAGGCGGAGGATTAGCCTATTGAGCCACAGTGCCGGCCTAATTGTTTACTTTTTAAGAAGACCACTGGTTGGGTGTGAAAGGCAGGGGGGAGGGTGGGGGGCAGGATGGGGAGAGGGTGGGGGGCGGCTCCCTTAGGAGGAGGGGGCAGGGTGGGGGCAGGGTGGGGGGCTCCCTTAGGAGGCTGCAGCCCCGTCCGGCTCCTGGATGTGCCCGGGGGCGTGCTGTCTGGTGGGTGTGAGTGACAGCCAGGGGCTGGGCGGGTGCTTGCTGCAGGAGCCCCTGTGGCCCAGCCACCTTGGCCCCCAGGGGATGACTGGAGCACACCGTGCACCCCCTCCTGTCCCTGGGTATGGGGCGTGTGGGCCCCCAGCTCCAGCTACACAGCAGTGCTTACCTGATGATGGGGGTGAGGTGGACAGGGAGGCTGCCATGGGCAGGCAGCTTGCACTGGGGCATCCACGTCCGGGTCATGGTCACACTCCCCGTGACGATGAAGGCGTCCTGCGGATGGAAGGTGGCGACGGCCACACAACCGAGGACGCACGTCGCACCCCGAGTCGTTCCTGCAGGTGGTGGGTCGTGTGTTACATGTTTTTACAGTGGGAAATGCCAGAACTGCTGTAAGCCAGGAGCAGAGACAGGTAGTGTGTGTGGTCGGTCGTGTGGGAGCCGAAGTTGATCTCATAGAAGTGGAGCAGGCTCCGGCACTGTGGCATAGCCGGTAAAGCCACAATGCCGGCATCCCATACGGGCACTAGTTCCAGTCCCAGCTACTCCACTTCCGATCCAGCTCCCTGCTTATGAACGTGGGAAAAGCAGTGGAAGATGGCCCAAGTGCTGGGGCCCTGCGCCCACATGGGAGACCCACATGGAGTTCTTGGCTCTTGACTTTGGCCCAGCCCTGGCCACTGTGGCCTTGTGGGGAGTGAACCAGCAGATGGAAGACCTCTCTCTCTCTTTCTCTCTCTCTCTCTCTCTCTCCCTCTCCCTCTCCCTCTTTAACTCTGCCTTTCAAAGAAATAAAAAAAAATCTTTAGGAAGAAGTGGAGTGGATGGCAGAGGCTGAGAAGGGAGGGGGAGGAGAGAGGCTGATTGACGGCTACAAAACCAGACAGGAGGGTTGTGTCCTGGAGTTCTGTGGAACCGACTGGGTGTCCACCAGCTGAAGACTGGGTGAAGAAGACGTGGTACGTACACATGTGGAAGAGCCTGACCCGCAGAAAGAACGAGATCCTGACATTTGCAGCCAATGAGGTGGGACTGGAGATCGCTATGCTGAGTAAGCCAGACCCAAGAAGAAAAATGCCGCGTTTTCTCTGCATTGTGGAAGTTAATACACAGAGTATGGATGTCGTATTATCTGGTGTATTGTGAAATACCACCTCCACAACACTTTCCCTGTTACAATCACTGTCAGGCCTCCCACACTATGTGATCCTGTATCCCTGTTTTCAAGAAAAAAATTAGTGTGCTCATACATGTATATAATGTTTAAATATAAAGTGAGTGTAGCAAAGTGTTAAAAATTATTAAATCTCAGAATTGGAAGCAAGGGGGCGCTGTGGCGTAGCAGGTTGAACCTCTGCAGTGCCCGTATCCCATGTGGGCATTGGTTTGAGTCCCAGCTGTTCCACTTCCAATCCAGCTCCCTGCTTATGGCCTGGGAAAGCAATGGAAGGTGACCTGAGTGCTTGGGCCTCTGCACCCAGGTGGGAGACCCGGAGGAGGGTCCTGGCTCCTGGCTTTGGATCGGCCTAGCTGGGGCCGTTGCAGCCATTTGGGGAGTGAACTAGCAGATGGAAGGCACTGACCATTTTTACCCGCTGGAGAGCGTGTGAGTCAGGGCCGGTGAGCACACCCTATGCGTCCAATTCTGGAACATTCTCAGCAACACAGATGGGACTCTGGACCCATTCAGCACTTGCTCCGCGCTCCCCTGGAAGCCATTTCTCTGGTCTCTGTCTCTGTGGATCCGCCGCCTCTGGGGTCAGACGTAGGTGGATCTGTGGACCGTGGTGACCCGTGGCTGGCGTGTTCAGCACTTGTGCACACTATGGCTGGTGCGTGTGTCTGCTTCGTTCCCGCTCACGGCTGCACACGGTCCCGTTGTATGGGTGGACCACGTCTTGGTTTCCGTCCGTCCGTCTGTCGGTGGATGCTTACTTCCGGGCCTTAATCCCTGCTGTCCCCTCTCCTCCAGTGCCTTTCCCTGTTCCATCAAAGGCGACCTTGCCCGCGGGTCTTCTCTCAGATTCCTGGGCCATGCTTCCCTGCTGGCCTTGCCCTGGCGTCAGCCCCTTGATCCTGGCAGGGCGGTCCACGGCCCCCTGGCCTGGGCACTGCCTGGAGCTCTGAGCCCTGCAGAGCCTCAGGCCTGTGGGCGACTCACCCACCAGGACATCTGATAAGATGGGGCAGCCCTCCTGTCGACCTGCTCTGGGGCCTCCATGAAGGATGTCAGCGGGGCTGGGGCTCTGGTTATGGGCGGTGTGGACGGCCCGAGGCCTACCCCAGCTGTCCCGCGCCCTGCTACCTGCATGACTGTGGGCGACGATGTCACCTGCCTGCTCCCCACTTTCTCTGCTTCAGGGGCATCGGATGATTGAGGTCCCATTAGTGATTGTTTTTAAATTCCCAGGGTCCACACCATTTGTCACGTGAATTAAGTGACCCGCAAATGCTTGTAATATAAACATATTAGGGGAGATGTCTTGGTGGCCAGTAGGAGGAACTCAATTCCAACGAATTTGAACAAAAGTAGGACATGTGTTCATGCCATGGCAGCGTGAGTTGTGGTTACACTCAGTGGCTCTGCCTGTGTCGCACACTCGGTCTCTCCGCTCTGCTCGTCTCTGTGTGTGGCTCGCTCTCAGGCAGCCTTTCCCAGGGTGGGGGAGAGATGGCTTCCAGCCGCGGGTGGGGGGGGGGTGAGTGTGTTTGCTGTGGCGTCACCTGGCCTGTGCCCCCCAGTGTGGCACGTGCCGTGTTTAAGTTGGTCTCCGGAAACGTGCTTTTGGTGGGGTCATCAGTTGTCACGTGTGTTTGGTTATGTGATCTCCCTGTGCCAACGCTGGTGTTTTGTAATTGGATGAGTGGACTTGGCACTTCTCCAGCGTGTGGGAGGGACAGAGGACAAGGGGTGACAGTGTTCTTACCTTTAGTTCGCGTCTGTGGACGCCCCAGGTGGCTCTGAACAGTGTAGCTTCGGAGAAAGCCAGAGCCAGGAGGACGGCCTGGATGCCAGGCTTGGCACTGCCCAGGCTTCGGAGGAGAGCCCTGGGAGCGCGGTTGGGGGCACGAATGCTTTGACTACGAGGCTTGGCCTTTCGGAATGCTCGTCACTCAGGCCCTGCTGGGGACTGTTCCCATGCAGCTCTGCACTCCAGAAATGGTACAAACAGCCGGCAGGCAGGCGTCCGTCTGCCACGGCCACGAGAGTGAGCCAAGGCAGGGCATTCGGGTGATCGGCGGGGTGCAGGGGAGGCGGCTGGCCGGAGAGAGTCCCTCATGTTCTTCATAGTCACGGCAGTGCTGCTGGCCACGACGCTGGGGTGTGTCCTGCTCTCTCCTGGGCGACCCGTGATCGTTCATTCAACAGATTATCTATGCAGGATAGGGTAGGGAGAGAGCCAGGCTTCTCCTACCATGGTTTCTCCAGGCTGTCCTGGCGCTCACCTTCGGGGCGTGCAGGTCCAAGGGTGGCAGAGCCAGGAGCATCTTCCACCCCATCCGTCTGGCGGTGCCGTCTCTGACTCCCAACTTCTTTGGAGTGGCTGATGGATCAGGGGAGTGAACTTCAGGTTGATGGAGGCTTTGCTGAGAAATAGACAGACTGATGGCGTAGTCGTGAGGAAGGGGACCGGGAGCTTCCAGACACAGCTGAGGGCTCACCCAGAGGCGAGCGATGGAAACACGCGGCCAGCCCGGGCCGGACAAGGCTGACTTCGCAGTGTGGCGCCCCCACCCCCCTCTGCCAGAACGGACCCTGACACAGGAGAGGGTTGCAGGTGGTGGCCGTGGGAGGCGACCCCAGGGAGCACGGACAGGGGAGTGGGCGCTGATTCAAGAAGGACGAGCAGGCCACACGGGGGCTTCCTGGGCAGAACTGTCCTCTGGGCAGCTGGGGCTGGGTCCCACCAGGGTGGGGGACCCACGAGAGAGATGCTGGCACTTCTGCACCTGCCTCCCAACTGTTGCTGCCTGGGGGCCGCTGTCTGCCCCAGGGGACATCCTTGGGTGCAGCAGACATGGGCAGGTCTTTGGGGGGTGACCTGTAGGCCTCTGAAACCCTTCTGCAGAAAAACTGTGGTGCGGCTGGGCACGGGGAGCAGAGCTGATGCCCCACCAGCCCTCCTCTCGCTCGGGCCTTGCTGTCTCTGTGAGGGGAGGGATGTGGCCACAGCGGCTCCTGTACTTCTCCCTCTGCACTTCTGGTCATCACGGAGCAGTGGTCTGGTGCCAGTGCCAGTTCAGGAAAAAGAAAAAGATCCAAGGGAAGAACTCGTGTGTGTGTGTGTGTGTGTGTCTGTCTGTCTCTCTCTTTTTTTTTTTTGGACAGGCAGAGTGGATAGTGAGAGAGAGAGAGAGAGACAGAGAGAAAGGTCTTCCTTTTGCCGTTGGTTCACCCTCCAATGGCCGCTGCGGCCGGCACATCTCGCTGATCCGAAGCCAGGAGCCAGGTGCTTCTCCTGGTCTCCCATGCGGGTGCAGGGCCCAACTACTTGGGCCACCCTCCACTGCCTTCCCGGGCCATAGCAGAGAGCTGGCCTGGAAGAGGGGCAACCAGGATAGAATCTGGTGCCCCAACCGGGACTAGAACCCGGTGTGCCGGCGCCGCAAGGCGGAGGATTAGCCTGTTAAGCCACGGCGCTGGCCTCTTTCTTTCTCTTTTTAAGATTGATTTATTTATTTGAAAGGCAGAGGAAGAAAGAGAAAGAGAGGTGTCTTCCATCCACTGGTTCACTCCTCGAAGGACTGCCATGGCCACAGCTGGGCTGATCTGAAACCAGGAGCCAGGAGCTTCTTCTGGGTCTCCCACGTGGGTGCAGGGGCCCAGGGACTTGGACCATCCTCTACTGCCTTCCCAGGCAATAGCAGAGAGCTGGATCAGTGGAGCAGCCGGGACTTTACAGCTAAACCACAGCTCCGGCCTTAATTGGCCTCTTTGGATCAGACGCTCATTCTTGGGCCAATCACCTGTGGCAGAGGGGGCGGGTTCATGCAACCCTCCCACCCCCAAAGCTCCCTCTCCCAGAGTCACATGTCTGGGGTCAGAAGAAGGGCAGTCAGTAGCCGGAGAGGGGAGGGCCGTGGGCGGGAAGAGAGCCGCGTGTGGTTCAGGGAGAGGACGTGGAGATCCGTCTTGTTCAATTTGTTCATTAGGGGAGCTTTTAAAAACGTTTGAATATAAAGCTTCATTGTGGAGCTCAGAGCGCCATTAGCAGAGAAGAACCACCACGAGCTGAACGTCTCCCACGCGCAGGCTGCCGCTGGGCGCTGATTCTCCTCCCGCAGGGACGGCCACCGTGTCCCCAGGGAGGGCCGGTCTGCCTGAGACGAGGCCGAAGTTCAGCCGGAGGACTGGCGTCTGGGGCTGGGTGAGCCCGCTCTTCCGCGGCCAAGGTCGTCTTCCGCTCTGGCTGGAAGTGGACGCAGCTTCGTGTGTGTGTGTGTGTGTGTGCAGCAGGTGCTGTCCCGAGGGGAGCGCCACATCCCGCAGATGCGCTTTGGCCGTGCGGTTACACCGACCTTCCCACGAACAGGTGGAGTTCATCCGCCTCTCCTTGAACAGGTTCCCTCTGCTCGCTGTGGGATGCTTCGGCCGAGTGTTGGCGTCCAGTTTGTGGTCCTAGACTCTGAGACCCCTTTAGCGTCCTTATCTCTACTCTGTTGGGAGCCAGCACCAGGCAAAGCCTTCATTACCGTTCTGTGCAAGGAAGGCTCTGGAGGGCACGAGGAGACCAGGGCCCCTGGCCGACGGCTGGCACCAGCTCCCAGGCACGTGCAGGATCTGTGGGCCTCCCGGACCAGCCTGGCCTCCAGCAGGTGGAGCCCGTGAGGGAGCCCAGGGGAACGCTGCAGGAAGTGCCCAGCCAGCCCTTCGCTGTGGCTCAGAGCTTCTGCACTCGGGACATGACAGACCACTGAGCAGCCTGGAGTGGATGGGCTGCACGTTCCCGCCACTCCCAGGACGCAGGCCAGTGCTCGCTGCCGTCCGTGGTGTCCTCCTCCTTGGAAACGCGGGTGCCGTTCTCTCCGACTTGGGCTGTCTTAGGGAAACCCCAGAGCTCAGGAATCACTTTCCCCCGGGAACCTTGCACGTGGGATTGAGCCTGAGGGAGTGGGTCCATGTTGGCCCCGTGCCCGTGGTACACTTGCCCGAGACATATGGCTTCGGAGCTGGCCGGCCGGGCCCCCAGCAGCTGGGTCGCACGCGGGAGGCAGCTTCCATGGAATGCACCCGCGCCCCTTTGAGACGGTTTGCTATTTGCTCGAGACGAAAGCCACCCTCCTTGTCCCCACAGTACAACCCTGGGAGCGCTGACAAATTGCTGCTTTCAGGAGGGGTTTCCGGAGGACAGAGAAGACGCGAGCATGTTGCCTGGCAACACAGCGTGGGCCTCTCCTGAAGCTCCTCGCCTGGCAGCCGGGCCTCTGGTGCTCCTCCTCCTTCCCCCAGCCGGCTCTCGCTCCAGCCGTGGCTGCACGCTCACCCTGCCCTCCAGAACTGCTGCAGCCACAGCTGGAGCTGCACACGCACGCCTCTGGCGGCCCCAGGGCCTTTGCCCCGTCGGATATTTCCGGCAACATTGCTGCGTGGCTCCGGGCAGCCATGCTGCTGTGGGACAGCTCCTGCTGCCATCGGCCACGTCCTGGCCGGAAACCTCTGCTCCTGCTGTGGTTGTCTCATGCCGGACTGAACAAGTCCGGTTCCTCTTTCTGATTGGCAGGTGTTTGAACACAGCCGTACATCCCTGTCTGCTCCTCCCTCCCTCCTCTCCTTGGCCAGCCTTCTCTGGGAGGGGTCTGGGACAGCATCACTCAGCTACGGTAGCACGAACACAACTGTGCTCCTGACTGTGTTCTGGGAGAACTTGATCTGCAGAAGCACAGGCACGTTGGACGGGGTCAGTGGGCCACAGCATCGCAAACCCTGGTCCGGAATATTCTCTGCAGCCTGTTCGCTCTCTTTCTTTTGACCACTGCCTGTTGGGTGGCTTTCATTTCCTTCCCCACCATGGTGACACTTTTCTGAGTGACCGTCTGTCCCCCTCTCTCCACGTGTGGCTCTGGTCCAACACCGTGTTCCAAGCGAGAGGACGAGAGCGGGGGTGACCATTGTTCTTGGAAAGTCCAGTCCCGCTGACGCGTGAAGTTCAGTGCTCCGTGCCCAGAGGTCCCCGCGTCTTCTGAGAAGGACCTGGAGGGGAAGACGTGGCCACGGCAGACGAGGATCCTGCCCGTGGCTCTGTGGGCGTCGGGAGGGTGAGCGGGTCGGTAATGAAGGCCGCGACTGTGCTGCGGGAGGCGTGGGCAGGGAACGAGGCTGCCAGGCGTGAAGAATGAGGGTCCCCGATGGCCTTAGCGGTGCAGAACAGACTGAGCACATCTCGTGTCTCTGTGGCCCAGCGTTCCCGCTCCCGCTGCACGGGCAGAGAGAGGCTCCATTCACTCAGTCTGGGAAAGACCTCAGAGGTGGGATGGTCACGTGTGCTTCCCTGAGCCGCCTCTCTCTGCTGAGAGCAGCCGGGACTCCCCATGCTGAACGCCCCATGCTCATGGGTGAGCCGCCCTGCTTGGAGCTATCCATGCTGACCCCCAGCAGCCGAGTCCTGAACTTGGTCTTCAGCCTGGACGTCCCCCTCTGCGTCGCGCCCGACTCCCGCCTGGGCTCCTCTGGGCTGGCGGACGGCTCCACCTCCTCCTGGTGGAAACCAGACCCTCGCTTTCTGTGCTCCCCCTCCGTGGACCCTGCTTGTGCCTGCCCCCTCCTCCAGGGGCCCTGCGCTGGCCAGCTGAGCATGCAGTGGGCTGGTGTTGCCCCGACTCCTCTTGGGCTCTGTCTGCATCCATGGGGCCTGGGGTTCTGAGCTTTCTCTCCAGTGGTCCCAACTCTCCGTCTTCACTCTCTGCTGAAGATGCCACCATTTCTCAGCCGGGCTATGGCAGAAGCCTTCTGACCGGTCGTTTGAAAATGTGTTGATTTTCATTTTCTTTGAAAGGCAGAGAGAGAGAGAGAGAGAGAGAGAGAGACTATCCATCTACTGGTTCACTCCCAAATACCCACGGTAGCAGAGGCTGGGCCAGGCCAAAGTCAGGAGCCCCAGACCTCAATCCAGGTCTCGTATATGGGTGGCAGGGACCCACGTACTTGATCCGTTGCCTCCTGCCTCCCATGGTTGCCTAGCAGGAAACGGGGTTGGAAGTGGAGTCGCCAGGCACTCTGACCTGGGACATGGGCGTCCCAAGCACCGACTTCACAGCGGCACCTGGCACCCACCCCTCCTGCCTGGGCTCAGGTTGTCTTGCTCCAGCTCTCAGCCCTCCACCCTCCACCCTCCACCTCCTGCCTGGCAGGTTGAGGGAACCTAGGGTGAAAACAGAGCCTCACCCCTGCTTTCGCTCCCCACTGCCTGCAGAATACAAACATTGCAGCCCATGTCTTGGCCAGCTCCCACCCCTCGCCCACACCCCTGCGGCCTCACCGCTTTGGCTACCCTGCCCGCCCCCCCCCCCCGCCCCGGGTTCATTGCACCCTCAAACCTTTTCCTCCCACAGGGCCTTTGTGCTTGCTGGGGGTGGTTGTCCTCTGCCCGTCCTTTGCGTCTTGGCTTAATTTTTACCTCCACAGAGAAGTTTTTCCTGGCTTCTCCATGAGGTAGACCCTCCTGGTTCTCTGCCTCCGCCTGTTCCTCCCTCGACTTCCTGCCGTCTCCCTCCACAGCTGCGGGGGTGGCTTCCTAAACAAGCACAGATGGGGCAGCTGCACACTGACCTTTGCCTCTCTGGATCACAGGTCGTGAGCTTGGGCACCTCATCAGGTGCAATCGGGCGCGCGGCGAGCGATGACTTTGACAACATCTGTGTCTTGCCGGAGCTCGTCACCGTCACCCGGTCAGTCGCGTGTGCCTGTTGTGACAGCTCCATTTGTTGCTTTCAACTCATGCCCGTGGGCTTTGTTGGGGTTTCGCAGTCTGACAGCGTGGCAGATCGGATTGTTCCTGGCTTGCGCCACAGACCCTAAAAGTGCCCGTGCTTATGGTAAAAACCTCCGGTTATGATGGTCTGTGAGCCGTGTGGCAGCCACAGCAGCCCCTGAGTCCCCGTGGCTCTGAAGCGGCGAGTCTGTTCTTGGCCGTGTCTCGTGTCCAGGCTGCGCTGGGATGTTGGGCTGCTCACGAGGCCATGTGGCCTGACCAGGGCCCGGCTCTGCTCGGTTCCACATCACCCTCACAGGGGAAGGCGGCTGGTGAGCTCACAAGGCCTCAGCACATACACTGGTTCCTGCTGCACGGAGCAGTCGTGTGGTCATGTCCGACGCCGGTGCCTGGAGGGGAACTGGAGCACTGGTGACGGGTTTCCTGGACAGGCCCTCGTGCCCCCACAGAAGACCTGGTTCCAGTGCAGTTTCTTGCATTTTTAAAGCTAACAGAACCCACTAACCTTCACGGGAGTTGGGTGCATTTCCACGGGGTTGTCCAGGCTCGCTCTGGGGCCGTGTGTCAGGCTGGAGGCTCTCGGTGTCCAAAGCAGGGCTCCCACATCTGTTTACTTGTGTGTAGGTGCTGTATCCACTGCGTTTTGGCTTCTTTAGCTTCTCACGTTCAGGGTCCTCATCAGTAAGACAGAGGAAATATTGATGATGACGATGTCGTCTTTATCGGGAAGCCCAGTACTTTAGTCATAAGGCTTGAAAATACTTTTTAAAATTTATTTAGTTCAAAGGTAGAGTTAGACCGAGGGAGACAGAGAGAGGGAGAGAGCGAGCTTGATCTTCTGCTTCATTCCCCGATGGCCACAGTAGCTGGGGCCAGGCCAGGCTGAAGCCAGGAGCCAGGAGGTCCATCCAGGTCTCTCACGTGATGGGATGGCTGCATCACGGGCAGTGGCTTCACCCGCCGTGCCACAACGCCCCCCCCATGCCTCTTCCAGACCCTCACCCCACACCAGCTCGGCCCCCACTCAGGTTAGTTTGAAGAAAATCCCAACCATCAACTTTCCTGCATCTGTAAGGATCTCGGGTGCTCCACTCCTTTCCCACGGATCCGTGTAGAATGGTCTGTCCTGGGGCAGCACCGTGGCACAGCGGGTTAGAGCCCTGGCCTGAAGCGCCGGCATCCCATACGGGCGCCGGTTCTAGTCCCGGCTGCTCCACTTCTGATCCAGCTCTCTACTATGGCCTGGGATAGCAGTAGAAGATGGCTCAAGTCCTTTAGCCCCATGAACTTCACACCTTGAGGGAAGACAGTTCAGTTTAGCCAAACAGGCAAGACACCAATCAGGGTTCAATGCCGGCTCTGGCTCCCAACCCCGGCTTCCTGCTAATGCTGACCCTAGGCGGCAGAGGTGATGGCTCAAGAAACAGTTCCTGGCCAGCGCCGTGGCTTAACAGGCTAATCCTCCGCCTTGCGTGTGAAGTTCATGGTGGTTTCTCTGAGTGTCCGTCTCACCAGGCGGCCAGGAGGAGTAGCCGAGCGAATCCTCGTGGCGTTGGTTGCGGTGGGTCAGCAGTGTCTTCCTGGCTCACCGTCTCTGGGCTTGGGCAAGTTTGCAGCTGCCTCTCTGTGTTGTCCGTTGTGAGGGCTGAGTGCGGGCTGACGCCTGGGCCAGGTATCCAGGTGAGGCCTGCAAACCACCCTGGCGCTCAGAACCGACCTTCGTTCCTCGCCGTCACCGTCTTGAATCTCAGCGAACCTGGTTTGGGGCAGGAGGTAAGCAAAACTTAGACGGAGCTGAGGGTGCCCAGGCCACAGAGTAATGGCAGAGAGCTTCAGTAATCAAACTGAATTTAAGTGAACTTGGGTCATCAAAAACTTTGAAATTCTGCTCCCTCCCCCCTTCTCTGCTAGGTCTCCCTAAGGCTGCCTAGCTTGGAAATGGCCATAAATTTACATAATGGCTCCCATAAAGCTAATCACTTTAGGGCTGCAAGCATTTTTGCCTGGGGCTATTAGAATTCTCTGCTTCCTCAGCTGAAGCGGGTAATGGAGGAGGTTTTTGACAGAGCAAGGGGTTTTGGGGATGCTGTGTACCGAGGAGTGCGCAAGGACAGACCAGGCTCCAGGACAAGCGTGCGTCCTGGGGCTGCTCCCCCTGCCGTCTGGGGTGCATTGGGGCAGCGGGCAGAGCCGGAGGGAGCCTGCAGGAGGTGAGCAGGGTGAGGTTAGGTATTATTTGGGCCAATTTCCGCTCTGAGTCAGTCTCTGGCTGGGGGCTGCTGGGAGGCCCCTGCCACCGGGCAAGGTTTTCCTGCCCCCGTGTCTCTCTTCGCTATGAGGAGGCCGAGCAGGGGGAAGCTGTCTTGGTAGCGATGCCTCAGTTTCCATTTTGCTTCCTGGAGTTGATACATTTCATTATTTATTTATTTGCATTTGATCTGAAGACAGAGCTCTGCCCTCTGCTGGTTCACTCTCCGAGTGCCCCCAGTTGCCAAGGCTGGGCCAGGCTGGAGTCAGGAGCCCTGAACTCCATCCTGGTCTCCCACATGGGGTCCGGGACTCACGTACCTGAGCCATCACTGGCTGCCTGCCCGGTGTGCGTTAGTAGGAAGGTGGATTGGAAGCAGAAGGTCTGGGACTTGGACCAGCTGCTCTGGAGCAGATGCATGCCGGCCACGTACATTTTAAATAGAGGGGGTGAGTGGGGGAGGATTGGTGGACGGCTGACTTTGGTAGAGTGCTTCAGAGGACACAAGGCAGGGCACACGGCAGACACCCCCATCCCCATTCCCCACCCTCCTGACCATCTTCCTGGCCCAGACTGGGTCCTTATGAGGGCCCAGCGAAGAGTTGGGGCGGGGGGTGGGCATTTGGCCTGTGTTAAAATGATGGAGGGGGCCCGGCCTCCCTCACTGGAATGCCTGAGTTTGAATCCTGGCTCCAGCTCCCAGTTCTGCACTTGGGTCCCTGTCACCCATGTGGGAAACTTGGATTGAGTTCCTTTTTTTTAAAATTTTTTTAAGATTGATTTTATTTTACTTGAAAGTCAAGAGTTACAGAGAGAGAGAAGGAGAGGCAAAGGCAAAGGCAGAGGCAGAGAGAGAGAGAGAAACCTTCCATCTGCTGGTTCACTCCCCAGATGGCCGCAACAGCCGGAGCTGTGCCAATCCGAAGCCTGGAGCCAGAAGCCTCCTCCAGGTCTCCCTGTGGGTGCAGGGGCCCAAGGACTTGGGCCATCTTCTACTGCTTTCCCAGGCCACAGCAGAGAGCTGGATCGGAACTTAAACTGGCGCCCATACGGGATGCTGGCACTGCGGACCGTTTTACCTGCTAGGCCACAGTGCCGGCCCCCTGGGCTGAGTTTCTGGCTCCTGTTGCTTGTATTTGGAAAATGATTAGCGGATGGTAGCTCAGTCAGTCTGCCTCCCTCTTCCCCACCACAAAAAAGAATTCATGGAAACTGGAATTAAAAGAAAAGTTTATTTGGTTGCAATTTTTTTTTTTTTTTGAAACTCATAGGTATTTGTGCGTCTGTGTCTGTGCTGGTCCATCGCTTGTAGCTGATACCTTGCTGTAAATGCGGTGTTGCTCTTGCCTGTTCCATGTGAATTATGCATTGCTGTCTTAGTTTTGCTGTAACAAACTGTAACTGTAGTGGCTTAAGGCATCTGTTTATGGTCTGAAAATGACCCTGCTGTTGGTATCCCAGTTCTGGAGGCCCCAAGCCCGAAAGGGCCTGGATGGAGGCTGCCTGCCCGCCCTGGCTCTCAGCCCCTTCCTCGGGGTTTGAGTCCATAGATGATGCTCTTCCGACGGCTCTCTGCCTCTGCCCCTCCCCTCCCTACTTCAAGACCCCCGTGACCTCCTCAGGTTACCAGGGTGGGCCAAGATGGTTTCCTTGTCTTGCCCTCCTTAAGTTGACCACACTGCCAAGCCCAGGCTGCCATGTAAGCTGACGTGGCCACGTCCCACACATTGGACGTGGACGTCTTTGGGGGCCGTGATCTGTCCTCCGCCGTTCACCTTAGAGACGATTCCGACACGTGGAGCGTGGTTTTCCGGTGTTCCACTGTCTGGGTGAGCGGTACTTTTACTTCCCTGATCCCCTCCTGTTGAACACTTTTCCCAGCCTTTGTCCTTTCAACGGATGCCACACCGAGCCCTGCTTCCTTAGGTACTTGGGCTGGGTGTCTCGGGCGGCTGATTTTCTGGGGTAGAATTGCTGAGTCAGCGTTGTATAGACACATACCACTATTCGATGTTTTATTAGCTATCGCCAAATTATTCTAAGAGTGGTTGCGACATTTTTATTATAGAGCACTGCACTTATGTAAAAAGTAGAGAACAGTTTAACGCACGCTGCATACCCCTCGCCTAGCTTCAGCTATGACACGGCCATCTTGTCACGTCACTGTCCCCCTCTGTCCCCCTCTGGCTGCCTCGGCTGTGGGGGAGCATTCGCAGACGTCCTGTGGCCCAAGCGAGAGAACACAGGGTCAGCTGTTAGTGAGCGTCCTGTGGCAGGGCTGAGCCAACCCCCTTCCCACCTGTGCTTCTTGCATGGTGATCCTCCCCGCACCTGCACCTGCACCTGCACCTGCACCTGCCGGTCCCTGTTCACCAGAGGATAATCTCAGGCCTCGAGTTCACTGCAGATTTGCAGAGATGAATGTTCTGAAAGTTGGGTGGTCGGAGACGGGCTGACTCAGCAGCTGCACGGGGACTGTGGTGTTGAGAGAGCGAGAGAGAGAGAGCGAGCGAGCGAGAGCGCTGTCATCCACTGATCAGCTTCCCAAATGCCTGCAATGGCCAGGGCTGAAGCTGGGAGCTGGGAACTCAATCCAGGTCCCCTGTGTGGGTGGCGGGGACCCAGTTACTTACGCCATTGCCAGTGCCTTTCAGGGTACACTTTAGCAGGAAGCTGGAGTCAGGAGCCAGAGCTGGGAACTGAACCTAAGAACTCTCGGGGATGCAGGCACCTTAACCGCTAATGGCCGCCCCACCCTTTTTAGCACCCGTGTTTCACTGCTCACCCTGATGGAGGGACCAATGCACAGCAGTTGGGGAGCTCTGAGACTGCCACAGCTTTCAGGGTATGCGTTCAAGACGGCTTCTCAGGTGTGCCCAGGCCACCGACGCCTTCGTCTGCCGCCGGAAGCCTTGTGATGTGGGACGCAGTGGCAAGGGACACGGGGGTCTTTGATGCAACAGGGTCTGCACTGGACGGCTGCAGGGAGCGCCAGAAACAAGGCACTGGAGGACCAGGCATGGAGAGACAGGGGTCAGGCTCAGGGGGCCCGGAGCCAGGGGTCCCACTGCCTGGGCTCAGACCTGGACTCTGCCACGCTCCAGCTCTTGGGCTGTGTCAGGTTGTTTAAGGGCGCTCTGCCTCAGTTTGCTTGTCTGTAGAATGGAGATCGTATCATTTCCCTCAATGCTATGTGAGGCCTACACCAGCCTGTGTCTAAGAAGCACTGGGAAAGGCTTGGCAGGCTCCAGCCGTTAACCCACTCCCCACTGCTGCAGTGGGATCACCTCCCTCTCGAAGCCCTTTGCATGGGATCAGAGTGTCAGGCTGGGGCGCCGTCGGCTGAGCTGTGGCCACGTGGGCACGCGAGGAGGATGCGCCCCTGAGGGTCTGGGCAAGGGGCCTGGGGTGCTCAGAGCAGGGGGACACGGAATCCCTGGAGCTAAATTGAGGCATTCTCTCCGCTCTCACCGACTTCTCTTAGGCGTGTGAACCTTATCTGACGTTCCTCTCGCATTCTTTTCTTGCTGGTACTTGCAACCTGCTGCCCAATGCTGGTGAGTGCCGTCCTGGGACAGCGCAGTGATGGGGCTGGGTTCCCGCTGGTGCCTCTGTGTAAGGTCGCGGGCGTGTGCTGGCACCCCACTCCCTGCCGCCCACTCAGCTGTGTTGCCCCCAGCTCATCACAGTAATCACAAGGGTGGAATATGCCCCCTCCAACTTCTAGAAGGGCAGGAGGAGAGCAGGAGCTGACGAGCTGACCTTGACCCTGAAGGGTTCAGTGTTGTTGTCATTCACCTGTAAACATTTAGGGAGTTCCACCGCGATATCTCCTCTCAGGCATGGGTTACTCCAACACAGGCTCCTGTTTAGTCCACTTTTTTTTTTTAAAGTGCCCTGAAAACATTTTTAAAAATCTTCTTAGATTTATTTATTTATTTGAAATTCAAAGTTACACAGAGGAGAGGCAGAAAGAGAGAGAGAGAGAGAGAGAGAGAGAGAGAGAGAGAGAGGTCTTCCATCCGCTGGTTCACTCCCCAATTGACCGCAACTGCTGGAGCTGCGCTGATCCGAAGCCAGGAGCCAGGAGCTTCTTCTGGGTCTCCCACACGGGTGCAGGGGCCCAAGGACTTGGGCCAAATTCTATGGCTTTCCCAGGCCATAGCAGGTAGCTGGACCAGAAGTGGAGCAGCTGGGACTTGAACTGGAGCCCTATGGGATGCCGGCACTGCAGGCGGTGGTTTTACTTGCTGAGCCACAGCGCCAGCCCCTATTTTTGAATATATAATGAAGGTGAGGGTGGCACTGAAGTCAGGTGTCTGTCATTCTGCTGGACCCCACTGAACCTTCCTAAGTCAGGGCAATGACAGACACCACTGCAGTGACAAATGACCCCGGGGTCCTAGGGCTCCACAACCCCACGCAGGCGTGGGCAGTTCTCCAGGGACAACCCTGGCACCTCAGCTGTTTCTGCCATAGAGATCGGGATGGAAGGACACACGGAGGACCCACCCTTTAGTAAATCATTTGGACCCGCAGCCATGTGGTCTCCTGTATTCCTCTTGGTGGAAATGCAGTCACATGACCCCAAACATCCTGCAAAGGAGGCTGGGAATTGTAGTCGTGCAGGAGGAGGACTGTCTCTGGCACACCGAGCACAACGCGTGCTCAGCGTTGCTTGCTCTTCCTGGGCAGTCGTCTGTCTTTTCGTGTCACTTTCCGTGTCCCCAGGTGAAGTTGCTTGTACCCAGCCTGCTGCCGATTGCATCAAGTCAGCGAGAGTCAGGGTTCCTGTGTGCGTGAACAGGAAGTGTTTTATAGACAGGTGCCATCGGGAATGTTGACGTCCCCTCCACTCCTCCGTCTGACAGACAGGAACAGCTGAGTCCTGGGCGGGGGCAGCCGTCCATCCCTTGACCAGTGGCGGAAGAGAGACCACGGTTGCAGCAGCTCTGCCCACCCCCCTCATGCTGCTCTGCCGACGTCGCCCGGGCCCAGTGCGTGAAGACAGGGTTCACCGGAGCTGGTGAGGGAGTCCTTCCTGGCTGGTGTGGGAGCAAGGCGTCTCGGGAGATAACCGCGGGCAGCAGCACCTCCAGGAATGGCCCCGGGTTAGTCGCGTGGCCTTCCCTCAGTTGCCGGGTCACCCAGGCTGAGAGGCGGCTGGGACAGAGCGAGGTTCCCTCCGCCACGCTGTCCCTCACGCTAACAAGCAGAGCCGGCTCTCCAGCGGTTATTACCTCCGCTACAGGGTTCACACACGGGCTCATTACTGCATTATGTTTTATTCAACAAAATAACTTTAATGTTGTAGCTTAAATTGGATTCGCTAAAACATCTTCATCTCCGGCATAATGTGCCTCGAGTGGCTTCCCGGTGCCGGCGTCTTCCCCAGAATTCACAGAGCCGGCGCCACGGCGGTGGGGCAGCACAATGTGACGATGCCGCGGTAATTGGCCTCCCTCATAATTAAAGGAACATTTGCGCGTCAGAGACCCGAAGGCTATGGCTGTGCAGATCATCCACTTAGGAAAACCTTTACTCCCAGAAGCCTGTAGAGGCCTGGTTAGGCACACAGATCTGCCTGTTCGGTAACACTGACGGCTTCTCACGGTTAAAGAACGATCAAGGCGATTGACCTTACTCTGCCCCCTCGGGGACTGGATGCCACTTTTATTTTGACAGTGGGGAGTGTGTTGGCTCTGTGAAAAACTATTCCTGGTGAGCACGAAGGCCCAGCGAACTGACAGCCTGTGTATCCCCAGCCTGTTCATCAGTGGAGAATCCCTGTGCCTTGGCCTGAAGCTGCACAGCCTGCCTTGCCCGGAGGGGCTGTGCTGGCGCTCACAGACGGAGGTGGCTGCCCCGAGACTCCCCATCTCACAGGTGCCCATCTCACAGGGCTTCCGGGACCATCAGCTTCCAGGTCTCCAACAACCAAGCCAGGTGACAGACAAGGGCTTAGCGCCCAGCTGGGGAGAAAGATGCCCCCTGACCCTGCCCTGCCCAGCCCTGCACACTGCTCTCTGTGGCGAGTACCGCTTCCTGCTGCTCTGGTTACAAACGCTCTCGGTCTGCCTGAGGGCCGTGGGGACCGAGTGAGTGACCGCAGGGGGGAAGGGACAGGGATGGGGTGTTGGAGGAATGAGGTTTGCACCACAGGTGTTTGCATGTTTAAGATGAGTTGTAGGGAAAGGAGGTGAACATGTGTACCTACTGTGTGGGGAGGACGCTCTCCCCACCTGCCGTGCCCCAGGGGAGCCCTCCCCACCTGCCCCGCCCCTGGGGAGCCCTCCCCACCTGCCCCGCCCCAGGGGAGCCCTCCCCACCTACCCCACCCCAGGGGAGCCCTCCCCACCTGCCCCGCCCCTGGGGAGCCCTCCCCACCTGCCGTGCCCCAGGGGAGCCCTCCCCACCTGCCGTGCCCCAGGGGAGCCCTCCCCACCTGCCCCGCCCCAGGGGAGCCCTCCCCACCTACCCCACCCCAGGGGAGCCCTCCCCACCTGCCCCGCCCCAGGGGAGCCCTCCCCACCTGCCCCGCCCCAGGGGAGCCCTCCCCACCTGCCCCGCCCCAGGGGAGCCCTCCCCACCTGCCATGCCCCAGGGGAGCCCTCCCCACCTGCCGTGCCCCAGGGGAACCTTCGTTTTCCCAGCTTCTTGTCTGGCAGTGATGTGTCTCCCAGAGCCTCGGGTGCTGTGTTCTGTCCTGTTTGAAGCCTGCGAGAATCCTGCCAGGCACTGTCTGCTCTGGCCAATCGGATGCCCGGAAGGGGGCCGCACCGCACCAGTGCCTCCCATGCTGTGATTCTCCTCCCCTGGAATCTGAGCAGGCTGCTGGCTTCCTCCTCCTCCTGGAATGTCCTCACGTGGAACCCAGCCACCATGCTGTGAGGAAGCCCAAGTGGCTGTGGCAAGATCCACGTGGCGAGGGACCACGGCCTCCAGCCCACAGCCCTGGCTGGGCTCTCGCTGATGCTGGTGTCGCCTCCCCAGTCTCGGGAAGGGGTCACCTTGATGATGGTGGCTTCGGCCCCTTAGTGACGATGCTGGAATGACACTGATGAGACACAGGTGGACCCACCCCGCTGAGCCAGGCCCAGAGGGCCGCTGTGTCGCAGAAGAAATGAGGGAATTTTTAAGCCACGGAATTTCAAGGTGGCTTGTTACACAGCTGCTCTCTGTGAGGACCCCCTCCTTTCGTGGGGAACAGTGGCGTCTGCTCCCCCCATCCCCACCCCCATCCTCTAGGTAACTGTCAGCAAATCCCTTAACTCGTATTTCTCGGACTTCTGCTGTAAATTAGGGGTTCCACCAACAGACTTCCCTGGAGGGCACCCTGAGGATGTGCGTGGGAGTGTGAATTCCTCTGAACGTTCAGGAATGGTCAGTCCCAGAGCCTGGCGCTGTGGCCCAAGGGCTGAGCCACCGCCTGCCATGTGGCCGTCCCATGTGAGTGCCGTTGAGTCCCGGCTGCTCCTCTTCTGATCCAGCTTCCTGGTAATGCGCCTGGGAAGGCAGCCGAGGACGGCCCAAGTGCTTGGGCCCCTGCCACCTGCGTGGGAGACCTGGGTGGAGTTCCAGGCTCCTGGCCTTGGTGTGGACTAGTCCCTGCCATTATGGCCGTTTAGTGAGTGACCCAACAGATGGAGGATCTCTCTCTCTCTCTCTCTCTCTCTCTCTCTCTCTCTCTCTCTCTCTCCCCTCTATCTCTACCTCTATCTCTATCTCTATCTCTCTCTATCTCTATCTCTATCTCTATCTCTATCTCTCTCTAACTCTGCCTTACAAATAAATAATAATTTTTTTTTAAAAGAACTATCAATTCCATGCCAGGCCCCGTCTATTACTGGGAAGAAAGGGAGTGGTGCAGGAACGCTGGTCCCTCCCTCTTGTGTCTTGGAATCTGTTGGGGCACACAGACCTGCTACAAGTAGACAGCAGGTCAGCATATGCCGGATGGTGATTTTGGTGCTCTACTGAGGAGGTGACGTTTAGGTGGAAGTCTGAATGAAGGGTGGGCTTCAGGCAGACCAGAACCCTAGAGAAAAGCATAAGTGAAGGCCCTGGGGTATGAAAGAGGGGATCTGGGGCTGGTGCTGTGACGTAGCGGGTAAAGCTGCTACCTGCAATGCTAGAATCCCATATGGGTGCCAGTTCTATGCCCGGCTGCTCCACTTCTGGTCCAGCTCCCTGCTAACGAGCCTGGAAAAGCAGTGGAGGATGGCTCTAGTGCTTGGGACCCTGCACCCATGTGGGAGACCTGGAGGAAGCTCATGGTTCCTGGCCTAGCACTGGTCATTGTGGCCATCTGGGGAGTGAACCAGCAGATGCAAGACCTCGCTCTCTGTGTTTCTCCCTGTCTCTGTAACCCTGCCTTCCAAATAAATGAAATCAATCTTAGAAAGAGAGGGGACTTGGGTCTGGCACCTGGGCCTCCCTCCAGGCTTGGCTGTCCTGGCCCTCTCCTCCGGCGCTGGCAGCTGCTTCTTGCTGGCAGGGTCCTGAGCCCCTCCTTCCAGAACTGCTCCGGCACCCGCTGCTGGGGATATCCTGGGGGCCGCTGGCCGTGAGGACCAAGCACAGGAGATAAGTGTCAGTCAGGATTCTCCACTGCACGAGCAGCAAGAAGGGAGCTCATGGAGTCCACGGGGAGGCTGGGGGAAGGGCAGGACCGTGGGGCTGGAGCTGCCTGCTGGGACAGAGCCGCCCGGGGTTCACAGCCCCGACACAGGCCGAGCCGGGGGCCGCGCCCCTGACAAGCAGAGCCCAGCTTTCGTGTGGCTGCCTGCAGTGCCAGGAGGATTGGTCCTGTTGGCTTCACGGGCCCTTGGGGAGGGGCTCAGCCAGTGGGGAGTGAGCTTTGGGTTTTGCCCCCAGCCAAGGTCTCCTCAAAACCAGAGCCAGATGCCCAGAAATGCCCGCCCTGGCGTCCCTCCTGGGGGAGCGAGGGAGGGCTGCGTCCCTGGTCACCAGCAGGGACTCTGGGGTTCCTGTCTGCTTGGTCCTTCTCCTGGGGGCCAGCTCCCTGGGGGGCTGGGCTCCTGGCTGCCCAGGGGCGCGTGCCAGACGTGCTCTCCGCAGATGTCCTGGCATGACGTCACCGCTCTGGATGCCGTCCTAATTCCCTGGTGGCTTTTACAGCCTTGGCTTCCTGACACGCGCGCACGGCAGTTGTCATTTCTGGGACTTGTGGTGGCCTCCCTCATTTCCCCTCTGCTCCATTCCTTCCTTTCCCTGGACGTCGGCCAGGGGTCTGTCCTCCGTCTCCACACTCAGACCGCGGCTCCAACCTTGAGACGGCCAAGTGACCCTTGGTCCGTACGTGAGTGGATTTGGCCAGGAAGCATTCTGGGCTTCCTGGGGTGGGGGTTACAGGGAAAAACAGGGAGGCCTGAAAGGCGTAAGGACGGAGGCACCGAGTCAGCTCTGAGGAGAGGATGATGAGCCCCGACATTCACAGTTCCGTGTGCAGAGGACCAAGACAGAAGTGGGTACACACAGCCAGGGTGGTCCGGGCACAGGGTGGGACCAGTGGCCACAGTTTGGAAACAGTGCTGGTCCTTGATCCTGTTTGGGTCTGAGAAGTGTGGAGAAGTCCCCAGCAGGGTATGGACGGCAGAGGCCGGTCTCCAGCAGGGTGTGGGTGGTGGCGCGAGAGTCAGAAGGAACTCGTTTGCTACCCTGGCTGTGTCCTGGACGTGGAGAAAGTGAGGATTTCTCTCTTGGTTTTGTCTGTCACAGGGAGACAAAAATAGAATGCATGCTTGGGCAGATTCGTGCGAGAATCCAGCGCTAGGATACTTGCACAGCTCCTGGCACCTAGGGAGAGCTCCACACGTGTGAGCTCGCCTGTGCTGTTTGGAAAGGCTGGGGAGGCTGTGGCCAGGTGGCATGTGTGTGTGTGTCTGGGCTCACCCCAGGATGACATCAAGGAAAGCAGTGTGGCTTCTGGGACTCAGGGCAGGTGCACCCAAGCCCGCCTGCTGCAAACAGGTGGTCGATGCCTGGCCCGGGGCTGCAGAGGCTCTCAGCTCACAGGCAGTCCCTCGGCCTCCTGGGCACTTTGGAATTCTCCTCCTCTGGGGTTCTCTGACCCTTCCTCTGGGCCTAGAGTCTCTGGACACCTTGCTTGCTTTCCTACTCCCAGAAGCCTGTGCCTGCTGGGGTAGCCATTGGCTAAGGACCCTCACCGAGTGCCATATGTGCATACCGAGGCGCCAACCCTGGGTGGCCTGGCAGGGCCAGCTGGTGCTCCTGCTTGCCCGCCGGTGGACTTGGCTGGGCTGCTGTGGCTTCTCCGTCTTTGGGGCTGCAGAGTGTGGGTTCCCAGGAGAGTTTATAGCCGGGAGGGCTGTGTGGGGGTAGAGGATAGTTGGGGTTCACTTTCACCCTCTTCCAGGGTTCTGCCTCCAACTCATGCAACAGACGGGGGAGCTCCCTGGCTGTCTGAGCCAGCCTGGGGTGGTGCACTCTGGCCCGTTCCCCCCTCACCCTCAGCTCTATGTGTCAGCTGTTCTCTTACAATAGACAGAATGGGACCGTGGGATCTGGGCAAAAATTTCTGGACCGTTTGCCCTCATGGCTTTGCCACCAGGAAGACGACTTCCTTTTCCCAGTTCCAGTTTGAAAACGCTCAGGAAACAGTTGTGATTGGTCCTGTGGGTTATCTGTCTATCCCTAGAAGGTGGGTCCCAGCCTTGTGATTGGTCCAATGTGAGGCCCCTACTTGTAAAGCAAGGGGTGGGGTTGGGTGCACCTGCTACCAGAAGTGGGGGAGTGGGACTCACAGCCCCAACCCCTGGGAGAAGTCAGCGGGCACGGAGGCCACAGGCCCTGTTTTGTAGCCACTCCAGCTCCTCTGTGGTGTGTGGCAGGGGGTGAATATGTTCATCAGTGGAATAGATGGTTCTGTTGAGGCAGCAATGAGTGTGAAGCTAGAGCCAAGAAATCAGAGTTACCAGTGACTGGGAGATGACAAATGACCACTTCTGCCGTGTTGTTCTTGGTTGTATTGGGGGGAGCGGCGGGTGAATGTGAGGTCAGAGCAGGGTGAGGGGGGTGAGTTCCCAGGCTGTCACCTGGGGGAAACTTGAAACTGGAAGTTCCTTGCTTCAAGTCCCCACGGGAGCGTCTTTGCAAACCTTGCCTGGGCGCGGGGTGCAGGTGGAGCAGCCGGAGAGGCCCGACTCTGAGAAGGGGGGGCTGGGGGCTGCCCTGGCTCTGAGGATATCGCAGTGGGGTCCCCGAGCAGACATGTCCGTCCACCTCACGGTCTGGCCGAGTCTCTGTTGCCCATGAGAGTGGCCGGCGTGGCGTTTGGCTTAATAATATACAGGACACAGGAGGAGGTTCCTTCACTCCACGGGCAGTGCCACATTTTTAATTAACTATCGATTTGTAGGATTTGTGTGTTGAGGTTAATCAGGTACAACAAGAACAGATAACTTTACTTGGCTCCTGGTAAACCCAGGTGTGTAAATCTGACATGGGGCGACTGCCGATTAGAAGCAGAATTTTTTTTTTTTTGTCTAAAGTAATGAATGCAGCTTCAGAGTTAAGAAACACAAGCACAGCTCCGCCCTCCGTTTCTGGTGATCTGTGTTTTATTTTCTACTTGGGTCGGGCGGCCAGGGGCACATAATTCTCTTTCTTGGAGCAGCCTCATCGTACGTGGGGACCAGCAGCCTTTACCTGGGGAGCACGCATGCTGTATTTTCCCATCAGAGAGGCACCTTGCACTCCAAGATACGGCTGGAGCTGAGCTACAAAGATTTGTCGGGGAAGAAACACGGCCGAGCCTCCTCCTAAGTCAGGAGCGTCTTCAGGTTGGCACGGAAGGTCTGGCGACAAGGCTGAGAAAAACACACCAGGTGGGATTTCAAACTCGCTGCGAGACGCCTGGGACCCCAGAGTGAATTGTGACCTGTGGCTGTGTCCCTGGCAGCGCCCCAAGGGCTCATGGAGCTCACGCGTTTCTTTCCTGCATCAAAACAAGGAGCTGCCCCACGCTGGGGTCGGCTGTAGTTCTTCAAGCCTGAGTGGAGGGAAGCTGAGGGGAGGGGTCCCCAGGCACGAAGCTGTCTTCCCTCTTCATCTCCATGGAAGTTGAGGGGTCCAGCAGCATCCATCCTAGAATCCTTGGTGACTTCCTGGGTCCTTTGATTCTGCTTGTTGACGGCTGGGCACAGAGGACACGTCAGCGCCTCTTGCTTCGGCAAGCTACTCTTTCCTACTTCCAGGACGATTTTTGCCGAGTGTGTGTGGTTCAGGGTGGTCACATGACCCAGGGTTGTCCAGTCTGAGGTTCAGAGATGGGCAGGGTTTTTTTTTTTAACTTTATTTAATGAATATAAATTTCCAAAGTACAGCTTATGGATTACAATGGCTCCCCCCCCACCCAATAACTTCCCTCCCACCCGCAACCCTCCCCTCTCCCACTCCCTCTCCCCTTCCATTCATATCAAGATTCATTTTCAATTGTCTTTATATACAGAAGATCAATTTAGTATAAAGATTTCAACAGTTTGCACCCACATAGAAACACAAAGTGAAACATACTGTTTGAGTACTAGTTATAGCATTAAATCACAATGTACAGCACATTAAGGACAGAGAGCCCACATGAGGAGCAAGTGCACAGTGGCTCCTGTTGTTGACCCAACAAATCGACACTCTAGTTCATGGCATCAGTAATCACCCTAGGCTCTTGTCATGAGTTGCCAAGGCTATGGAGGCCTTTTGAGTTTGCTGACTCTTATCATATTTAGACAAGGTCATAGTCAAAGTAGAAGTTCTCTCCTCCCTTCAGAGAAAGGTACCTCCTTCTTTGATGACCTGTTCTTTCCACTGGGATCTCACTCGTGGAGATCTTTCATTTAGGTCTTTTTTTTTTTTTTTTTTTGCCAGAGTGTCTTGGCTTTCCATGCCTACAATACTCTCATGGGCTCTTCAGCCAGATCCGAATGCCTTAAGGGCTGATTCTGAGGCCAGAGTGCTGTTTAGGACGTCTGCCATTCTATGAGTCTGCTGTGTATCCTGCTTCCCATGTTGGATTGTTCTCTTGATGGGCAGGTTTTCCACCAGTCTTTTCTCTGAGGTTCTGGAAACTCTTTCCTGAAGCTGGCCCTGAGAGCTGTGCATAGAACCAAGGCTTGGGTTCTGGACGGCCGTCTTGTGTCCACCCAGACGAAGCGGAGCAAAGCTGAGGGGTGAAGAGACAGAGGCACACACATCATTTTATTCTCGGCCCAGCCAAGCCTGGAGCTGGGACCTTCCTCTCACGCCTCCTCAGCACACATCAATAGCCTTCCAGCCCTGAGCCCCTTCTGATGAGGCCTGCGCCCCACCCCCGCCCTCGAGTCTGGGCCCTGAGCGTGGAGGGAGTGGCTCTGTGTGACTTCTGAGCCAGGTCGTGAGAGGTGGCACAGCTCCCTCCCTTCTCTCGTCTCTTCCTTCATGAAAGGGACAATCGTGGAACCCAGCTGCCACGCCACAAGGAAGCCCAGACAGCCCTTGGAGTGGGCCACGTGGACAGGAGCTGAGGCCAGAGGCCCACAGCACCGCTGGTCCCTGCCAGCGGCTGGTGCCCGTCTACCGCCCACGCGGACGGACCACGCTGAGACTAAACTTTGCCAAGACCCCAGTTGAGGCCTTGTGGAGCGGAGATGAACTGCCCCCGTGAGCTCTGCTAGGCTGCAGATCTGTGGGCAAAGTAAATCTTGTGGTTGCATTGAGCCCGAGGTTTCGGAGTGGGTTTTTAGGCAGCGCTTCAGGCCCTGCAGGACAGGCGGAGTGCGTGCGTGGTGGTGACACAGGGGCGTGGGCACGGCGGGCAGCGAGGTGTCAGCGAGGCCAGCCCTGGCCTCAGGTGCGGTCTTTCACACCCGGTGGCTCATTCGCACTCACTTCACCTGTTACCGAACGACACTGGACGTTCCACAGAAAGAAACGGACGAAGCATCGCTTTGTCCCGCGGGAGATGCGCTAAGGGAATCTTGTCAGAATGAGAGGGAGTGCTGTTGGCTGAAAGTAACCCACAGGTTTGTGGCGGGCGCGAGGTGGGTGCCCCATGTCCCTCCCAGCAAACACTGCTGTGACATTTCTAGTCTCCAGGGAAAGTCCTCCACCGTGCCACTGTGGCCGGGAAGCAGCCACAGGCAGCACAGAGTCGTGTCCTGATACCACTTGATGTACAGGCGTGGGCTGTGGGCCGGGTTTGACCTGCAGAGTGCAGTCTGCGATCCCTGATGCGTGCTGTGTCCTCACATCGGCCTGGTTATGCTGAAGGGGGTTTCACGCCTGTCGGGGATGGCGTCTCTGTGTGCTGATGGACACGTACGTACAGCATGGAGCGCCGTGCCCCGGGAGGGGTGGCCCCAGGGTGCAGAGCAGCCTGGGGCCAGCAGCAGAGAGGCAGCATAAGAGCCTGGCGTCCTGGTGGAACTCCTCGGCTGCCCGAGGACAGAGCCGGTCGGACCTCTGGGTCTGTCCATGGCACGGGGGAATACATTTCCTCGTTGGGTGACCTGGCTTCGGTCTGGATTTTCTGTGGCCCGCCTCCAAAGGCCTCCTAACCACTCCAGGGTTCCACTCTCTGCACCATCAGCTCGACTCAGAGGCAGAGAGCGGGACGGCGGCTGGGAGGGAGGGGGAGGCGTTTCGGTTCGGGAAGATGAGAAATTCTGGCGATGCACGGTGCGATGAGGGCACTTCCCACGTTTCTGGGAAGTGCGGTGAGCACAGAAGTGAATTTTGGTGCAGAAATTGAGATCCACGCGGAGTTTTGTCATCACATACGTTTTCCAGGAACTTTTTGAAGAGTCCTTGCCTGCATAGATTTCCAATTTTTTTTTTTTGCAATAAAATAAACTTAGCTTTGAGTTGGATTTTCATGAGCTCTTGGAAGCACCCCAGCCTGTGTTCGTGCGGCATGTGGGTGCCCTGAGAAGCACCGAGTTCGCGCCACCCTGCACCTTCTTGTCTCCGTGAACGGCGTGTCTCGCTGCTGCTCCCCTTCTCCGTGGCTCCGTATTCTGCACCGTGTCTGTGCCACAAACTCTGCTCTCCCATCTCCTGTGTGTGGACCCGCTGCCCGCTTCCCTGAATGTGTCCTGGTGCACTTCCTGCAGCCCTGCGTGGCTTACGCTGTGGCCACAGCTCTGGAGCCACCTGTGGGAGTGGGACCCCGGGGCAGAGGCTGTGTGCCTTCCCCGTGATCACAGCCGAGCCGGTACCTTGGCAGTCAGCCTCCTTTGCAAGGGTGCCCAGCCAGGAGACGATCCTTCGGGTCAAGTCCACCCCGTAAACCTTACGTTCCTGGAGTTCATTTACAAAGTCGACGTGTGTTCAGCTTCTTCCCCAGGTGGGAGCTCACAGCAAGAGGTGAACAGAATCGGCTGAGCAAAACCAGCTCGAAGAGACAAAGCAGATGTCGGAGGGCGCGGCCAGCTCCCACGGCTTCTGTGCACCCCGGCGTCCCACAGGAAGGGGCTCTCAGTGCCCAGCAGGGGTAGCTCACTGGTCCAGTGTCACACGGCAAGAGGTGGGGCTGGACTTCCCGCCCTCCCCCATGGAAATCAGGAGTTTGGGGATGGAGAATTGGCGGAGCACGTTGTCACTCGGAGTCCTTTATTTACTCAGTTGTCGCTTCCCTCGGTCCTTCCACGACAGCCGGCACAGGCGGCGCTCCTCTGGGAGCCCTGGGGATGAGGGGCCCGGCCTCTGCTTCATTGCGGGGTCAAGCTGCCTTGTGCACGCTCTCGCCCCAGGAAACTCAGCCGTGGCTGCTGAGCTGTGGGGCGCCATTGGACAGCTACTGTGGCCCAGGCGTTCATTCTTCATAGCAGAGTAGGGGGCTCTCTGAGCCGCAGGCCCTGGGGCCGAGGATCGCCCACCAAGCCCAGTTCCTTGCCCCAAGCCCTGGCCCTGTGCCCTGTAGCTCCTCCAGGCCCTGGGGAGAGTGGGCCGGCAGTGTGCAGCAGCCCCCCGAGTCTCCATCTCCAGATGTAGGACTGGGCTATAGCATCCCAGGGGGAGCTGGGGCAGCCCTGGGCTTCTGCTTCCTGCCCGTGGGTGGGGAGCCTGCTGAGGTCTGCAGGCTCAGATGCCCCAAGCTTTCCTGCCTTTGTTTGCCCAACTGGGAAAGGATGGAAATCTGGCCACGTCCACTCTGGGTGTGTGAAACGTGTGTGAAGCCACAAAACAAGCAAACAGCATTTCCTGTGGTTCAGCACCCATCTTCTCGGTGCCCGTGGGAGCTCAGGGCTGTCAGGGTCAGGGTCAGGGCTCTTGTGGTTGGCAAGGAGGCCAAGCTGTCCCCACACAAGCAGCAGCAGTGGCTTAGGCATGTTGCTCTTTGTGGTGCTCAGCGGCTCCAGGAAGTGGCTGCTCTTACAGCCCCATTTTACAGGTGAGAAAACTCAGCGGCTGAGCAGCTGTCCAAGGCCAACAGCTCATGAGGGACGAGGCAAAGGTTCCCTGGGCCTCTGGCTCTCAGACCTGTGTCTCCAAACAAGACCCCGCCTGGCATTCCATGGCACGGGGGGGGGGGGGGGGATAGAGACCAGAGTGGTCCGAGGGAGTTAGAGCGAGGGCTTAACTTATACCAGGTGCTGGGGAGGAGGCGGAATTTGAGAAGAGACATGATGGAAGAGAAGGAGCCTGGCTTCGTGTGTGTGTGCACGTGTGTGTGCGTGGTGTGAGTGCTCCCTGGCTGGCAGCACTGAGTGGGCCGTGTCTTCAAGGTGTGGTGCGGCGCCTGGACACTGGAGAAACTCGGGAGACTCTCTGAGAGCCGCAGAACTAGGGAAAGCCGACACTTCAGGGAGCCCGCTCTCCCGCGCCTCGGGTGAGCTCAGCTGGCAGCATTTCAGGGCACTGGCGTTCGGAGCACAGAGGCCCCACCTGCTCTCCTCTGCCGCCTTCTCCAGGGCAGGCGCTGCAGGTGGGCGTGCCCTGGGCTGAGCAGCCCTGGCCGGGCTCTGGGTCCCGCCCTCTGGGGACTCATCCCCGTCCGGGTCTCCGCGAGTTCCCTCCCCCCACCCCCAGTCCGGAAACAGGCAAGAGACAGCTCCAGCCTGCTCTCCAAGCTGGGCCCCTGACACTCTTGCACGATCGATCGGTCCCATTGTGGAGGGAGCATTAGAGTGATTTATTCAAATCAATTCAGGGCAAAAGCCATCAAAGAGAGGTTAAGGATGAGGTCCGTTTCCCCAGGAAACGCAGCTGGTGGACCAGCACCTGAAGGGGTAGGGGGCGCTCAGGGCCGGCTCAGCGAGCGTTTTCCTGGGGGACCCCTGTCGGCTGCGGGGGACGCCCCTGCCCTGTAAGCTCCCGGGTGGGCACCAGAAGGGGAGGAGGCCTTGCCACAAGGTAGCTTTGGCAACACAGGCTGACGCCAGAGGTGTGAGCATCGCCGTGCAGCCTGGCCGGAGCCCGGCCTTTCTGTACCTCCAGGTGCAGAGGGCAACAGCGGCGTGCCCAAGGTCACCTCCAGACAGTGGAAGAGCCGGACTTCAAGTCCCAGTCTCCTGGCTGCCTCGTCCCGTGCTGTGTGCCTCACAGCACCTGCATCCCAGCCGGGAAACCATAGAACAACCCACGCCGTCTGTAAGGCTGTCGTTCACCAGCCCAGAACCCCTCCTGCCTGCCTTCTCATTGGCTCTGCGTCCCCGGAGAAGAGCTCATCCACTGGGGCTCTGTAAAAATCCTTTGTTGAGATTGGCAGCTCGCTCAACGCCGACTCATTCCGCTTCCCTGCACTGGACTGGTTCCTACCGTGTGCCTCGCTGCTGTTACGTCTTTTGCACGTGTGTGTGTGCGTGTGTGTCTGTTGCTTACGAGCTGTGTGTTCTGATCAAGTTACTCAATCTCACGAAGCCTCAGTGCTCTCGTCTGTCTAATGGGGATAGTCCCTACCTTATGGAGTTGTCGTGATTGGATGGCGTCATGCATACAAAGCGATTAGCAGTGCCTGGCCATCCCGATGCTTGCGAGTGTGAGCTGTGTTTTGTAACTGGCATGGGGGGACACGGATCGGTCCTCTGCCTACCTGGATACGTGTCTGCTGCTCCTGACTCTACTCTCCAGACACCTTACCTGCCTCCCATCTTACTGCTGGGGTTGTTCAGGGACACCCACCCGCCCCATAACCCTCCCCGCCTCACCTGGAGCAGGTATGCACACACGGGGCAGACATGCACACCTGGGAGCACACAGCACTGTCTCTGCTTTCTCACTCCACGTTAGGGAGCAGCAGACAGTGTCTGAGTCCTTACTCCACAGCTCTTGCATCCCCAGTGTCTCCCTGCCTTGGACGGGGACAGCAAACGTCGTGTTTGGCGTCAGCCCATCCTGGGACCGATGTGTGCAGAGCGGACCTCGGTGTTTAACACTCTGGATTCTCTGCGCCTTCTCCCAGGGTTCTGTGCCCAAATGGGTCAGATGCCAGAGCCGGACGAGGTGGTTCCAGCTGGGCCTCGTGCCCGGGGTCTGCACAGGCTGCATTTTCTCTGCCGGCAGGGCCGTGTCCCAAATCTGTCCCAGAAGCCTCCCTCCTCGGGTGTAACTTTGACATCCCACACATGTGCTCG
Source organism: Lepus europaeus (assembly GCF_033115175.1). Classification (NCBI taxonomy): domain Eukaryota; kingdom Metazoa; phylum Chordata; class Mammalia; order Lagomorpha; family Leporidae; genus Lepus; species Lepus europaeus. The sequence continues at coordinate 3,939,065 of NC_084847.1, forward strand.
TGCAGCGTTAGATAGGGGAGGGAGGGAAGGAAGAGAAGAGGGGGAGGGGAGCGAGACAGTGAGAGGAAAGATGGGCAGAGGGGATGAGACAGAAATTCAGTTACTGGGGACTGGTGTTTGTAGTGTAGTAGGTAAAACCACTGCCTACGGAGCCGGCATCCCACATGGGCACTGGCACATATCCCAGCTGCTCCACTTCCGGTCTAGCTCCCTGCTAATGCACCTGGGAAGACAGCAGAAGATGGCCCAAGTCCTTGGGCCCCTGCACCCATGTGGGAGACCTGGAAGAAGCTGCTGGTTCTTGGCTTCAGCCTGGTCCAGCCCCGGCTATTGAGGTCATCTGGGGGAGTGAACCAGTAGATGGAAACCTCTCTCTGTCTCTCTGTGTCTATTTATGTAGCTCTGCCTTTCAAATAAGTAAACAAATCTTAAACACAAAACAAAACAAAAGCCAGTCACCCGCTGCCTGCATGGAGGTGGGGGAGTCGGGGGTATGTGGGGGCGGGGGGGGGGTGGCATTTGCTCTGGCCGTGGTGCTGAAGTGTGGGTCCATCTCCAGAGGTTGAAAGCCAGGGCCTCCGTCACCAAGAAAAGGAGTGTGTGGCTAGGTCATGAGTTGGTCACCAGGGGTTATGCATAGCTAAATACTGATAAAAATAGGAGCAAAGCTAAGATAAAGAGAAATAGTAGCTATGGGGGTGGGGAGAGAACAAGAGGATGCATAATGAACATACATAGGAAAACCAGCGGAGTGGTAACTCCTGGCTAGGTGAGGGCCAAAAGGCAGAGCTTCGTGGTCTGGTGTCTGGGCCTGGCTGCTGGAAAACAGAGCGGGTGGGAGATGAACAGAGCGAGCACAGGGCATCTCCGGGGCAGCGAGACTGCCCGGGGTAACAGCCGTGCCATCATGCATGTGTCCAAGCCCAACAGAGTGTGCACGGCCCAGAGTGAACCGGATTGTAGACCACTGGGAACTTTAGTTGCTAATAAAGTGTCAACAGGTTACTAACGCCCAGGGAGGGAGGGCAGTCGCGGAACTCGCTGGGTTTTCTGCTCATTCTCCCTGTGAAGCTGATGCTAGGAGTAAGAGTGTTACCTGAACAGCAACAGGCAGACCAGGAGTGCACAGCCTTACACTTGCCGAGAGGAAGAAGGGACCGACAGGGGAGCCGCTGGTGTCACCCGGCGAGTCACACTGAGGCCGAATGCGATTGGAGGAAAAGCGCTCCCGGCGCTCAGCAGAGCCTGCCACCAACTGGTGCCCCTGCCACTGTCCCTCACTTTCCTGTGTGGGATGGGGCTAACCAGATGTTAGTACCCAGAGTCGGGCAGGCAGGGCAGGTGGGGAGAGGGGGCTGGGGTTGTGGGTTCTCCCAAGAGACATGGGATATGTCACCGTCACATAGCACAGCGTCCAAGTCGGATGCCCGGGTGTGAATGCCAGCACTGCCAGTGCGTGATGGTCCAGCGGCCTCAGACTCACACCCCATCAGCCACCAGCCTCCGTGAGGCCCTGCCCTGACTGGTGGGCCTGGGACACTCAGGTCCCCAGGCCTTGGCATCAGGTCAGGTCTGTGACCATGACCCCGGGAAGTTCCGAGGACTTCCGTTCTACAGCATGGACTTCCTGATAAGAGGCCGAGCATCCCTTGGGGCAGGCAGGTGGCCAGAGGAGCAGGACACATCCTGGGCAGGGGGTGGGGTGGCTCCCCACGGGGACCCAGCCTGCTGTTTGTTCCCAAGTCTCTCACCTGGCTCCAGCCTGGGAACCCACAGAGGGCGAGACCACATCCGTGGTGGAAGCCAGACTCCGGCACTCCCCACTTGGAACTCTTCTGTGTTCTCAGATCGGGTGCCCCCTCCCCTCCTGGGAACCCAGGGTTAACTGCCGAATCCGAGGACACTGATGGCTGCTTCTGCTCTGGCATCCATTATTTGACCTTGCTCACCCGGCCTTTGGGGCTCAGTGCTGGTGGCACTTGGCCCCATGGCTGTAGGGGACCTTGGGCACCTGGCTTACCCTCTATGCCTGTCTTCTCAGCTGTACCGTGGGGATAATAAGCCAGCGCATGGTCCCAGAGTGCTTCTCAGAGGCTTCTCCCTCTTCTCAGCTGGGCCGTGGCTGGGGGTGCTGTGTGGCCAGGTTCCCACCAGAGCTTTGCTCACCGCACCTGTCTCCCCTTGCCTACCACCTTGCGGCCTCTGCTGCAGCCTTGGGGCCTGAACGCCTCGCACCTGCAGAGGACAGGTCCTGCTGGGCACCTCTCAGCTCCCGTGTCCTGGAGAGCACTGTGTCTGCTGCCGTCCATTTGATAGCCCCGCGGCCGCCGAGGCCCCTGTCTTACCGGTTCTCACATCCCTGGGTTCCCCTGATCATGTTCGCCCCCAGGGCCTTCCCCGGGTGCCCTGAGCTTTGCAGGAGCAGAGTGAGGCTGGCCACTTTCAACGACAGGTGTTCTGCAGGTGCCTGGCGACAGGTGACGCTTCCCCCCACTCCCAGGCCGAACGCTGCATGCGCTTGGACCAAAGGCCGGGGTCAACGTCGCCGCTGTCCACCCTCCCGGCCTCCAGGGAGGCCGTCGGGACTCTACCAGGCGGGGGAGGGGATGGACCTGCGGGAGTCGGGCTGGCCCTGGGCCGGGCCGGCCGCTCGCGGTGGGCGCGGTGCGCACGCGCTGCCGGCAGAGGGCGGCCGAGAGCCGGCAGCTCCCCGGCCGCGGACCCGCCGAGCCCGCGCTCGCAGGCGCCGTCTGCAGCTGGAGGCCGGCGGCGGCGGGAGGCGCCCGGCTCCGCGGCCCTCGCCAAGTGCAGGCAGAGCCCGCGGGAGCCATGGCCAGCGCTCCCGGCGGCCCCGAGGACGGCCGGCCCGGGCGCGCGGAGGACGATGCGCCCCCGGAGGAGAAGCGGCCGCGGCTGGGGCTGGAAGCAGGACGCGCGGCCAGCGAGGAGCCGGGCGCCCAGACGGGCGGCGCGGGCACCGGCGTAAGTGCGCGGGCGCGGGCGGCGGCAGCTCCGGCTCCCGGGGCCTCCACGGTGCTGCTCCCCGCGACGCCGGGCAGGGCAGGGCAGGGCAGGGCAGGGGCGGCTCCACCCCCGGCGCCGCCGTCCCGGGCTGGGACTTGGCAGCTGCGTGGCGCCTCGCACCTGGTAAGGTGGCGGGAGTCCCTGGGCCGGACCCCGCGCTGGGGGGCGCCCTGCACCTGCCCTGCCCTCCCCTGTTCCGTCCGAGAGCCAGAGGGTGGCCTTCGCCCTGCGGTGCCCGCCGCTGCGGGGACGCACGGTGAGGCAGAGTTCTCGCTGCCCCCGGGGGCAGGGGCACGGGCAGGGCCCGCTCTGGCCCCGGTCCCCGCGGGGTGCGCCAGCGGGCAGCAAGTCCTGGGGCGGCTGAGCTGCCAGCCAGCGTGGCAGCTCTGCCTCCCGCGGCCGGGGCGCGCTGACCTTCGGTGCCCGAGCCCGCGGGTGCAGAGCGGCGTCCCGCTCCGGGAGGGCTCGCCCTGGGTCGGCGTTGGTGGCCCGTGCGCTCGGCCTCCAAGTGTTTCCATTGCCGGCCCTGGTCAGAAGGCTGATGAGCCCCACGTGCAGAGTCCGCGCCCCACCCGAGTGCCCCCAGGCCGCCCCCGCAGGCCGCCTTCCACCTGCGCCAACCCCCAGCTGCCGGGGCTGGACTGGCTGGCGGTGACGCCCCCATCTCTGCGTGCAGACCCTGGGTTCTGAGACCCAGGACAGAGACCACGGGCAGGTGGCTGAGGTGGTGAGAAGCCCCATCCCTGTGGCATCGCCATTGAGACTTTCGTTGGTGGAGGTGCTCCTATCCCCTCGGGCTCGCTGGGCGCCTTGCAAAGGCCAGGATCCCGGAATGCAGTGCGGTGACCAAGAGCAGGGCTCAGCGGAGTGGACTGGGCCCAGCTACCTGGGTGAGCTGCCCTCAGCCATGTCAACAGGTCCCGGGCCGTGGGGCGGCCGCTGAGGGAAGGCGAGGCTTGTTCCCAGGCAGGGCTTAGCGTGGCAGGGTGTGCTCTGGGAACCTGAGTGCTGGGACCCTGCCCCCCGGAGCTGGCTTTGGGTGATGTCTGGTTTGGGGCGGGTGGCTCTCAGGCCACACTGTGGGCGTTCAAGTGCTTTCCAGAAGCTGGGAGAATTTCGTGTAGAGCACAGTGTATTTCCGAGGCAGACTCCCTGCTGAACTTTGTGGTCCTCCGAGTGCAGTGAGAAATCCTGTGGCCCCGGGGTTCTCACTGTCCCCACACAGAAACCTTCCTAGTCACGGAACCTGAACTCGGCCCTCTCCTTTCGGGGTGCTGGGACCCCGGCCATCTGGCCTCTTTCCATTCCGGTTTCTGTAGCCGTGTTGTCTTTCAAGAGCCCCGGGAGCACTTGGGGCGGCGTGAGCAGCAGCCGTGTCCAGGAGGTGAGCCCGCGTCTCCCCTGGCAGCTGCGTGGGTGCAGGACGGGGCGCCCTCCCTGATGGCTCTGCTCTGTGGAGCATTAGCCAGGTGATGGGGTCCTACAGAACTCACCCTTGCACATGGGGCTGGGCCGCGGGCCGGCGCTCTGCGTGGCTGAGGGTCAGTGCCGCCGGCCATCCCTGCAAGGCTCTCATGTCTCTGTGTCTTGTGTCTCTGTGGCAGGGATTGCTTTCCTGGCTGGTCGCTGCGGGTGCTTTTAGGAGGTAAATGGGGCCTGCAGGGGCCCGTGGGTGCTGTCCCCATGGGAGGGTGTGTGGTGGGGACAGGACTGAGCCCCTGGGCTTTGCATTGTCCAGCCCCAGCGCCCTGGAGAGGGTGGAGCCCTTAGTGACCCAGGGGCTCCTCCCAGAGGAGGAGAAAAGCCTCCCCTTGGCAGCCGGTGTCAGCCAGAACCATCTACTCCACTTCCCCCCGCCCCCCAGCCAGGCAGCTTGGCAGGTTTCTGGGATGTTGCTGGGCAGAAGTGAGCCTGGGAGCCTGGAGGTCGCTGGCCGGGCACGAGCACTGGGAGCCACTGCTGGCCGCGAGGGGCCAGTGGGATGTTGAGCAGTGTCCCCCGGTCCCGCCCGCCTGGGGGGCCCCAGCCCCAGTGAGGGCCCCTGAGGAAGTGTCCAGTCCTTGTACGGATGCTCCTCAGCCTGAGCATCGAGCCGAGCTTCCTGGTGGGTCACTTGGGAGCCGCAGGGCCTCGGGAGGGTCCCGGGCCGTCTGCAGCTCTCAGTTTCCTGGTTTGCATTGTGGAGTCGGGATGCGGCCTCACAGGAGGGGGTCTGTGGGATCTGCGGAGACGGGGCGGCAGCAAACGCATGGCGCAGCACGCATGCCCCGGGCACGGCGCTGACGGCCGGTTACTTCGGGACTTTCTCGGCTTCTAGGGGTTCGGGGCTGCATCTCCTTATCCATCCAAGTGGGAGTGGAGATGCCTCCATTAACTCTCAGAGTGGATTCTCGTAGCTTCTTGGCCTCTGCGTGGGACTCACTGGCTTGCCTCAGTTTCCCCCTTGCTGCTCTGGGTCTGGGGTCCCGGGAGGCAGAGCAGGTGGTGGTCAGTGTCCCCTCCCTCACTGGAGACGCTTGACGTCGGCCCACGAGACAGGGCGTTTGCACCAGGTCTGTGTGTGTGCCATTCGTATTGAACACAGCTGGAGCCCCTGGCTGCCGCGCTCAGCCGGGATGTAGAGATTTCCCTGGCAACGCTCTCCGGGGCTGACACGGCGACGTGGCCGCCCACTGGAAGGTCGCGTGCCTGAGGGGGCGGCGCGTGTGTGGGGAGTGCTGGCAAGTTTGCTCGTCCTCTGGGGGCCTCAAGTGCGGTGCTGGTGGTGGAGGCCCGGGCTGGAGTAGGGACGTGGGGGCAGGGCACATTCCTTGGAAACGGAACCGGGGGTCCAGGGTGCGTCCCTGACACCTTGAAGCTCGCCGGACAGGTGCGTCTCTCAGTGCGTGCACTGCTCTGGTGAGTGCGCCGCGTGGCGCGTGGCGCAAATTCCAGCTTGATTGGTGTTTCTCAGCTGGAAGGACTTAGGTGGGGTGTGTGTGTGTGCATGTGTGTGTGTGCAGGTCTGAGTGGGTGTGTCACTGAGCACGACTGAGTATATGTGAGTGTGTATGTGTCTGCACACGTATGTGTCTCTGTGCATGTGTGTGTGCAGGTCTGAGTGGGTGTGTCACCGAGCACGACTGAGCATATGTGAGTGTGTATGTGTCTGCACACGTATGTGTCTCTGTGCATGTGTGTGTGCAGGTCTGAGTGGGTGTGTCACCGAGCACGACTGAGTATATGTGTGTGTATGTGTCTGCACACGTATGTGTCTCTGTGCATGTGTGTGTGCAGGTCTGAGTGGGTGTGTCACCGAGCACGACTGAGTATATGTGTGTGTATGTGTCTGCACATGTATGTGTCTCTGCATGTGTGTGTGCAGGTCTGAGTGGGTGTGTCACCGAGCACGACTGAGCATATGTGTGTGTATGTGTCTGCACACGTATGTGTCTCTGTGCATGTGAGTGTGCAGGTCTGAGTGGGTGTGTCACCGAGCACGACTGAGTATATGTGAGTGTATGTGTCTGCACACGTATGTGTCTCTGTGCATGTGTGTGTGCAGGTCTGAGTGGGTGTGTCACCAAGCACGACTGAGTATATGTGAGTGTGTATGTGTCTACACACGTATGTGTCTCTGCATGTGTGTGTGCAGGTCTGAGTGGGTGTGTCACCGAGCACGACTGAGCATATGTGTGTGTATGTGTCTGCACACGTATGTGTCTCTGTGCATGTGAGTGTGCAGGTCTGAGTGGGTGTGTCACCGAGCATGACTGAGTATATGTGAGTGTGTATGTGTCTGCACACGTATGTGTCTCTGTGCATGTGTGTGTGCAGGTCTGAGTGGGTGTGTCACCAAGCACGACTGAGTATATGTGAGTGTGTGTCTACACACGTATGTGTCTCTGTGCATGTGTGTGCCTGCGTGTGTGTGCCCACATCTGAATGTGTGTGATTGTGTGTGTATCTGCATGTGTGTGCATGTCTCTGTGTGCCCGCAGGTCTCTGTGTGTGTATGTGTGCATGCCTGAGTGTGCACATGTCTGTGTGTATCTGCGTGTGTGTGATTGTACTTGTCTGTATGTGCACATGTCTGAGGGCATGTGTCTACCTGTGCATGCATATGTCTGTGAGTGTGTGTGTGTGATTGTGCATGTCTGTGTGTGTATGCATGTCTGAGTGCTTGTGTCTGCCTCTGTGTGCACATGTCTGAGTGTGTGAGAGTGTGTATGTGTGTGATTGTGCATGTCTGTGTGTGTATGCATGTCTGAGTGCTTGTGTCTGCCTCTGTGTGCACGTGTCTGAGTGTGTGTGAGTGTGTATGTATGTGATTGTGTGCATGTCTACACATGTCTGAGTGCGTGTTTGTGTATGCACATGTCTGAGTGTATGTGTGTGTGTGATTGTGTGTGATTGTGTGTATGTGTGTGTGCATATCTGTGTGTGTACACATGTCTGAATGCATGTGTCTGCCTGTGTGTGCACGTGTCTGAGTATATTGTGTGAGAGTGTGATTGTGTGTGTGCATGTCTCTGTGTGTACACATGTCTGAGTGCATGTGTTTGTGTGTGCACGTGTCTAAGTGTGTATATGTGTGATTGTGTGCATGTCTCTGTACACGTGTCTGAGTGTGTCTGTGTGTGCACGTGTCTGAGTGTGTTGTGTGAGAGTGTGATCGTGTATGTGTGTGCATGTCTGTGTGTGTACACATGTCTGAGTGTGTGTGCACGTGTCTGAGTGTATGTGTGTGTGATTTTGTGCATGTCTCTGTGTGTACATGTGTCTGTGTGTGCACGTGTCTGTGAGTGTGTGTGTGATTGTGTGAGAGTGGGATTGTGTGTGTGTGAGTGACAGTCCTGGTGCATGGCGTCTCAGCCAGGTGCAGATTTGCCTTCTGTGTCCTCTGGAGCCTGGTGTGGCACCCGAAAGCGTGGAGGAGACCAGTGCGGAGGCTGGGGCGGGGTCCCTGCAGGGTCCCGGGGAGGGGGTGCAGGAGGGGTAAGAGGTGCCTTCCAGAGGCTGGGTGCGTGTCTGGCACGTGGTGGTGAGAGTGGCAGGGCCGTGGCTGCTGACCCTCGGACAGTCGGGGAAGATGACCTCGGCTTTGCTCCTCGGCAAGGTGGCCCGGAGCACAGGGGCTGTGGCTGAGGGGCGGGACGGGTCTGGGCCAGGAAGCAGGGCCGGGCTGGGGCTGCAGTACAGGGTGGGACCGAGGCCAGGGCAACTCTGGGATTGCCTGGGTCGTATGAGGAGGGGCTGGCTGTGGGGCAGCGAGAGGCGGAGAGGGGTGAGGGTCCCCGTGCTGACGCCCGCCCGCCAGGCGCAGTGCCTCAGGTGTGTCGCTGTCGCTGGGGAGGGGTCACCTTCAGTCATTTTCATGGTGAGTTCCCACAGCTCATTATAGATCCATCATAAAAATAATGATGTGATAGCTTTATCCAAATTTGGTTGAGTCAGAAATTCCTGACCTCTCGGAGATGAGCCATTTCCGAGTTAAACTTCTGAGAATGACTTACGTGAGAAGCAGAGGGAGACCCACCCACATCACATGCACACGGACCAGGCGCGGAGCTGGGGACCTGACGCGGGCTGCTGCCGTCTTGGCCGCCAGGCTCACTGCTGCCTCTGGTCTCCTTGAGGACGTCTGAGGGGACTGTTTTGGTCAAAGTGTATCAGGACAGTTGTCACGCAGAGAAATAATATTTTCATGTCTTAGTTGAGTTAAAGAAATAATTCGTATTCCGGATTTTACTATTGTTGTAAAGAGACCATATTGGGTTTTTAGATTTCCTAATTTTATTTTTGTTTGTTTAGTTGGCGAAGGCAGTTTCCGGGTGTAGTTGGCCCTCCACAGGCCCGGGGTCGCTTCCAGATGCCGAGAGGAGCAAAGTCTGCAGCCACTCGGGTCCCTGCTGGACACTGGCGTGTTTGCGAATGGCCAGGCTCCTTCCTGTGTCTTCCACACTCTCTATAGATTCCTCCCAACGCCTGGCACAGTGTGAATGCCGTGGAAGTAGACTGTACTCCTTACGAATAGAGCGCAAAGGCTGCACGTGCTCAGTGCCGTGTGGTGGTTTCCTGAGTGTTGACCACAGGGTTGTGGTCCTGCAGATACAGGAGGCTGAGTGTGCATGTATGTGATTGCATGAGAGTGAGCGTGCACATGCGTGTGATTTGTGTGTGAGCGTGATGATGTGAGTGCACATATGTGTGGGTCTGGGTGTGTGTGTGTGAGTCAGTGTATGAGTGTGTGTGTGTGAGTCTGTGTGTGTGTGAGTCTGTGTGTGTGTGTGATTGAATGAGTGTGTATGTGATAGTCTGAGTGTGAATATGTGAGTCTGTGTGTGTGTGTATTTACAGACATACATGCACACACAGGGCAGGAGTGGACAGCCGGACATTCTGAAGTGTGTGCGCCTTGTGGAGCGGCTACATGTAGCTAATGACTACACATGTTACCTCACGTGTGAGGGTATTTAAAAAGCCCATAGCGAGGTAGTGCGCTGGTCCTCGCTGTGTGTCTGCTGGGAGCACCTAGCCGTCTGCCCTCTTGGTGGCTCTCGGTGTACGGCGCCTGCTTGTTAGCCATGGGCCCTGCATGTGCAGCGGCTCCCCTGCGCCCTGCCCCGGCCCTGCCCAGCTCCGCTCACTGCCGCTCTTACGGCCTCCTGGGTTTGACCCGTGCGTGTTCTCCGTGTGGGTGAGATGTGGTGGCATCTTTCTCCGTCACTTCCCGGGTTCATCCGTGTTGTCGCAGCCGGCAGATCCCGCCTCTGTGTGGGCACTGGCCCCTGGTGCCTGTGGGGATTGTTCCAGGACACCCCACCCCCACCACATCCTCTGGACGATGGCGTGGCGTTTGTGTGGGGTCCACGCAGTTCTCCTGTGTGTGTTACATCATTTTGAGGTTCCTCACGGTGCCTGAGACAGTGTACATTTTATACTGTACTGCTTAGGGACTGATGGCGAGAAAGATGTCAGGTATCTTCAGTACAGTGTCTTTTCCCCAGTGTTCTCCGTCCGTGGTTGGTTGGATCCATGGAGGGCTGGTGTTGCACGTCCTGTGTTGTTGCTGGGATTTTAACGGCAGCTGGTTTGGGAGGCAGGTGCAGTGAGACTCGGGGTGATGGGGGCCTTGCTCTGTCTGCCCACGTGGCCCTGCCATGGCTGTGAGCATCAGTGCGAGATGGCAAAGGGTGGTGCCGTCAGGAGGGAGCTTCCCCTCTGCCTGCTGCAGCCATTGTCGTCTCCTGCATCCTCCAGGTATCTGAGCAACTGCAAGGGGCCGGGCTGGGAGCCGGTCTCCAAGGTGGACCCCGCCCTGCTGTCCTGATTCCAGCAGGGGAGACAGAGCTGGCCCCTCCCTGTTGATTTGAATAAAGTTTTATTGAGACCCAGTTGTCTGTACTGTCAGTGGCCGCTGTTCTGCTGTAGCTGGAGGCTGAGTGGTCAGCACAGACACAGGGAGGCCTGCAGAGCTGTGAATGTTCCCTCCTGGCCGGAGCCCTGTCCTGGGAAGAGACCTGGGTCCTGTGGGAGTCCCGTGGGAGCGGCGTGCACACACATGCAGGGCTCTGGGGTGGGCCTACGCCGAGTCTCAGCTTTGCAAGGCTGGGCGCCGAGTGGGATTTGCTTGTGCTTGGGCCCTAGGAAGGGGGAGGGAAGGTGAACTGTGACACATAGCTGCTGGGCAGGAGGATCCCAAGGGACAGGAAGAGAGAGGTGGGGAGAGGCCCTGGGCGGTGCAGGCGGGGGAGGGCTCAGAGCTCCTGACGAAGCGTGGGTCAAACCCTGTGACGTGGCTGGGCTCTGTGGCTGTCCCCATGTCCGTGTGGCTGTCATTCTGATGGCTTTGGGAAATGGAGAGGGGGCTCTGCTTTTCTTGGTGTGTGTCCCTTCTGTGCCCCTGACCGTGCTGGACCCTGGCCTGCACTCCCAGATCTGGGTGGTGCCGGGCAGGCCATGTCTGTGCCCTTCTCTGGGACACGGAGGCTCTGTGACTTGGAAACCTGTCGGCATTAGCACAGGTGCAGGAAACACCCTCTTGGTGGGTGTGCGACTCCGTGGAGCTAGGAGTCTCTGCCTTCCGCTTTGCTGTCCTGGGTTTGCTATTGGGCCACACAAAACAAAGTCCCCGGGGTCTGGCTGTAAACTCTTCGTTTTTCTTCCTGTTTATTAAAAATTGTAATGTGCGCATTTGAAAAGAATTTAAGCAACGAAGCGATGTTCACAGGAGGGTGCTTCAGAAAGTGTACGGAAGAATGGGATTAAAAGAGAAGTCTACTTTGGTGCAAAAACATTTAGGGAGGCGTGCTTAGGTTTTTCATTAGAACTCTCATAGGGGATTCCTGATACGAAAAATCCACACATGGACTCGGGGGTCATCTCCCACGGCATGGAGGGCAGCAGGACTGCCCCACTCTCCTCCGCTCAGGCCAGTCTGCACCTGGTGTCCTGGGGACAGAGCTCCCCCCCCCCCCCCCGCCCCGGCCCCTGCTGGCGGGTGCCTCCCCTGGGGGAAGGGGTCAGTGTCCCTCAGGCTCCTGGTGGTGTCGCTGCACATCCTGAGGTCTGGGTCTGTGTTCGTCAGCCTCAGTTTCCCTGCAGGTGAATGGGAGCAGCAGCAGCAGCAGCAGCAGTAATATCTGCTTGCTGAGGGGCTAACGCAGTCCCTGGCAAGAGCATCATGGTGGAGCCGGGCTTGTGCACACTCAGCACGCGTGGCCCAGGCTGCTGTGATGCTGGGGCCGCTGGCCTGAGGCTTTGCTGGGGCCATGTCTTTGGCTCCAAGCCCAGTGCTGGTCCTTAGCATTGGTCGAGGTCCCTGAGTGCGTGGATGGAGGGCAGAGCCTGGGGTGAGGGCAGTGGGAGCTGAGGGAGGGAACGGGGCTCCCGGTGGGCCCCCAGCTGCTGGGCTCTACAGGAGCCACCAGCCTGTGTACCTGAACCCCTTGCCTACCCTGCCGAGGTCCAGAGGGCTCTCCGGAATCTTCTGGGCTGAGACTTGACGCTGGGCTGGGGAGGTGCCTGTCAGGGCCCCTCTGACCCCAGCCTGCACCTGGACACCAGGTGGCCCCCAGTGCCTGGGGCTCTGAGCTCAGAGGACAGGGAATTGCGGGGGTGGGGGGGGGACCCTCACCACTGCTCCTACTTCCTCTTTGGTCTTGGGTTCTGTGAGGCACGTGAGTTTTTGCATGTGTTCATGTATGTGTGTGTTCATGCATGTGCACTCAGGCTTGATTTTCTGAGTCTTCAATGCAGAGTTACACAAGGCACGGGTTGGCAGATCAAGCACAGGTGGTCCAGCGACACGTGAGTGTTGGACTGGCAAGTTTTTAGTATATCCCAGGCAGTCGTTGGGACGTGCTTACCCTAAAACAACGATGCGTTGTTTGTCCGGTTCAGGTTTGACTGGCAGTCCTCTCTCGGGGTTGTTGGTGTACGATTGGGAATCGCCATTTGGGGGAGTCTCTCGGTGCTGTGGTGGGGGTGGGCTGAGAAGACCCCCTTGGGTGCATCAGGGGCCCCCACAGGGGGGGTCGGGTGCAGAGCTCACTGGGGCCTGGGCAGTGCGTCCAGCACCTGCCTCCCCCAAGTCCCACATGGGCTGGTTTCCCTCCGAGCACGTGGACAGGAGCTGCCTTGCCCGCCCCCATTTGCAGCCTGGTGGCCCAGCCAGCTGGACGGGCAGCGGTGTGCGATGGCCACAGGTCCCCAGCTCTCCCTGCGGGGGACAAGGTGGCCCCCATCCTCGCCGCCCCTGCAAGAGTTCTGTCAAACAGAACAGGATTTCACCGTGGAGTTTCTGCTTGAGCCCTGGCCCACGGCCCCTCTGAGGCTCTGTTTGGAAGTCCCCGACGTGGCCCTGTAATGGGGAGCCCCTTCTATTTCCATGTGGCTCCCTCCAGGGGGGAGAAGTGGGTGGCTGACCTCAGGGCAGGGTGGGGACACCGTCGGCCCCACTCGAGCTGCTTCCCTGCTCTGAGCAGTGGGGACTGGGCCTGCCATGCACAGGCAGGGGCCTGGCCTGGTGGTCAGTGTTCAGAGGCTATTTCCCAGAGTTCCCTGTTTCCCTTAAAAGCATCCCAGTGGTGTGTGTGTGGGGGGCCCCAGGCCTCCCTGCAGAGATGCCGGTGCTGGGGCTCAGCTGGGGTCTGTGTTTTACAAAAGCTCCTGGGCGATCCTTGGTCCCCGGGCAGCTGCCCGGCTCTGGCTCGTGGGCTGGGCCTGAGATGCGTGCTCCGAGCTGCTGTGCTGTCACCTCTCTCGTGCACAGTGTTCTGGCCCTGGCTCGGCAGCCGCTTGCCCTTGTGGGCCTCAGTGGTCAGAGCTCTCTGAGAGTGTGTACATGCGTGTGAGTGTGCGTGTGTGTGCACACATGCCAGCATGCTGCGCGTGCAGGTGTCTTTGTTATAAACCGGTTACGTCCGTTCCCAGTGCTGGCCGTGTCTTGGCGGTCACTCTGATGGAGGCCCGCGCAGCTCCTGCAGGGGTCTTGCCCTGACTCGGAGCAAGGCCATGGGGGTAGAGCTGCCGAGGGCCTTCCTGGGGGATGCTTCGGCGCTGCCTTCCATTCGGGGGGCTCAGGTTTTCACGCTGTGTGACCCTGTGGCAGGCTGTTCGGATTTGCTGCGGGGGGTGGGTGTGACCAGGTCCCCGGGCAGTGTCTGTGAGTCACTGAGGACTGAGCTGGCGGCACCAGGTACTGACCCCCACGGCCTCATCGCCTCCCCCAACTCAGCCCCGCGCGAGGCAGGGGCTTGGCCACGGGGAAATTTCTTCCCTAACTGTGCATGCTCGAGGTGATTGGGGTGACTTGCGTGAGATGAAGTGGGGGAGGGGCCTGTGGTGGCTTCAGCGGCTTTGTAAGGAAGGGGGAGCAGTGGCAGCAGCTGTGTCCCTTGCCGGGCACACCCCTCCTGGCATGTGGGTTCCGTAGGCCGCCCTCCCCCTGTGTCCCTGCGAGGGGAGGAGAGCTCTGTCCATCACGGGTCCTCCTGCAGCTCAGGTGGGGCCACAGGGGAGGGACAGAGGCGCCCGGCACCCGGAGAAAAGCTCCTTCAGGTGCTCGGCCTCCATCAGGCCGTCTCTGAATTCCTCAGGCCAGCGAAATGCCCGAGGGTGGCTGTCCAGCTGTTCCCCGCGTTGGGAGCACGTGGCGGGGTGGTCCGCGGGGGCCTTTCTTCTGCGTCAGGGCTGCTCCGCAGGCTGCCCTTGGGCCCCTGTTGTAGGCGGGCACGCAGCTTCTGGGTTCCACCCTTTAGAACCAGAGTGTCTGGGGCTGGAACCCCGACACGAGCTTACAGCTCTGAAGTTGGTGGTCAAGTAGAGATGAGCTGTGTGTGGATGACCACAGTACATGGTAGATTGCACAAGTGACTTGATGATTGTTATTTTAAAGGATTAATTATTTATTATTTGAAAGGCAGAGCATGAGACAGAGAGACAGACAAATGGCCACATCGATCTTGCATCCAAATGGCTGCAATAGCCAGGGCTGGGTCAGGTTGAAGGCAGAAGCCAGGAGCTTCATCTGGGTCTCCCATGTGGGTGCAGGGGCCCAAGCACTTGGACCATCTTCTGCTGCTTTCCCAGGTGCATTAGCAGGGAGCTGGATGGGAAGTGGTGCAGCTGGGACTTGAACCCGTGCGCCGATATGAGATGCTGGCATCACAAGTCACAGCTTTCCCTGCTGTACCACAGCACCAGCCCCAATTTGATTGTTTTTATTTTTTAATTTTTAAAAAAGATTTATTTATTTGAAAGAGTCACACAGAGAGGAGGAGAGGCAGAGAGAGGGAGAGAGAGAGAGGTCTTCCATCTGCTGGTTCACTCCCAAGTTGGCTGCAGTGACTGGAGCTGCACCGATCCAAAGCCAGGAGCAAGGAGCTTCTTCCAGGTCACCCATGTGGGTACAGGGACCCAAGGACTTGGGCCATCTTCTACTGCTTTTCCAGGCCATAGCAGAGAGCTGGATCAGAAGTGGAGCAGCCGGGTCTCGAACTGGCACCCATATGGGATGCCGGCACTGCAGGCGGGGGCTTTACCAGCTATACCAAAGTGTCGGCCCCAGTTTGATTGTTTTTAATGCATTTAAAAAGAAATTGAACAAAGAAAGGCATAAAAAAGAAAAGGAAAACCATCTCAAATGTCACCACCCTGAGACATGAACCCCCTTAACGTGACGTGAACTTCTTCCCCCGCTAAGCCTGGGCAGAGAAGAGCCGGCTGGGCGGTTCAGACTAACGGAGAAACAGTAAAATCAGAAAGCAAATCTGCTCTGTGTCCGTAACTGAGAACTGAGGAGCTGCCCGGGGTGGGGAAAGGCGGCCACATTCCCCAAAGCCTGGTTCCTAGATCCGCTTTAGAAAACAGAGTTGGTTATGAGAAACATGAAAAAGTGATGTTTTTAGGGGCCGGTGCTATGCCGCACTAGGTTAAGCCGCCGCCTGCAGGGCCGACATCCCATATGGGTGCTGGTTGGAGTCCTGGCTGCTCCACTTCTGATCCAGCTCCCCACTAATGTGCCTGGGAAAGCAGCAGAAGATGGTCCAAGTCTTTGGGCCCCTGCACCCACATGGGAGACCCAGATGAAGCTCCTGGCTCCTGGCTTTGGCCTGGCTGGCCCCTCCCTCATTCTCAGGCCCCTGCACCCCCCCCCCCATGCTTGTCCCCTCCCACTGCTCCACCCACCATCCCTCCCTGCCTCCCAGCACATCCCCCACTTCCACCACCCCTGCCCTGTGCATGTCCCCCCACCCCACGCATGTCCCCCCTCCCTTACCCACCCCTCGGCCCTGGGCACTTACCCCCGCCCCCCAGACTTCTGTCTCATTTTCCGCTGCCGAGGTTGCTGGCCGTCCTGCCTCTGTCTCTGTGTGGATCCAGTGCTTGCCCTGGCCTTTCATCCTGGTGGTCACATTTGTGGGCTGCTTGCTTTTATTAATTTCTTGGCTGACTGAATTTTATTAGAAGGCAGTGTTTTTAGCCAGAGGAGCTCGGGGATCCTGTGTGCTGGGTGACGTCACTACCTCATTCTCGAAGGGTAACTGAGCTGCTGCCCGAGCCTTGGATGGGGCTGACGTCCCTGAGAGTGGCCGTGTCGCGCGCTGCCTTCTCGCCCCCTCCCTGGCCAAGGGCTCCCGTGCTGCACCCCACGCTCTGCTGGCCGTGTGGAGCCGTGTCTTGGGTTACCAGGCCCTCTGTAATAAATGCTGAGGAAGGGGAGCGCCTCCCACGTTTTGAGACTTCGGAGAGGAGAGGAGCCGCTGCTGCCTGGGTCAGGGGAGGTTGGAAAAGAAGGGAACTCTGGGGCTGGCGCTGTGGCGTAGCAGGTAAAGCTGCCACCTCTGACGCTGGCATCCCGGCCGCTCCACTTCCTATCCAGCTCCCTGCCAATGCACCTGGGAAAGTAGCGGAGGATGGCCCAAGTCCCTGGGCCCCTGCACCCATGTGCGGCTCCTGGCTCCTGCCTTCGGCCTGGCCCATGCCTGGTCTTTGCAGCCAGCCAGGGAGTGAACTGATGGATGGAGGGTCGCTCTCTGTCTCTCCTCTCTCTGAAACTCTGAGTTTCAAATAAATAAATAAATCTTAACAGAGAAATGTTTGGATGCACACATGGGATGAGGGTGGAGGAAGGCGTGGCAGCTGACTGTGGCCATTCTGGGTGTTTGTGGCAGGCGGGACACTGGGGCCAGTGGGCTGGCTTGAGCGAAGGCCCTGTCCAGTGTAGGTGGGCTCCTCCGATCTGCTGAGGGCCTGATAAGTCTGAGAGAGAATCCACTGTGTCCACCTGTGTCTGAGCCACAGCCTTGGTCTCCTCTGGCCCTGAGGCTTGAACTTGGTCTGCCATGATGCCGAAGCTCTGCTGTGCTGAGGGGAACTGCGCGAGACTCCTTGCAGTCTCTCCCCCCTCTCTCCCCCCTCCCTCCCCCCTCCCTCCCTCTCTCCCCCTCTCCCCCTCCCTCCCCTTCTCTCTCCCTCTCCCCCTTTCTCCCCTTCTCCTCTTCTCTCCCTCCTTCCCCCTCTCTCCCTCCTTCCCCCTCTGCCCTCCCTCTCCCCCTCTGCCCTCCCTCTCCTCCTCTCTCCCTCCCTCTCTCCCTCTCCTTCCCTCTCTCTCTCCCTCTCCTCCTTTCTTCCTCCCTCTCCTCCTCTCTCCCTCCCTCTCTCCCTCTCCTTCCCTCTCTCTCTCCCTCTCCTCCTTTCTTCCTCCCTCTCTGCCTCTCCCCTCCCTCTCCCTCTCCTCCTCTCTCCCTCCCTCTCTCCCTCTCCCCCTCCTTCTCTCCTTCTCCCCCTCTCTCTCCCCCTCCCCCTCCCTCCCTCTCTCCCTCCCTCTCTCCCTGCCTCTCTCCCTTCTCTTCCTCTCTATCTCTTCCTCTCTCCCTCTCTCCCTCTCTCCCTCCCTCTCTCCCTCCCTCTCTGCCTCCCTCTCTCCCTCTCCCCTTTTCTGCCTCCCTCTCTCCCTCCCTCCCTCCCTTCCTCCTTTCCTCCCTCCCTCTCTCTACCCCCCTCCCCTCCCCCTCTCCCTCCCTCTCTGCCTCCCTCTCCCCCCTCTCCCTCTTTCCCTCTCTCTCCCTCTCCCCCCTTCTCTCCCTCTCCCCTTTTCTGCCTCCCTCTCCCCCTCTTCCTCTCTCTCTCCCTCTCCCCCTCCCCCTCCCTCCCTCCCTCCCTTTCTCCCTCCCTCCCTTCCTCCTTTCCTCCCTCCCTCTCTCTACCCCCCTCCCCTCCCCCTCCCTCTCTGCCTCCCTCTCCCCCCTCTCCCTCTTTCCCTCTCTCTCCCTCTCCCCCCCCTCCTTCTCCCCTTTTCTGCCTCCCTCTCCCCCTCTTCCTCTCTCTCTCCCTCTCTCCCTCCCCCTCCCTCCCTCCCTCCCTCCCTTTCTCCCTCCCTCCCTTCCTCCTTTCCTCCCTCCCTCTCTCTACCCCCCTCCCCCCCCTCCCTCTCTGCCTCCCTCTCCCCCCTCTTCCTCCCTCCCTCTCTCTACCCCCCTCCCCCCTCCCCCCTCCTTTCCTTCTCTGGAGGACGTGGACAGATGCACAAGGCTACCATGGAGAAGCGGACAGAGGAGCGAGGAGGTCTGGGCGGCCGGTGGTGCTGGCGAGGACTTTGATTTGCTCCGTGCAGAGTGGGAAAACCTGGACGAGAGTTAGGAGGCGAGTGCTGAGTAAGTGGGAAAACACCAGTGACCGTCCTAAGCCTACGAAGTGTGTGCTGGGAGGAGCTTCAATTCCGGGCGGAGTCTGACCCTGGCCTGCGTGGGGGTGGGGTTTGCTTAGCTGCCTTTGAGCTCCATTGAGAGCTGGTTCTGTTAGGACTGGCAGCAGCAGCGGGGGGAGGAGAGGGCCGGAGGGTGAAGTCTTCCTGGGTTCTGCCACTCCAGCCCAGACAGGTGGGACGTGGACTTGATGTGGCATCAGACATGTCTGGAAATCGGCTGCCCAGAGCAGGAGGTGGTGATGAGGGCTCAGGGCCGGAGTCTGGAGGGAGAAGGAGGGGTAGCAGGGGAGGCCGTCTTCAGAGATACCCTCGTCCAGGGTGCTCACGATGCCATGGGAGCCAGAGGAAGGGGAGGTGGCTTGAGCACACAGCAGGGGGGGGCAGAGGCCTGTCCCCTCAGCAGGTGCAGGGCAGAGCCTGGGCGGAGCTTAAAGGCTGACCCCTCCCCCCGCCAGGAGCACGCAGGTTTCCTCTGAGTGTGCATATTTCACTTATGTCCTCCACTTCCGCTCACTCTGCTGCAGGTGACAGGATTTCATTTTTTGATACTGAATGACCACACGGTGCCCCATATATATGTATAACTGTCACCTGTCCATCAGGAAGAAGAATGTACCGGGGGACATGGGCAAACACAAGTCAGGTGCTGTGCACCACCTGCCGGCTACGGGGCTGCGAGGCTGGAGGGGGCAGGCGCCAGAGCAGGGGTGCTGGAGGTGGGGCATGTGGAGGTTTGGGGGTGAGCTGGGGAGTCGCTGGAGCCCTGTTCTGCCCGGTGGAGAAAGCCTGGAGCATGGTGTTGAGACACTGGAAAAGTCCACAGCTGAGCATCCTGGGAACTTGTGCTGCCTACAGTGTTGCCTGTGCAGGCGACAGGGGCCTCACTTGTCGGAACCCCTGGGCCCTGGCCGCGTCCCCTTCCATCATCGTCAGCAGCCAGAGGACGGCGGGGCAGGTCGCTGATGGGGCTTGGCCAGGGGCGGACGAGGTCCAGGTGTGGGTGGTGGCAGCCAGGGAGGAGTGTGACGGGCAGGCAGAGGGGATGGGGCACCCAGGCTGGTCAGGAAGGGGACAGGAGGAGGGGAAGCAGGGTTGCAAGAGCACCTGGGAAGGAAGGGGGAGGTGGCAGGGAGGGGGCATGGCGATGGGGGGGGATTCTCCTCTCGGAAGCAGGCGTCCAGGGATGGTGAAGATGAGAGGGAGGACGTCAAGACCCCCGTCTGATCCTGGGCCCCGGGCTCCTCTGGGCCTGTCTGCTCTACACCGCCAGGACCTGAGCTTGCCACGGGGACTCTGTGCTCTGCTCCTGGGGCCCTCGGAGTCCCCGGCTCGGAGCAGCACTTCCCGACGGGGTCCTTGGGCCGTGGCGACCCTGCGTCAGGTGTCCTCAGGCTGGGGGTGATGCGAGAAGCCGAGAGAGCGTCCCCGGGCAGTGGCGCCCTTCAGGGCTTGCTGGGGCCCCGAGGTGGCATCTCTCTGCCCAAACGATTCTCGGTGTGTTCATAGGTCTCAAAAGGTGGAAGTTTCTAGTGCTCGTGTCCAGCTCTCGGCCGGCGCCTGCAGGGGTGGGGGCCCCTTCCTGCGGTTCAGTGGCAGTGCTGGGGCAGGGTGTGACCAGCACTGGCAGGGGTGGGGGGCTGGGGCCACTTTCTGGGCAGCAGTGCTTATGCCTACCGTGTGTCCCAAGGTCGCCCCCCCCTTGCTGGCTGGCACGTCCCTGGTGCTGCGGCCTCCATCAGCCGTGTGTCCCGAGGTCGCCCCCCCTTGCTGGCTGGTGCGTCCCTGGTGCTGCGGCCTCCGTCAGCCGCCTGCCTGCTCTGTGACACGCGGCACAGGGGGAGAATCACCCTCTGTCACCTCCATTCCCGAGGCTGGGGGCTGGCACTGCAGCAAAACCACATCTTTGCCGGCGGATTCTTTCTCTCTCTCTTTCTGTCCTAACTATCTCAGTCGCTTTTGCTCTCTCTGAAACTGGTGATTTACAAAAATACCCTTCTTGCCCCAAAGAATGGCCGCTTGGGTTGGTTTCCAAACTGAGAAACAGTCTTTCCAAATAGAGAAAACCCTGGGAGCCCACGGCTTAGGGAAGCCAGGCCAGGCCGTCCGTGCTCTGCTCTGCCCGCCCTGTGGAAGCTGCACACACACCGGCCGCTCTTTATGCTGGGCGCCATGGACATAATTTTTTTTAAAGATGTGTTTATTTGAGAGAGAGATTGATTGATCTATCTTCCACCTGCTTCACTCCCCAAATGGCTGCAACAGCCAGGGCTGGGCCAGGCTGAAGCCAGGAGCCTTGAACTCCATCTGGGCCTCCCACGTGGGTCCAGGGACTCCAGCACCTGGGCCACCTTCTGTTGCTTTCCCAGGAGCATTAGCAGGGAGCTGGATCGGAAGTGGAGCAGCTGGAACTGGAAGCGGTGCTCATATGGGGTGCAGGTATCGCAGGCGGGGGCTTCACCCACTTCGCCACAGTGCCAGCCCCTCTGTGGGCTCCAGAAGAGAGGAAGAGGAAACACCATGATGCAAACCGTGTGGCCACAAAGCAGCCCGACTTGGGTTCTACACGTGGAACCCATTTTAACTCTGAGCGAGCTTCGTGCACTGTGCTGTCTCACCTCTTAGTGAGATTCTAATCCCTAAAGTACGGACAGTGTTTTTCCTCCATGTCCCCCAAATTAAACATCTTAATCACGCACACGTACAGAATTCGATTAGGGTGACTGATTCCCAGCTGTCAGGGAGGATATAATTAGATTATATTTTCTCCAGTTCAACTAAAGGAAAATTGACAATAAAACGCTGATCGATATGTGTGGCTCGGGAGCTAGAGCCTGCTCTGAGATGCACGAGTGTTTGTTTTTAAAATCTATATTCCTGAGCAAAGAAAAAAATCCATCTTTCTTTCCTAGGGGACAAGACTTTGAGAGCTGGGCTCTGCGCGCGTCCTGCCTGGTGGGGGCCAAGCTCTACAGTCAGACCTTCTGGGAGTTTGCGGAGCCCGGCTGCCCAGCAGGGCCAGCTGTCAGCCTCTCGCTTTCTGTCCCTCTGTGGGCACCTGTGTGTCTCCTGGTGTCAGTGCGAGCAGGTGCCTGTGTGCACCTGTGGGGATGTGTCTATATGTGTGTACCTGTGGGGGTGTCTGCCTGTGTGCACCTGTGGGGGTGTGTCTACATGTGTGTACCTGTGGGGGGGTGTCTGCCTGTGTGTACCTGTGGGGGTGTCTGCCTGTGTGCACCTGTGGGGGTGTGTCTACATGTGTGTACCTGTGGGGGTGTGTCTATATGTGTGTACCTGTGGGGGTGTCTGCCTGTGTGCACCTGTGGGGGTGTGTCTACATGTGTGTACCTGTGGGGGTGTGTCTACATGTGTGTACCTGTGGGGGTGTCTGCCTGTGTGTACCTGTGGGGGTGTCTGCCTGTGTGCACCTGTGGGGATGTGTCTATATGTGTGTACCTGTGGGGGTGTGTCTACATGTGTGTACCTGTGGGGGGGTATCTGCCTGTGTGTACCTGTGGGGGTGTGTCTACATGTGTGTACCTGTGGGGGGGTGTCTGCCTGTGTGTACCTGTGGGGGTGTCTGCCTGTGTGCACCTGTGGGGATGTGTCTATATGTGTGTACCTGTGGGGGTGTCTGCCTGTGTGCACCTGTGGGAGGGTGTCTGCCTGTGTGTACCTGTGGGGGTGTGTCTGCCTGTGTGTACCTGTGGGGGTGTGTCTGTGTATTTGCCTCCATAGTCTCTGTGTGTGTACTGGCTTTGGTTTTGGTTTTCTGGTGAGAGTTCATTTCTCAGCAAATCTCTAGCTTATGTTGAACTGGAAGTTTACTTTGAACCAAGAAACAGCACTGAGCCCCCCGTCCCTGGCCTGAGGCAGGAGTTAGGTGTGAAGTCAGTGGGTAAAGTAGAAAATCCGGCACCGCCGAGATCACTCTGGGAAGTCCCTCTCGTCTTCCGTGAAGTGAGCGGTCAGCCTCTCCCTGGCTCGCCGGGTCCAGGCTGGCCTCGTCCTCCGGGGCTGGAGCAGGGTGGTGGTTTGTGTCCAGGGGCCCTGTGCCCTGGGGCTTGCTCCCTTTCTCTCTCTCTCTCTCTCTCTCTCTCTCTTTTTATTAAAAAAATTATTTGTGAGGCAGAGACAGCGGGGGAGACAGCGACACAGAGCTCCCATCCACTGGTTCTCTCCCGAAGTGCGTGTGACAGCTGGGGCTGGGGGTTTCGTCCCCATCTCCTGCGAGGGTAGCCATCACCACTGCCCCACAGCACATGACTGGGCAGGAAGCTGGGGCCCAGGGCTGCGGGCAGGGGTCGAGTCCAGGTGCTCGCCTGGGCTCGGCTTCCAGGAACGCAGGCACCCTCACGTCCGGGCTAAACACGCACAAGGATCTGTCACTCATTTTCCACCAGGGAAAGGAGCCCCCGCCGGGTCTCCGCCCAGCAGTGCGGGAGCTGGGTTGTGTGCACTGGGTGTGAGGAGGCGTCGCTGTTCCCGTGGCTGCCGTGCCGTGTGTTTTCCTTCCGGGTGTTGGAGGGGTCCTGCTCCCCCGCCTCTTCCCCGGCACGTGTCATCGTGCACCTTCTCAATTCCCCATCCTCCTGGCCACGGAGTGGTTGCACTGTGCGCGCCCCTGCTGCTGAGTGATGCTGAGCATCTCCTCGTGGCTCGTGGCTCGTGGCTCGTGGCTGCGTGACTTCCTTGGAGACCTGTCTGTCCAGGGGTGGTTACGGCAGCGCCCAGGGGTGGGCGGAGCCCACACGCCCATCAGTGGGTGAGGAGATAGACGCAGGGAAGAGAGTGAAGTAGCCACACATGTGACAGCACAGATGGACCCTGAAAACATGGCCAGGGAGGGCAATCAAGCCCAGGACGCAGTGCTGTGTGGCTGCGTTCCCACGCTGGGACGGTCCACACTGGGGAGATCGCAGAACGTGGACGGCTGGTTGCTGAGGGCGGGCAGGGGCCTGGGAGTGCAGCGGCTGGTCGAGAGAGGGTTTGTGGTTTCAGTTTTAAAAGTTGTTATTTGGCCGGCGCCGTGGCTCAACAGGCTAATCCTCCGCCTTGCGGCGCCGGCACACCGGGTTCTAGTCCCGGTCGGGGCACCGATCCTGTCCCGGTTGCCCCTCTTCCAGGCCAGCTCTCTGCTGTGGCCAGGGAGTGCAGTGGAGGATGGCCCAAGTGTTTGGGCTCTGCACCCCATGGGAGACCAGGATAAGCACCTGGCTCCTGCCATCGGAACAGCGCGGTGCGCCGGCCGCAGCGCGCTACCGCGGCGGCCATTAGAGGGTGAACCAACGGCAAAGGAAGACCTTTCTCTCTGTGTCTCTCTCTCTCACTGTCCACTCTGCCTGTCAAAAATAAAAAAATAAAAGTTGTTATTTATTTATTTTAAATTTATTTGAAAGGCAGAGTTGCAGAGGTGGGGGAAGGGAGAGAGGGAAAGAGAGAGAAAGAGAGAGAGGTCTTCTGTCTGCTGGTTCACTCCTCAAATGGCCACAATGGCTGGCGCTGGGCTGGTCTGAAGCCAGGAGCCAGGAGCTTCTGTTGGGTCTCCAATGCAGGTGCAGGGGCCCAAGCACTTGGGCCATCTCCTACTGCCTTCCTAGGTCATAGCAGGGAGCTGGATTGGAAGTGGAGCAGCCGGGACATGAATTACCAGATTCTGGTCTCATAGGTGGCAGCTTAATGTGCTGCACCGCCACAGTGCTAACCTCTATTCATTTATTTGTGCAGCAGAGAGAGGGAGGGAGAGGCAGAGGGAGAGCGAGTGGTTCCATCTGCTGGTTTACTGTGCACCTCCTGGGGCTGGGCTTTGCTGAAGCCAGGCGCTGGGACCTGCACTGGGGTCTGCTATGTGAACTTGAGCCTCACCTGCTGCCTCCCAGGTGTCCACTCCCAGAGTGGGCTCTTGAACCCAGACTCTCTGAGGTGGGACGTGGGGGTCCCCAGCAGAGTCTTAACTGTGTTGCCTTATATCCACCTGGGTTTCTTCCTGAATTGATTGAATGTTCTAAAATCGACCGCAGCAATGCTTATACGTATCTATGAGTGTTGTAAGAAACCATTGATGTGTGAAAGAACAAAGAGGCTGAGTTGTAATTTTATCCATCGCTGGCTGAGCTCTTCGAGCAGATTCCTAGGTCCTGGGTCAAGGGCAGGGCTGGGGGCCCCCAGGGGGCAGAGAAGGAAGGAGATTGTTCAAGGCCTCAGTCCACGTGAAGCTGTTGTCCCTGCACGGCGACTCCGGCCGCTTCCCCGACCCCAGCCCCTGGAAGCCCCGCTCGGCTCTGCCTCTGTGAGCTCAGTGCAGTGTGCACTCTGCGTGCCAGCAAGCTCGTACAGGAGTTGTCTCTGTAGCCTGGCTTGTTGTGCTTAGCGGGACGTTCTCCACGGTCACCTATGCCATCGTAGGCGACAGAGGTCCCTTCTTTTTAACGGAGTAGTATTCTGTTGTGACGTGGCCTGTAGCGTCTTTATAGTTTCCTTCCTTGGTGGACGGTTTGGTTGTGTCCATACCTTGGCTGCGGCGGCCAAGGCTGCGGTGTGAATGTGGTCGTGCAGGTGCACTTGACGTGTTCGTTCAGTTCTTTGGAAGTGCACCCAGAAGTGGCATTGCTGGGTCCTGGGTTTTGAGTTCCGTTGCACAGCAGGGCGAGGGTAGTTGGTAATAAGGTGCAGGTATCATAGATTTCAGAAAAACCCGACAGGTAAGTTTTATTTTATCGTTTAAAGATTTATTTAGGTGGAGTTAACGAGAGAGAGGAAGGGAGGGGAAGAGAGAATCTTCCACTCACTGGTTCATTGCCAAGTGGCTTCAGTGGCTGGTACTGGGCCAGGTTGAAGCCAGGGGCCTGGAATACTGTCTGGACTCCCATGTGAGTGGCAGGGGTCCAAGGACTTGGGCCATCTTCTGCTGCCTTCCCGGGGGCATTAGCAGGGAGCAGCCCAGACAGGAACTGGCATTTATATGGGGATGCCGGCGTCACAGGCTGCAGCTTAACCTGCTGTGCTCCAATGCCAGCCCGCAACAGCGATAGGCAAGCAAGGGTATGGTCATCATCTTGACTTAATCACCGGCCACACACATGTCTGTGATACACCTGTGTTTTCGGGAGCCTGCAAGTTTCAGGATCCAAGGATGTCTGCAGTGCTCCCTGAGATCTGCTGGGAGCAGGCCAGGGACTCAGCAGCTCGGACGCCCCGCCCCGCTGCCCTGCTCTGATGGCTGGCGCACTGGTGGCCTTCGGGGCTCTGAGGCCTGGCCCCGCAGAGGAGGTCCCTATGCCCGACTTCTCTCACTGGCCCCGGGCCTCCCCTTCCCCACGGGACTCTGCACGGATTGCCCCGGGCCCCTCGGGCTCTTTGCCCTTTACTTGCCGAGTGCCCTGCCCTTCTCTGCATCTTGTCCCTGGGCACGCAGGGGAGCTGTGGCAAGGTGCCTGATGGGCAGGAGATGCACAGATGGGAGCCGCGTCCCCGGCAGGCGGGGCGGTCCCAGACCGATGTGCACGCCATTCCGTTTTCCCCTCTATAAAACACGCTGCTTAAACCATCAGACTCCTGGCACCTGCGGCTGTCCCTGGCTGGCGCCAGCGGGGCGGACAGGGCCGCCCGGGCAGAAGAGCAGCTCAGAGAGAGAGAGAGAGAGACAGAGAGAGGGAGAGAGAGACAGACAGAGGGAGAGACAGAGGGAGAGAGAGACAGAGAGAGGGAGAGACAGAGGTGGGCGCTGTTACAGCAGCTGGGGTAGATTTCCAGAGCTGGTTCCTGAGAGGCAGGAAGGCTGTTGTAATAAAATTGTGAGTTCAGAGCTCAGAGTCATGATTGCTTGATTTCTCTCTCTCTCTCTGTCTTTTGCTGGTTGATTTTCTGTCCCACTGCTTGGCAGGGTTTTGCTAATAGCTTCACCCTCAAGAGTGATTCTACAGATGCAGCCCCTGCTGCGTGCCAGCCCCAGTAGTGCCTACTGTGCGCACGCCCTAGGGCTGTAGCCGTGTGCAAGGTGAGGGTGAACGTTGAGTGCTCGGACACAGCCCATCCCCGAGGCAGGCAGGCAGGCAGGCAGGCAGTGGCTGGCTAACGATGTCTCCCTGCAGAGGAGCAGTGAGAAGCCCTGGGGTCTGTGGGCCACTGGGGGGGGGTGGGGTTAGCTGGGGCGAGCCCAACGCAGGAGAGGCTGGGAACGGGGAGGGTGTTAGAGGAAGCTGAGACTCCAAGGAGGTCTCTGGGAGTTCCCCTATGTTGTGGGGACCCGTGGCTGCCAGACCTCGCCTGTGGCTGGTGGAAGACCCCTGTAATGTCTCAGAGCAGGTGGCCCCAGAAGGTGACATACTGGGTCTCCTGGGACCTTGCTCCTGCCCGGCTTCCTGGTGGTGAGCAAGCCCAGAATTCTTCTCTAAGTCCACGGGGCAGGCGAGGACATCCTGATGCTGACACGAGCGCGTTCCACCTGCCAGGTGTGCAGGGGCTCTGAGCAGACGAGCCTGGAGCTGCAGAAATAGGACTGTGACATTTCTCCCGCCTGAGTGCGTGGGGAAGAAGCGTTCATTCGCTCTGCGGTGGGGGGAGGAGGAGCCACAGACCAGGTTCCAGGTTCCTATTCCTAACCCAGCGGTGAAGCTGCCGCCCGCAGCTCCCCAGGGCTGCTCCTGGCACCATGGCACCTGTGCCCGGGCGCTCGCCCTGGGGCTCCTCTCTGGGCCACAGACGAAGGAAGTCCCAGCCCCCGCTCCCACCCCCTCAAGGACCAGTTAGGATGGGAGCCTCCCCGTCTGTCACCTGCCTCCTGCTCCCGCCCGGCTGACGGTGTGGGTGAGACGGAGGGAGAGGGGCTTCTCCACTGTTGTGTGTTTGCACGGACACGACCTGCTCAGACTGTGGGCCACCTTCTCCGTCCTCTGCACAGGTTCCAGGTTTGGGGAGCAAACGGTATAGGTGGGAGGTGTCTTTGGCGGAGCCGGCTTGGCTCCCGGCCCTCTCTGTCCGCTTTCTGCTCTCGCAGGGGTTTCTTGGCCTGTGTTCAGCAGGAGGCGTGGGCTGCCTGACCGGAACCGTGGGGTGATCATCGCCGTGACCTCCTAGGTTGGCTACCCCGGTAGCTCAGGGTGTCGGGGTCCTGGTTTGAGTTTTTGGGATGGTTTTCTCTCCCCATTTGGTCACGGGGGCTGTCACAATCCAGATGTCCTGTCCTCCCGTGACTGCACCCAGAGGCAGTGAGGAATGGACACAGTTCGTCCTTGCCCACTGCAGAAGTCTACACTGAATTCTGTCCAGGAGAGCCCAGCAAGTGCCCCCGCAGCTCATTCCCATCAGCCCTGGGCGGGGGGTGGGAAGTCGCAGACCAGCCCGGAACCCGTCCCTGGCAGGGAGGGGGCTGATCCGCACAGGTGGTTCAGAATCTCGGGGCCGGTGTTGTGGCACAGGGGGTTAAGCCTTCTGTGAGGCTGGCATCTCACATGAGTGCTGCTCTACTTCCCACCCAGCTCCCACTAATGCACCTGGGAAAGGAGCAGGTGATGGCCCAAGTGCTTGGGCCCCTGCACCTGTGAG
This sequence comes from Lepus europaeus, assembly GCF_033115175.1. Taxonomy (NCBI): domain Eukaryota; kingdom Metazoa; phylum Chordata; class Mammalia; order Lagomorpha; family Leporidae; genus Lepus; species Lepus europaeus. Next base: position 3,966,822 of record NC_084847.1, read on the forward strand.
GGAGACCCAGAAGAAGCTCCTGGCTCCTGGCTTTGGATGGGCCCAGCCCCCGCCATCGCAGCCACGTGGGGAGTGATCCAGTGGACCCTCAGCTGTGCCGTCATGGTGTTGTCATGGTGTCAAAGCCGCCGTGGATCATGGGTGGATGATGGGATGGCTGTGTCCTGACCAGGGCTTCTTTGCAGACGTAGCCAGAAGCCAGACTGGGCACCAGGCCTGCACACTCTGCTCGGACCTGCCATGACCAGTCCCTGGAGCTGGGCAGCCCAGTGTCTGAAGGAAATAGAGATCTGTGACCAGGAAGGAGAAGGCAGAGGCTGGGGGCGGGCCCGGGCGGAGACGACCACACGCACTCTCCAGGCTCACCAGAAAGGCAGTTGGAGGACGCCCCTCATCATCCACACGGCAGAGGCAAGAGGCAGGGGGCCTGTGCCAGTCACCTGTCACAGAGGCTGCCGAGCCGGCCACCCAAGCCCAGGCCTCCTACACCAGTCAGCTGCTGTCTTGTGTCTGCAGGAATCTGGGGCGCTCTGTTCCCAGTGTCTCCCTGTCTTGGGGAGCAGCTCGCTGCCTGTGCCCGTTCCCCCTGGTGAGTGCAGGTGTGAGCGAGCTCAGCTGAGCACACTTTGCGAGCTTTGGGTCACGTGGACTGAACTCCCTTGGCCCATGCACGACACAGGATGAAGCCCACCGCTGGGGTCCTGGGAGATGACCTCCGACTCGACAGTGGGGAGGAGCCGTGGAGTCCCAAAGGCCTCTGGGGAGGAATGAATAATGGGTCTGTCCAGATGCTGGCGTTGACCTCAGCCCTGACCACCAGTATAGCTCAGAGTTTGTTGATTGCACCTGTGTCTGAGTGCTTTGGCTGCAGCCCAGGCACAGGGGAGCTGGCTGGGGGGCCCTGCGGGTCTTTGAGGAGCTTCACCTGGAGAGCCCCACGCTGTGCTGTCTCCAGCAGGCAGTGACTGGTCCCATCCTGTTCCCACGGGATCTTGACAACACGGATTATGGAGCCCAGGAAACAAGCCGATGACAGAGTTTCGCTGTGAGTTGGGATGCTGGAACACATACGATCTGCTCCACCCTGGGTGTTAGTTCCTCTCCCCGTGGACGGCTGGCGGTGGGCAGCAGCTGCTGGTTTGCTTGACCCATGATCTCACAGGCTCTGTGTGTGGGGGGCTCCTACTGGTGAGAGCTACTTCCCCTTCTAATCCTATCAGCACTGTTCAAAATTAAGGGGGTGGGTGCAGGGGGCGTCCCCTCCAGGAGGCGTCCCCACCTCCCAAGTGGGTCCCATCTTGTAAAACATGGTCGTGTTGAACAAACACGGTGTTGAAATGGCTCAGGCACCAGCAAGGATGCTTCTGTCTGAGAGTGCAGGGTTGCGTGTGGCAGCCCCACATCTCCTTCCTTTCACATTCAAGCTGCTGAGAGAGACCAGGTGGTTCTCTGTGAGCGCTGAATTTTCCTGAAACTTGGTTGGATGGATTCGTGTATCTGGTGTTCAGCAGGTGTCCCGGGGATGCCTCTTCCATCCCAGGCATCGGCGGGGGATGCAGTGAGGAACACGGGAGTGGTGCCTGGGCAGTGTGGCGTGGACCCACGCTGTCCGGAAGGAAGCCATGAGCACAGCATCACCGTGACCAGTGTGAAGACCTGCTGGACTTCATACTTAAAAAAGGGTTTTGTTACTGGAGAGACTTTAAATGTGTTGAAATGGTATTCTGGATGTATTTGGTTACGTAAGTGACATTATTGGAATTACATCCACCTGTTTTTTTTTTTTTTTTTTAATATGACTGCTGCAAGACGTAAAGGCAAATGTGAGCTTGCGTTCTGTTTGTGCCGGACGTGGGTGGTGTGTCAGGGGAGAGGCCCCAAGTCCAGAGCTGTGAGGTCATTGATGCGCTGGTCAGCTGCTCTGAGAGAAGAGAGCGGGGCATCTCAGTGTGTTTGAGCCCCTGAGACTGGGCCGTGGATCTGGGCCCTCCCTGCTGCATGGCCCCCTGGGGGAAGATGGGAGAGCAAGGGAGCGAGAGGGAGACAGGGCCCCGTGCGGCTGTGGTGTCTTGGTAGCAAGCCCACACTGGGGCTAGGAACCCACTCCCATCTCCTGTTCATCCATTCCTGTGTACTGACAGACCCCTGCCCTGGGTGCTCATGGGCTGGGGTCTGAGTTCCCAACTCATGGACTTGGGGGGGAGGGGGACACATTCAGACCATGGAAGACAAGAACACGCAGACTGGGAGGGGGACCTCAGGCCACTGCGCTGCGGTGTCTGCAAAGCTTGGACGTGGTAGAAAATCCACCTCTGCATGGGGACCGGGAGAAGTGAGCACGTCCCTCCACCCGTGCGGGTCCTCGGGTACCAACGTCCACGGCAGTGGCACCAAGAGGAGCCGGAAGTGGCAACGGCCCCAATGTGGACCTGGTATCGACCCGGGAACGGTAAATAAAATGAGGCCCATCCCGCGCTGGAAGTTTTATCAGAGACGAGCGGAATGAGGGTCTCGCCCGGGCTGCGTGTGGATGAGCCTTGCGCGCGTTCTACGGGCTGAACGGTTCCCTTTCTGGGAAGTGTCCGCTGTAGGTGACTGTCGAGAGACTGGATCAGTGGCTGCTGCGAGCCAGGAGCTGGCGGACGAGCAGGTGTGGTTGGCCGTGGGTTTGGAGTTTCTTTTTTGGTGCAATGAAAATGTTCTGAAGTTGATCATGAGGTGGACGCAGTCAAACCATCGAATTGCCCTCTTGAAGCAGCGAAACTCTGTGGGATAGGAATTACTTTTCAAGAAAGCCTTTACATTAAAAAATAAAGTCCGGGGTTCTATTGCTGTGGCGCAGCAGGTTAAGCCGCTGCTTTCGACACCGGCATGCCCTATGGGCGCTGGTTCAATTCCTGGCTGCTCCACTTCCACTCCAGCTCCCTGCTAATGGCCTGGGACAGCAGCAAAGGACGGCCCAAGTGCTTGGGCCCCTGCACCCACCTACAAGAGCCAGATGAAGCTCCTGGCTTCAGCCTGGCCCAGTCCTGGCCATTGTGGCCATCTGTGGAGTGAACCAGTAGATGGAAGATCTCTCTTTCTCTCTGTCTTTCCTGCTCTCTCTCTGTAGCTGTGCCTTTCAAATAAATGAATAAAACTACAAGAAAAATGAAGTCCTTAGTGGGATGATGCTTGGAGAGAGGCCTGCAGGCTGGGTGTGTGTTCACCAGGGAGTAGTGTTTTGTGGTGAGGAAGAGAACGGTGAAGGCCTGGGGGTTGAGAGGCACGTGTAGATGGGAGGGGCTTTGCAGTGGCTGCTGAGCCTGCAGGGAGGGGAAGGAGGGGGCTGGGGGCTGGAGGAAGAGGGGTGGTCCTTGTGGGTGGCAGGTTCTGGCTTTGGAGCGCCACACCCACTGTGCCGCCCTGCTCCTCACCTGACCACCTGGTGTCCCAGTGAACCAGGGGTGGAATAAAGGGGGAGACTTTGCCCACCCAGGGAGAGTTTGGCAGCTGTGAACTTACCGGGGAGTGGGGATCCGTGGAGAGCAAGGCAGCTCCTTGTGTGCAGCCAGGCTCTGGTGGCCGCGTGCAGCCCGGATCCTAGCATAGAACTTCTGGAAGCTTGTGCAGCCCTGGAAGTGGAGACGGCAGGGGCACGGGGAGGGTGGCTGTGTGGGGAAGGGTTTCCTAGGGTGGCCCAGAGCCCTGCCTGCATTGGATGGGGCTGGTGGGGTGGAAAGGACGACAAGAGCAGAAAGCTTGGAGCCCCGGCACAGGACCCTCGGTCTGAGGCCACCTGGGGTCCAGGTGCAGGGAGGAGTCCTTGTGATGATGATGAAGGTGTCTAGACTGCAAAAGGCTGTTTGTGGTCCATCATCCTGCAGCTCCCCCGAACCCCAACTCCGTGTGCTCGGTTGGTGAATTTTTTTTGGTCTTCATTCATCACAGAGGGATGCTCATTTGCTTTAGTGAGAGATACTGAGCACCACCAACAAAACGTGACGAGAACGCCCAGGGCTGCGGGGAGCTGGCGCTGCTGAGATGGGCGCGGGGTTGCTGTTGTGTTCCAGCCCTTTCTGGCCGACTGCACAGCTCTGTTTTTTTTTTTTTTTTAAAGATTTATTTATTTATTTGAAAATCACAGTTACACAGAGGAGGGGCAGAGAGAGAGGTTTTCCATCCAATGATTCACTCCAATTGGCTGCAATGGCCGGAACTGTGCTAATCCGAAGCCAGGAGCCAGGAGCTTCTTCTGGGTCTCCCACGTGGGTGCAGGGGCCCAAGGACTTGGGCCGTCTACTGCTATCCCAGGTCATAGCAGAGAGCTGGATCAGAAGAGGAGCAGCCGGGACTAGAATCGATGCCCATATGGGATGCTGGTTTTTCAGGCCAGGGCATTAACCCGCTGAGCCACAGCGCCGGCGCTAGCTCTCTGTTCTTTTGAAAAACCCCAGCCATGAGTACCCAAGGCCTGGCCAGCCCCACCCCCACCTTGGAGCCTGCAGAGCCCAGGAACGGCCAGTTCTCTCCAGGCAGGCTGGCTGACTCCCTGGCATTTAATCTTGCCTTGGGAGGCGCCACCGACACTCAGCTGGGTCAGGAAGCTGCAGCCCCAGTGTGGGCTGTGGTTGGTCTTCCCATGAGGGACACGACCGACCGTGTGTCCCAAGCAGATGCTGGAGCGCCAGCAGGGTGTCACCTGCCCCGATGCAGGGGAGGGACAGCCCGGGTGGGGGCTGGGGATAGCACTTGTTTATGCCAGCTCCTTGGACCACTTGGGTGTGTCCACTTGACCTGGGGCAGAGCCTCAGGGGCTGGAGGAGGAAAGCTAAATTTCAAACAGGATCTGGAAGGGCGAGGTCAGGCCTGGGACCGAGACGCAGCCGTGGTCTTAGGGCTGGTTTCTCTCTCTCAGTCGGGGGAAATAGCGCCGTTTTTTTCCCACATGACCTGGCTGTGGCTCCTCCCTCCCAGGTGCAGGAGCTGGGACCCACCCACCCCCCTGCCCCAGGAGACCACATCATCCAACAGAGCATCCAGAAGAGCTGAACTGTGGTAAAAGTCCAAGGCCAAGGAAAAGTGGGATTACAACATGAATTTATTTTTCTCAAAAATGTTGCTGAAATGCATGCCTTTTCCCAGAACATGTGTTTTTCTGGAGCTTTTAGAAGGCCCTTTTATGTATAGGTTTCAGAAATTTTTTCGCATCAGAATAAATTTCTCTTTTACTAAAACTGTTACCATTATTTGAGAGACAGGGAGGAGAGAGAAAGAGGGCTCCCACCTGTTGGTTCACTCATCACACGCTCGTAGCCGCCGGGCCTGGGCCACGCTGAAGCCTGGAACTCAGAGCTCCGTCCAGGTCTCCTGTGTGGGTGGCAGGGACTCAGGTACCCGAGCCATCACCTGCCGCCTCCTCCTCAGGAAACTGGGATGGGGCCTGTGCTCAGGCGCTGGGGTGTGGGGTGTTGGCAGCTCGGTCCCAGCAGGCTGAATGCACACCTGGACTGCAGGTTATTTTTCTTTCTTTCTTTTTTTTTTTTAAAAAGATTTTATTTATTTGAGAGGTAGAGTTACAGATAGTGAGAGGGAGAGACAGAGAGAAAGGTCTTCCATCCACTGGTTCACTCCCCAAATGGCTGCAATGGCCAGAGCTGTGCCGATCCGAAGCCAGGAGCCAGGAGCCTCTTCTGAGTCTCCCATACAGGTTCAGGGACCCAAGCACTTGGGCCATCCTCCACTGCCTTCCCCGGGCCACAGCAGAGAGCTGGATTGGAAGAAGGTCAGCCAAGACTAGAACTGATGCCCTTATGGGATGCCGGCGCTGCAGGCGGAGGATTAACCTGTGCCACGGTGCCGGCCCTGTTTTTCTTTTTTAAGATACATTTATTCATTTGAAAGTCAGAGTTAGAGAGAAGGAGAGGTGGGGGCAGGGAGAGAGAGAGAGAATCTTCTTTCTGTTGACTCATTCCCCAAATGGCTACTGCTTTCAGGCCAAAGCCAGGAGCTAAGAGCTTCTTCTGGATCTCCCATGTGGGTACAGGAGCCCAAGCACTTGGGCCATCTTCTGCTGCTTTCCCAGGCTCATTAGCAGGGAGCTGGATTGGAAGTGGAGCAGCTGAGAGTTGAATTGGTACCCATATGGGATAGTGGTGGCTTAACTGGCTATGCCACAGTGCTGGCTCCAGGTTTGTCTTTTTTTTTTTTTTTTAAGATTTATTTGTGTCCGGTGCCATGGCTCACTTGGCTAATCCTCCGCCTGTGGTGCCGGCACCCCGGGTTCTAGTTCCGGTTGGGGTGCTGTATTCTATCCTGGTTGCTCCTCTTCCAGACCAGCTCTCTGCTGTGGCCTGGGAAGGCAGTGGAGGATGGCCCAAGTGCTTGGGCCCTGCACCCACGTGGGAGACCAGGAGGAAGCACCTGGCTCCTGGCTTTGGATCAGCACAGTATGCCGGCTGCAATGCGCCGGCCGTAGTGGCCATTTTGGGGGTGAACCAACAGAAAAGGAAGACCTTTCTCTCTGTCTCTGTCTCTCTCTGTCTAACTCTGCCTGTCCAAAAAAAAAAAAAAAAAGATTTATTTGTAAGAGTTACACAGAGAAGGGGGAGACACAGACAGACAGACACAGATCTTACATCTTCTGGTTCACTCCCCAGATGGCTGCAATGGCCGGGGCTGGACCAGGCTGAAACCAGGAGCTTCACCTGGGTCTCTCATGTAGGTGGCAGGGACTCAAGGACTTGGGCCATCCTCTGCTGCTTTCCCAGGCACATAAACAGGGAGCTGGATTGGAAGTAGAGCAGCCGGGTCTCAAACCAGTGCTCCAGTGGGATGCTGGTGTTGCAGGCTGTGTCTTCACCTGCTGAGCCACAATGCCCGCCCTCGAGATGTCCTGTGGGCAGGAGCTGAGAACTCCCTCTGCCAACTCGGGCTCCTGGCTGCTCGCCCTGGCTTTGGTTTCACAGATGGGTCCCTTCTTGGGTGAGCTGTTGGCCTGTGGATGAGGCATGGAAGACAGAGGTATCCTCCTCTTAGGGGGCACTCGGTCAAGCAGGGAGCCCACGTGTACCCGGGTTGCAGGCTTGACAGATATGTGGGAAACACCGGAGCTGAAAGTCTGCTGCCCGCTGAAAGTCGCTCTGGCCCGGGATGGCCCTCCCCAGGGGGCTGAGAGCACAGCTCTGAGACCAAGTTCTGTGTGTACGTGTGTGATTGACGTGTGTTTGTCGTTCCCGGGCTGTGTGATGATGTTCTAGAAACTTCCTGGCTGAAGCCCACCCTCACTTGCTGTCCCACAGCTTCCGAGGCTCAGGGGCCCGGGGGTGGCTTAGCTGTGCCTCTCTGAGGCCCGCAGCTGTCAGCCAGGTGACGGATCTGCTCCCGCGAGCGCCTGGCTGGTGGCTGCACTGACTCAGTCTTGGTGGCCACGTGGCAGCCAGCAGGGCGGGTTTATGTCTTAGCTGACATATTCCGTCCCCCTGACACTGGCTCAGGGAGGGGATTCTGTCCGGGCGTGGAGACCAGGAGGCAGGCAGGCAGGCAGCCTGCTGGAGTTTCCATAGATACGATGGAGCCGGGCGGCCGCCCACCCTAATGGGCTGCCGTGAGCGTGAGCAGAACGTAGCCGAGAATCGGGGCTGCTGAACACCTCGGCGCTGCTTATTCCCCCGTTGTGGTTATTATTGCTGATGTCATCAGCGGGCTGATACCAGTCCTTGCTCTCCGAGCTGTGGGAGGCTCTTCCCTCTGCGGCCCCTGGGTTCCCCCGGGCTCCTGTGTTGTTCTCACAGACACGGCCCTGGTCCCACCCCCGAGAGCTCGCCCTGGGTTCAGATCCTGTTCCAGCTGGCTTGTGTGGTGGGTGCTGAGGCCGGCTGGGTGCTGGGCGGGAAGCAGCAGCCTCTCTCGGATCTGTAGTTCTGCTCCAGACGGCGTCCCTGGTGGCCCCGCTGGCGTTCGTCTCGTCCTCACTCAGGATTCTTCGGCAGGAGACAGTTTCCCTGCCCATCCTCCCTGCATCCAGTCTGTCCCCTGGGCGATGCCCACAAGCCACTGGCTCTGTCATCACAAATAAGCTCCGGCTCTGGGCCAGAGACAAGCTTGGATCCGGGGGTGTGGACGCATCAGTGAGGCCCAGGCTGGGCTGCTCAGGGGCTCCCAGCTCACTGGTGGACTCTGCACCTGAGGCCCCTGCTGCTCACTTCGGGGTGAACATGACCGGCTGCAGGAAGGAGATTTTAAGGGGACCGGGAGTTGGTAATGGGTACTACACAGGCTTGGCATTAAGGGCTGTTCCCATCACGTGGTGATAAAGTTATTCCTGGGGCCGGCGCTGTGGCGTAGGGGGTAAAGCCGCTGCCAGCAGTGCTGGCATCCCATGTGTGCACCGGTTCAAGTCCTGGCTGCTCCACTTCTGATCCAGCTCTCCACTATGGCCTGGGAAGGCAGTGGAGTATGTCCCAAGTCTCTGGGCCCCTGCACTCACATGGGAGACCTGAAAGAAGCTTCTGGCTCCTGGCTTTGGTTCAGCTCAGCTCCGGCCATGCGGCCATTTGGGCAGTTAACCAGGGGATGGAAGACACCCTTCTCCCTCTCCCTCTCCCTCTCCCTCTCCCTCTCCCTCTCCCTCTCCCTCTCCCTCTCCCTCTCCCTCTCCCTCCACAGAGGGGTCTTCCATCTGCTGGGTCACTCCCCAAATGGCTGCAACCCAGGCTGATCTGAAGCCAGGAGCCAGGAGCTTCTTCCAGGTCTCACATGTGGGTGCAGGGGCTCAAGCACTTGGGCCATCTTCTACTGCTTTCCCAAGCCATAGCAGAGAGCTGGATTGGAAGTGGAGCAGCCAGGACTAGAACCAGCACCTATATGGAATGCTGGTGCCACAGGCGGAGGCTTAGCCTACTGTGCCACAGCACCGGCCCCAGTCTGTTTTTATTTTTATTTTTTTGACAGGCAGAATTAGACAGTGAGAGAGACAGACAGAGAGAAAGGTCTTCCTTCCGTTGGTTCACGCCCAAATGGCCACTATGGCTGGTGTGCTGCGCTGATCCAAAGCCAGGATCCAGGTGCTTCTCCTGGTCTCCCACGTGGGTACAGGGCCCAAGCACTTGGGCCATCCTCCACTGCTTTCCCGGGCCACAACAGAGAGCTGGACTGGAAGAGGGGCAACTGGGACAGAATCCGGCGCCCCAGCTGGGATTAGAACCCAGGGTGCCAGTGCTGCAGGCGGAGGATTAGCCTATTGAGCCACAGTGCTGGCCCCAGTCTGTTTGAAACAGTTTTTCATCCTGAATATGACTGGCATTTCCCTCGTGACCGATGATGTCTTGTTTGAGTTTTGGCTTTTTGCCTACCTGCTTTTGGAAAGTTTGTGTTCAATTCTGGGTCCATTTTTAAATTTTTTAAAAGATTTATTTATTTATTTGAAATGCAGAATTACAGAGAGGTAGAGGTAGAGGCAGAGAGAGAGAGAGGGAGGGAGGGAGAGGGAGAGAGAGAAGTCTTCCAGCCACTGGTTCACTCTCCAAATGGCTGCAATGGGTGGAGCTGCGCTGATCTGAAGCCAGGAGCTAGGAGCTTCCTTGGGGTCTCCCATGCGGCTATAGGGGACCAGGGACTTCGGCCGTCTTTCACTGTTTTCCCAGGCCATGGCACAGAGCTGGATTGGAAGTGCAGCAGCCAGGTCTTGAACTGATACCCATTCGGGATGCCGGCACTGCCTGTGGTGCTATTCCACAGCACTGGTCTCGGTATATTTACTTTTTTTTTTTAAAAAAATTGTTTATATATTTGAAAAACAGTGTTACACAGAGAGAGATATTTTCCTTCTGCTAATTCACTCCCTGGATGGCCACAATGGCCAGGGCTGGGTCAGGCTGAAGTCAGGATCCAGGAGCTTCATCTGGGTCTCCAATGTTCGTGCAGGGACCCAAGCACTTGGGCCGTCTTCTGCTGCTTTCCCAGGCTCATTAGCAGGGAGCTGGATCAGACTGAGCAGCCAGTTCTCAAACGAGTGCCCATATGGGATGGTGGCACCGGGGGCGGTGGCTTTACCTGCTACACCACAGAACTGGGCCCTCAAAATATTTTCTGATTTTCCCTTGTGATTTTGTCTTTGATTCATGGGAGGTGTTTAGAAGTAAGTTGTGGAATCTGTGAACACTTGGCAGTTTTTCTGGAGAATGATTCCTAGTGATGTAATTCGATATCTCTGTTGCTTTCCATTTTCTGTAAGCTTTGTAGGAGCGGCAGTGTTGGGTCTCCCGTGGTGAAGGTGCCATGGGCTCTCTAACCGGAAGTGTGCCCCGCAGTATTTCGGTCTGTTGCAGATGTCAAGGGGACCACGTTGATTGACAGTGTTGCTAACATTCTGCTTGTCCTTAATGGCATTTTTGTAGTGGCTTGGTCAGCGGGAGTGGGGTGAAATCTTCCACGGCGGTGGGTGGGCTTGCCCGTTTCTCCCTTCAGTTCTCTCGGCGATTGCTCTGTATCTTTTGAAGCTGTTGGTACGTGCAGCATACGTATTTGGATGATTTAATCCTTTATTGAGATGAAGCGACCTTTTTATCCTTTACAACCGGTCTTGTCTGAGGTCATTAATGCTGCACCTGCTCTCTAGCGCTGTTGCGTGCTGTGTGTGTTTCCTGCGTGAGTCCTCATGGTGTGCTTCCTATAAATGCTGTGTAATTGGTCTCGCTCTTTTGTTCAATCTGTGTCCCTGTCTGTGAAGTGTTTAGGCCATTTACATTTAGTGTAATTACTGATCTAAGTCTATTATCTTGGCTTTTATTGGCTGTTTGTATTACCTTTCCTTTGTTCTTGCATTTCTCTTCTACTGCGTTTGTGTGTGTGTATGTGTGTGTGTGTGTGTGTGTGTTCGTGTTCTCCGTGGATGCACTGTGGTTGATAAAGAAATCTCTCTTTTTTTGACAGGCAGAGTTAGACAGCGAGAGAGAGAGAGAGAGAGAGAGACAGAGAGAAAGGTCTTCCTTCCATTGGTTCACCCTCCAAATGGCTACTACGTCCGGCGCTGTGCCGATCCGAAGCCAGGAGCCAGGTGCTTCTCCTGGTCTCCCATGCGGGTGCAGGGCCCAAGGACTTGGGCCATCCTCCACTGCCTTCCTGGGCCACAGCAGAGAGCTGCCTGAAAGAGGAGCAACCGGGACAGAACCAGTGCTCCAACCGGACTAGAACCCAGGGTGCCAGCGCCGCAGGCAGAGGATTAGCCAAGTGAGCCACGGTGCTGACCGATAAAGAAATCTTGAAGCTAGAAAACGAGCTCTGTTATCACTGACGGGAGACTGCGGCTGCTGGTCCGGGCTGGAGAGGATGCTTCCCCAGCATGACCGTCGTGGCAGCCTGGGGCGCAGTGGGCTTGGTCTCTGTTCTCCCTGGGGTTCG